>NC_079202.1:7063628-7408628 GCF_026745355.1 Beta vulgaris subsp. vulgaris | reverse complement strand
TAAATGAACGTGGATAAAATGCAGCCATTACTCCTAAATAATAGGAGTTCCTTGAGCATTATCCGAAAATCAGTTTTTATAAACTCTTTTTATCTTTAAATCTGAATTTCTAATCTTTAAGAAAATAATATCTTTGAAATAAAATCTTTCTAACAACCGGATATTTATTTTCTTATTTTCCGAAAAATAAAATCTTTTCCAAAACAGATTTTCTTTTTAAAACTGATTTTATCATTTGAAATTAGAAATAACTAATTTCCTATAATCTAGGCATGACTTACTCCATTATCTTTTAATCGTTATACTAAGTACACGCCTAAGTCTAGTTCCTTATATTAGTTCAGTTCCTTTAACATATTTGCTAAGTGCCACTGAGTTTGTTCCTTACAAAGGAACAAACGCTTCATTCTCAAATATTCTGCCACAGTTCCTTACCATTCTTTCTTTGTTCCTTTACATTGGAACTAGAAAATAAAAGCCTAGCTTCTAATATTCTTGATCCAATGCTTGCTCCAGTATCAACATAGAAACTTCTTTACTTAGCCTTTGAAATCCTCTCTTGACTTCTTCATTGACTTCGTATTCTCCCAGTTCCTTGCATTGATACCTTAGACAACATACACTTAAATAATTCATTAGTTCACTACTTAGTTTGTTCCTTTGTTTCTTTGTCATTATCAAAACTAGGGTTCAACAATTTCCCCCTTTTTGATGATGACAACAAAGGTACAAACTAAGGAAAATAACAAATAATATAAGTGAATGAAAATAAAACATAAAGAAGAAAATGAAAAATAAAACACAATTATGTGAGTAACTGAAGTTTTATTTTTCATTTACCTTAACCTATTTTTGATTTTTCATTTACCTTATCCAATTTTTAATTTTTCAACTTTCATTTTTTTTAAGTTTATTAAGTTTATGTACAGTTTGTTCCTTAAATCCTTTTCCCCCTTTGTCATCCTCAAAAAGAATAGACTCTGCATGAATTGATGAATTGATTTAACACCTTAAGACCAATATGCAAGCACCATTAGTGGTTAAGTTAGAAAATCAAAGAGTAAACTTGCTCAAACATCAATCACATAATACTAGCCATTCCAAGGAAAGAAATTATGCAAAGCATTTAGAAACATAGACAATATAGCAAAAGTCATTGATTATATAGCACTTGTTCCATAACAAAACAAAAAGAAAAAAAAAAAAAGGAAGAAACAAAAGTTGTGTTCCTTGATGAAAGAAACAGGAACAACAAAACAACAATTAAAGAAACTAAGAAAGGGAAGGGGAATGGTGTTCCTCTACAACTTCTTCTTCAACCACATCCTCCAACTTTTTCATCACCACCCCATGATGTAGTTCAACCTGTTCCTTCAGCTCCTCCAAGGCACGAGCCATAGAATCCATCTTCTTTTGCTGCGCAACACTGTATCACTCAATTCTTCATAAGACTTACATAGTATCAGTTTTGGCATCCAAAGTCCAATGAAGATGATTGTAAAATTTTATCATATGTTGTGCAGGAAGGCAGACTTCATTAACCCAGTTAGTGTCATCCGGATTTTCCTGTTCCTTACCCTTGGAACTAGAGGCAGATGGGGATGTTGTGAAGGAACTGGGGAGGTTTGAGTGGAAGGCTCATCTGTTCCAGGAATGGAAACAGAAGGTGAAGGGTGATAAATGGGAGGAAGAAATGGTGGTGTGGGTGGAAGAGTTGTGGAGGTGGAAGCAAAAGGATTTGGTCCTTTTATTTCATCCTTCAACTGCTCAAAACTTGAAGGAACAGAGAAGGACGAAGGTGAAATGGAGGGTATTTTTGTGAAAGGAACAGAGAGTTTGGGAGATGGTGGAGGTATTGGTTCCTTGAGAGTAGAGGGTACCTGTTCCTCATTATCCGAAAGGACTAAAGGAGAGTCCTCGTTGGAAGGAACAGGAACAGGAGCAATTTTTCGACGAGTGCTCTTTCTCACTCTCAAAGGAACAGAGGGTTTAGGCTTAGTGGCAATGTGTTTGCGCCTCTTAGGTTTCGGTTTCCTCCGGCTTAGGAACAGGGTTATCCAAGATTACATCATCATCTTCTTCTAAGTCCAGTTTGGGCAATTTCTTTTTCCTGAGGAACTGGAAGCCATTCTTCCTTGAATGAGAACACCTTCTTGGACGACAACCAAGTCCATTTAGGGTCTTCTCATTCAAGATGTTCCCTTGTTTGACCTCTATGGTGGTCCAACCAGTAAGTCTTACTTCAAAATGATGAAGTAAGGAAGTGATCAAGGCACCGTAGCCAATAACACAATGATTTTCAATCAATGGGTTAAGTGTTGAATGAAGAGGGAAGGGAAATTATTTGTATGTGTGGTCCAAGCAAAACATGTAACACATATCCAAGAGACCCACTTCATTCCTCTTTTCAGTTCGAGGAATGAGTGCTCTCCAAACCAAGTTAAACAGTACTTTGTGAAGGGGAGAGAGTAGTTATGGTTAAGTTTGTTTTGGCCAGCTGAAATATTCTAAGATTTTGTCTTGAGGAAAATTAGGAAAGGAAACAGTTCCTTTCCTTTTAAAATACAAATCAGTTCCTTTGCAAGGAACTTCCCATACTTTGCTTAAAGTTGCTTGATTAAACCTTATTTTCTTTCCTCTAACCTCAGTTGTGCAAGTTCCATTAGTATTAACAAAATTTGCACAAAACTCATCCATAGCTAGAGGAACAAGAGCATTATTAAAGGCGAATTCAAACAAGAATTCCATGCCTTGTTCCTTTAGAATGGAGGTTAATTCTAGAAATTCAATTTTATTGCCCATTCTAAATCGACGCAAAAGCCCAAGACATACCTAGATTCACTTCGTTCGACCCTTTTCTTGGAAGACGAAGAAACAGTTCCTTTGGAAGGAACAGGTGCAGTTTCTTCTTCTTCCCCCTGAGATTGTTCCGGGGTTTCTTCTTCATCGTCTTCCCCAATCAATTTTCTTCTTCTCATGCTCCTTCTAGGAGATTCTAATTGCTGTTCCTCTATGGGGTTTTCTTGAATTATGTCGGTTTCAAGGGTTTTAGTTGGAGATGAAGAAATTTCCATTTTTGAAGTGTCGGTTGTTTTTGGTGTTGGAAAAGGTGAGTTTCTTGAAGTTTTTGCCATGATTTTCGAAGGTTTGGAGGTTTTTATGGAGTATCAAAGGGTGTGATGAGGTTTCGGATTTGGTGAAGATGAAGCGTTTGAGAGGAACACGGTTTCTTTCGATGGAGTGAAGAAGGAAGTTTTGCATGTAATAGTAATTATGACACGCGGGAAAGAAATAAAGCAAAAGAAAAAAAATAAAAGGAAGAAAACGAAAAGATAAAAAGAACCAAGATTTAATTAAACTGGTTCCCCTTATTTTTGGGATTTTATCGGATTTTTCGGTTTTTATGAATTTTAATTTTTGAAAGAAAATAAATGCTAAGGAACTTGTGCTATAGGAACAACTAATGCTACATATCAATATCCTTCATACTATGCATGTTTCTTGACCTTAGGAACAGTAAGGGGAGTATTATGTGACATTTGTGAGTTGTTTTGTTTCTTTGACTTCATGGTTATGTTTTGCAACATTCCAATTTGCAATGGTCTTAGGCAATTAAACACAATTATTTTTAGCACACAAAGTCACTCAAATTGATTCAAACATGGGGGAATTGACATAGGAACAATCACTTAATTTTTATTAAGCCTAACTCAAGCCTTAATTTCTCATATCTATCTCTTTGCAAAGGCTTAGTTAGGATATCAGCAATCTGATAATCAGTTTGACAAAACTCAAGTTTAATCAAACCTTTTTCGACATTTTCTCTTAAAAAGTGATGTCTAATATGTATATGCTTTACTCTAGAGTGATGCACTGGATCTTTAGATATACTGATAGCACTTGTATTGTCACAATAAATAGGAACACATTCAAAGTTTATTCCATAGTCACTAAGTTGTTGTTTTATCCAAAGCATTTGAGAGCAACATGCAGCAGCAGCTACATATTCTGCTTCAGCAGTGGATAAAGCAACTGTGTTTTGTTTCTTGGTACTCCAAGAAACTAAACTATGACCAAGGAATTGTGCCATACCTGAGGTGCTTTTCCTATTACAAGATCTCCAGCATAATCTGCATCTGCATATCCTTTTAGTTCGAATGTATCACTTCTTGGATAGTAGAGTCCAAGATCATCTGTTCCTTTAAGGTATCTAAGAATTCTCTTCACAGCAGTGAGGTGAGACTCCTTTGGATTTGCTTGAAATCTAGCACACAAACCAACACTGAAAGCTATGTCTGGACGACTAGCACACAACAAGAATGTCACTTTTTTCCGTCCGCCAAAATTGGACGCTAAAAACACGGGATCGGACGCTAAATAAATTAGCGTCCGTCATCGGACGCTAAAAGGCTGATGCAAAAGCCCTGGTCGCTAATTGTCAAATTAACGTCCGCCAAACGGACGCTAAGCATTTAGCGTCCGAAAATTAAGCATTAGCGTCCGCTTGGAAGGCTGGTCGCTAATTAGCGACCAATTGCAGCGGTCGCTAATTAGCAACCGACTATTGTCGGACGCTAATTGGCGACCGCTACAATCGGTCGCTAATTAGCGACCAGCCTTCCAAGCGGACGCTAATGCTTAATTTTCGGACGCTAAATGCTGAAACCAAATGCCCAAACAGAACTGTCATTATCAGCTTTCACTTGCCCAAAGTTTTACTTTATTATTTTTATTTAATTCATTTCAAAATGAAAATTGTCATAATAAGAAAAATTAAGCATTAAACAAATGAGAATTTTATTTCAATTAAATATATATAATTACAATCTAATATTTAGTACTATAATAGTATAATTTCATTCTAACTAAAATCTAATACAACTCTCTTCATGCCTGCCAACTCCTAAAGTCCTCACCTGGCTTCTCCTTCACCCTTGGTATTCTCCCACCTTTAGAAGTCCCAACTCCCAAGCAGCTGAAAATCAATCTTACTCCACCCAACTTTATCTTCATTATCCCATCCAAACCTTTGGCTCACCTTTAGCAGTTCAGCAACCAACTTTATCTTCAGGCTTAGAGTTCACATTCAAAACATCGCCATTGAGGAGTTTTTGAGCTGACTCCCACTCCAAACGGTCTTTATAAACCGGGTCTTCGAGGACTTGATCAGCTAGTTGAGCCCACTCTTCAAAGTCCCTGGCCCTAAGAAAAACATCCTTACCAGTACTTCATCTTCATAGCTTGAGAAAACTTGTGCCAGATCCTGAATACTACTTACTACAGCATGATGGACTTCTTTTCCACCAGTGAGACAGAGCCTGCATTCATTCACTATTTATTCAAATCATCTCCTATAATGAGCTCATTTTATCATCAAAAATGTAAGAAAATGTAAATAAAACAGAGAAGGCAAACATACACTCAGGATAGCAGCAAAAAGAGACATGAACAACTGATTGATAGAAAAACATGATCGCATGTGTCTCTTAAAAGAGTAACCTCGATGACAGTAAATGATTGTGTCCATGGAAATACATTTAGGTTCTAGCTTGGAAAAGGGCAAAAAACGGAAAAAGAAGTATTTTTTTCTTGTAATGTCATCTAGTATCCCTATGATGATGAAAGCTAAGCCTTTCACATTAACATGAAAGCACTTTAATTTTCAATAAGCAGCAAAGGTATGCCTATTTCCCATCTCAAAACCAATTTCAACAAAGCTTCCTAAATGTGGAGACCTCACTTCCTCGGGTTCAAAAGGTGACTCCTCAGACTACCATTGGCGATTATACCCAAGTTCAGGTGATACTTAAGAGCCGTGCAGTCTCCCTTTCTACATGAGTCATCAAGTTTCCAAGGTTTCAATTGCATGTAAAAAAATTCTAATGAATGTACAGTTGATATTTTACTAAAAAGCCTTTAATTAAAAATCTAAAAATTAGTTGCCATCAAGTATTGCCCATTTCCAAGCGCCCTATGCTTTTCCAATAAATCTAACACCAAGGGAGTAGTCTATATACATTACAAATCTAAAAATTAGTTGCCATCATTCGATGATCTCATATGAATATTCCACTTAGACCTCCTTTTGGTGAAAAGAATGATCCCAGAAACTGTGAAAAGAAATTTAGAATGTATCGTACAAAATTACGATGATAGAGTACTACTGCATGTTTTATAGTACTATAGTTAGTTGCCGTTTGTTGATATACTAACAGTATACTTAAAGAAAAACACTGACACAAGATGTCATATTACCAACTAAGATCATCCTAATTTAGCCTAAATATGAACATCTGCTTGACTTCACTTCCCTAATCCTAATATACCTTCCAAAAAAATGGTGTAAATTGATATACAGTCAATTGAGGACACGAGACACACAAAGGTTATACAGTCAATTGACTGAGTACATACCATTGACAGGGTAATGCCCTCAAGAGCCTGGCTGTGAAGAAAAACATCCCGGAAGTTCATTGGTTCACTCTGGTCATCAGAATCATAAAACAGAACCTACCAATTACAGAAAGCAAGACAGTCAAAATATACTCAAGATTCAAGAAATAATGCATGTTATATCATCAAAAACAACCAATTTGAATTTAAAATTTACAGTTTAAAGTTTCAACACAGAAGTTTAATTATATCATTAAGAAAAGAATTATGACAGTTTCATAGAGAAGATGTCTATCTTATAGGTTTTACCATCTAAAATACATGGGTCGATAACCAGTTTCACTACATTATACACAGAGAAAATGAGGGTCAAAGTCATCACACTTCTGCAAACTCAATAACCAGGAAGGGCAAACCAAGGTTCACACAGCAAATACAGGGTCAAGCATGTGTCCTCATCATGTAAGATAATAGAAAAAAAAACTCAGCTTACAGAATTGTTAAAAAGTGCAAGATCATGTGTCCTCATCAATCGGTTCACACAGCAAATACAGGGTCTAGCCACCTCATTGGAGAACTTGTCCACATCTCACACTTCAGGCCAAAACCAACAACACCAAATTAAATTTCCACATAACCAACTACTGACTAAGAATCAATTAATTAACAAAAACAAAAGAGATTAGCAATGTCAAATGGTATTGTACCAATGAAGTAATTCTTACTCAACACTCCTTTCAATTTGAACCATCTGCCCAGTCTTTTCCTCGACAGTCATACGACTCATAAGATCCCTCATTCTAGCACCTAAAAATGTAATACTTGGCCATAATGACAACAAAATCGCCACCCAATATATGGAATACTTGGCCATGTTGTTGGTGAGATACTTCTTTCTTATTCCCTTCACTTGAAAAATGTAAAAAAAAAAATAAAAAAAACAAGAAACAACTCAAAATCTCAGAAAAATCAATAGATGAAAACCGAAAAACCAAAGACAAAAAACCCAAAATCGCGAAATTGAAAATTGAATAACCAAATCGAATAATAAAAACACACAAAATCAAAATCTCATAAAATCGAAAACTCAAAAAAATAAAGAAAAATCGAAAAACAAAAAAAATAAAAACTAGGGAATTCAGATCTAGGAAAAACCGAAAAACCAAGAACAAGAAAACGCAAAACAAAATTAAAAAAACAAAGAAAATCGAGAAAATAAACTACATAATCAACAATCAAAACTAAAAAAACAAATTTATTAATTAAATCTGAGTAGAAATACCTGATTTCGTGAGATCTGAAAGAAAGAGAGAGCACCAAAACGTGAGATGAGAGTGAGGAAGAGAGAGGCGTGGCCGCGTGGGTTAGGGTTGAGAGTTTGGTCGATTGTAGGTATTTTTTTTAAAATTTATATGTCTTATTTCGCGTCCGTCCCTCGGACGGTATATTAACTAAACGGACGCTAATTAGCGTCCGTTTAAAGGAACGGACGCTAAATCTCAGAAAGCGGACGCTAATTTGCATCTGTTCTTTACCGGACGCTAATTTTAAATTTACCGTCCGCTTATATCGTCGGACGCTAAATTCAGACGCTAAAGAGGCGGATTCTTGTTGTGGCAGTTAGATACAAAAGTGAACCAATCATTCCTCTATATTTTGTTTGATCAACACTTGTTCCTATGGAGTCTTCATCTAATCTAGTTGAAGTTCCCATAGGAGTGTGATTTATCTTTGAATTTTCGAGGCCATATTTCTTTAATAGTTCCTTTATGTATTTTTGTTGGTGAACAATTATACCTTTTTCAGTTTGTTTGATTTGTAGTCCAAGAAAGAAATTTAATTCTTTGCATAATGTTTCATTAGTAGCTCCGAATATGATATCATCAACATATATTTGAACAAGCAAAATATCAGTTCCTTTAGATTTTAGGAACAAGGTTTTATCAACCTTTCCTCTTTTAAAGTTGTTTTCTAAAAGGAACTTAGATAATCTCTCATACCATGATCTAGGTGCTTGTTTTAACCCATAAAGAGCTTTATCAAGCTTGTAGACATGATTTGGGAGATTGTTATTTTCGAAACCAGGGGGTTGTTCAACATATACATCTTCGTTTAGATAGCCATTTAAGAATGCACACTTAACATCCATTTGATAT
Organism: Beta vulgaris subsp. vulgaris; assembly: GCF_026745355.1. Taxonomy (NCBI): domain Eukaryota; kingdom Viridiplantae; phylum Streptophyta; class Magnoliopsida; order Caryophyllales; family Amaranthaceae; genus Beta; species Beta vulgaris. The sequence goes on along the minus strand of NC_079202.1, from coordinate 7,400,079 downwards.
AATTTGAATCCCATGTAAGCAGCAAATGCAATTAAGATTCTAATGGCTTCTAATCTAGCTACAGGAGCAAAGGTTTCTTCATAATCAATTCCTTCTTGTTGGTTATAACCTTTTACTACAAGTCTAGCTTTGTTTCTTACAATGGTTCCATATTCATCTAGTTTGTTTCTAAACACCCATTTAAGCCAATTACTTTTTGTTGTTTAGATGAAGGAACTAGATGCCATACCTTGTTTCTTTCAAACTCATTTAATTCAGCTTGCATTGCAATAATCCAATCAGAGTCAGTTAAGGCTTCTTCATGATTTCTTGGTTCCATCATTGATAGGAACGCATGAAATGCACAAAAGTTCCTTAACTGAGATCTAGTTTGCGTACCTTTGGATATGTCGCTGATTATGAGTTCCACAGGATGTGACTTTTGTAATCTCCAAGGTTTTGGTTGAAACTCTCTTATAGGAACATTTTGTTCCTCATGAGTTCCTTGAGTGGATGAGGAACTCTGCTCAGTTGTTCCTCTGTTAGCCTCGGTGGACTCAGTTCCTTCATTTAGAGGAACAGGAGCATCTTCTCCTCCTTGAGGAACAGGAATATCATTGATCTCATTATTTTCGAATTCCTCGTTCCTTTCCTCTTTCACTTCTTCTTCTTCTTGTGAATCTGTGTTCCTTGACTAGGTTGCGCTAACCCTATCTCATAGTCATCAACCTGTATGCTTGGATTATGTTTGTCAGATTCATCAAAGATTACATGAATGCTTTCTTCAACACACATAGTTCTCTTGTTATATACTCTATAAGCTTTACTATGTGAGGAGTATCCTAAAAATGTTGCTTCATCACTCCTTGCATCAAATTTTCCAAGATTATCTTTTCCATTATTATGCACATAACATTTGCATCCAAATGTTCTAAAATAGGTGATGTTTGGTTTCTTTCCAAAGTAAAGTTCATAAGGAGTTTTATTAATGATAGGTCTCATCATGGCACGATTAATTATGTGACAAGCAGTATTAACAGCTTCAGCCCAAAAGTTCCTTGGAAGTTCACTAGCAATTAACATGGTTCTAGACATTTCCTCCAAAGTTCTATTTTTCCTTTCTACAACACCATTTTGTTGTGGTGTTCTAGGGGCAGAAAAATTATGATCTAGGCCATTATCTCTGCTTAGGTCATCAAATTTATAATTTTCGAATTCCTTGCCATGATCTGATCTAATGTGCATTATTTTATGTCCACTTAGGTTTTGAACTCTTTTAGCAAAGACAAGGAACTCATCATAAGTTTCATCTTTACTAGAGAGAAAAATAACCCAAGTGTACCTAGAGTAGTCATCTACAATCACAAGTACATACTCTTTCCACTTCTGCTTTGAATTCTCATGGGTCCACATAAGTCCATATGAATTAACTCTAATGGTTTAGTGGTACTTACAATCGTTTTAGATTTGAAAGAGGATCTTACTTGTTTACCTCGTGCACATGCATCACAAACTTGATCAATATGAAATTTTATAGATGGTAATCCTAAAACAAGGTCTTTTGATCTAAGTTTCTCAAGCAATGAAAAGCTAGCATGTCCTAGACGCTTGTGCCATAGAAGTGAATCATCTTCAATAACACTAAGACAAGTTAAATTGATTTGAGGAACAAGGTCTAGATCCACAATGTATGTGTTCCCTTTCCTTGTTCCTTCCAAATAACCTTCTTAGTTTTAATGTTGATGATTAAGCATTTTTCCTTATCAAATTTTACAGTATTTCCTTTGTCACAGAATTGAGAAATGCTTAATAGATTATGTTTTAGACCTTCAACTAAAAATACATTTTCAATGGAGTGTAATGGTGACTTACCGACCTTACCCATAGCAACAATGTTACCTTTCTTATTATCACCAAATGTTACACTGCCACCTTCATAGGTTGTGAGTGAGAGAAACTTCGTTTTGTCTCCTGTCATGTGCTTGGAACAACCACTATCGAGATACCAAGTGTTGTTCCCCCTCACTCCAACCTGCAAAAATCAACTAGTTGTTAGTTGAAGGAACCCCATCTTTCGTGGGTTCCTGTTCTTGACTAGGATTTGTTTTGACAACCCATTTTTTCTTACTTATTGTCACATTTTTCCCAATCATCTCAGATTTTAGTTGACATTGATTTTGCCACAATATATACAGAACTTATCACTAGGTAGATCAACATATTTCTTTGTCTTGTTCCTCTTCTTGTAGTTTTCAAAACCAAGACCTTCCTTCCTTTTGGTCTTGGTTTCTCAATCCACTTAGGAACTTTCATGATTTTGCCTCTGTTCCTTGCGACAACCAGTTCCTTTTTAAGATTACAGATCTGTTCCTTTAAAATATTTTCTCTTTATTTATTTTTTCAATCTCAGATCTGTATCCTTTCAAAGGGGTTGATCTTATATCAAAGGAACTCAGAACAGGGACAAATTCCTTCAAGTGTGAAATCTCTAAATTAATTAGATAATTTTCATTTTTCAAACTCTCATAACATTCTTTGATTTTTAAGTTTTTATCAAACAAATCAAAAAATCTAGTTTCGACATCAGTTCTCATTTTCTTAAGCCATTCTATGTGTTCCTTGCAAACCTTTAAGGCTTGTTCCGTTTGTTCACGTTTTTCACGTTCATCTCTACATTCAAGAATTGCATCATAAAGAAGATCATATATTTCAGTCCTAGTTTTACCATCTAGTTCTGACTCAAGTCCATGTTGACTTACCTCAATTTTTTCTTCATCTTCTTTTTCGTCATTGTTTGCCATGAGGCAAAGGTTTGCTGTTTCTTCAGTTGGTTGTTCCTCTTCTTCTTCCGTCTCTGAATCTCCCCAAGCAGCTATCATAGCTTTGCGCACATTTGCCTTAGAGAAAGGTGCTTTTGATTCTTTGTTCCTTTCAGCAAAGCGTTCCTTGTTCCTTTCTTTGGTTTTGTCTTTTCCCAAAGAGGACATTCTTTGATGAAGTGATCTGTACTTCCACATTTATGACAAGCAGTTTGTTAGAAAATTTCTTGTTTTACCTTTGAAGTTTCCATTCTTCATGTTCCTGTACATCTTTCGAAATTTTCGAACCATGAGGGCTGCTTCTTCTTCTTCAGAGTCCGAATCATCTTCATCATCTGCTTTGAGAGCATTGATTTTGATTTGGAGCTTTCACCATATTCAGTATCAAGGTGAAGCTCATGAGTCATAAGTGACCCTGCCAGCTGTTCTAAGTTGAACTTAGTGAAGTCTTTTGTTTCTTGAAGAGCCGTGACTTTAGCCATCCATCTGTCCTTAGGAAGACTCCTAAGAACCTTTCGAACCTGTTCCTCAGATGAAATAAACTTTCCAAGAGAAGCCAACTCATTTATAATGTTAGTAAAACGAGTAAACATGTCTCGGATGCTTTCTTTGGATTTCATGCAGAACAGTTCATATTGATTCATAAGTAAATCAATTTTCGATTTTTAACTTCATTAGTTCCTTCGTGGGTTACTTCTAGTAAATCCCATATTTGCTTTGCGGATTTGCATCCCATGATCCTATTATGTTCATGGGGTCCAAGTCCACAATGCAATAATTTAATAGCCATGGCATTTACTTCCATTTTTTCAAAATCAGATTTGTCATAATCAGAGAGGGGTTTAAGAGTTACCTCATTTTTGTCATTTGTAGTTGTGACTTCGAAATCACCAACTTCAATGACTCTCCATACCTGATAGTTTTCAGCCTTGATGAATATCTCCATGCGGTTCTTCCAATAGTTGTAGTACTTCCCATTGAACATAGGAGGCCTTTGAGTGGAATAACCTTCTTCAAGTTTCTCGGTGGTATTCATTGTTCCTTGGATCTTTTCCTCAATAGGGTTTCCTATCTTACGTGAGTTCTGCTCTGATACCAATTGTTATTTCCCTAGGAACACTACAAGAGGGGGGTGAATTGTAGGTGTAGAAATAAACGTAACTTTTTGCGGAAATTAAAACTTAAACGAATAAACAAGCTAAAGGAACACAAGGGATTTTTACGAGGAAAAACTTCTTGGGCCCAACAAGAAGAAACAACCTCGACCACTAGGGATTTTAAACTCAACACTTTCACTAATTAGGCCAAACAACTCTGTTACAACCTAATTCTAACTCGAGCCCTACCTTGAGTTCCTAAACTCAAGTTCCTGAACCACTGTTCCCTTAACAGCAGTTCCTCTCAACTTCACTCGAAGTTTTCTCACACATACAAGCTTCACTCAAAGCCTTTCTCTTACAGAACTTCACTCAAAGTTCCCTTACCCCAAAAACCAAAATACAATTGATCGAAATAAGCTTAGTGGAATTAGAGTAAGAAGGCAAAGAACAAATGGCTATTATGAGAGAATGAAGGCACTGACACTTAATAAGTTAAACTCACTTAATTACTTAGTCAGACACAATTTGGAACTTATCTAGACTTCTATATTTATATGTTAATCATGAAGAACGTGGGATTAATGTTAGAGTACACGTTTTAATCCATTTACCCATGATGTTCCTTCCCCTAAGGAACACGTTTTACATCATGTCCCATGATCCCATGAACTATAAATGAACGTGGATAAAATGCAGCCATTACTCCTAAATAATAGGAGTTCCTTGAGCATTATCCGAAAATCAGTTTTTATAAACTCTTTTTATCTTTAAATCTGAATTTCTAATCTTTAAGAAAATAATATCTTTGAAATAAAATCTTTCTAACAACCGGATATTTATTTTCTTATTTTCCGAAAAATAAAATCTTTTCCAAAACAGATTTTTTTTTAAAACTGATTTTATCATTTGAAATTAGAAATAACTAATTTCCTATAATCTAGGCATGACTTACTCCATTATCTTTTAATCGTTATACTAAGTACACGCCTAAGTCTAGTTCCTTATATTAGTTCAGTTCCTTTAACATATTTGCTAAGTGCCACTGAGTTTGTTCCTTACAAAGGAACAAACGCTTCATTCTCAAATATTCTGCCACAGTTCCTTACCATTCTTTCTTTGTTCCTTTACATTGGAACTAGAAAATAAACGCCTAGCTTCTATTATTCTTGCTCCAATGCTTGCTCCAGTATCAACATAGAAACTTCTTTACTTAGCCTTTGAAATCCTCTCTTGACTTCTTCATTGACTTAATATTCTCCCAGTTCCTTGCATTGATACCTTAGACACCATACACTTAAATAATTCATTAGTTCACTACTTAGTTTGTTCCTTTGTTTCTTTGTCATTATCAAAACTAGGGTTCAACAGAGATATATTGAAAAATTGACATGACAAAAATTACTTCATTAGTGAAATAATAATGCTTAATTATGAAATATCTTTAAGAAGATATTTATTAATTGGATTCAAATGGATTACTAAAACATTTGACATTTGACATGCTGCTTGATCTATCAAGCATGGAGATAGGCGAAACTATTGGTGATTTGTGGCTCCTCATTTTCATCAACATCAGGATCATCATCATCTGAGTAATCTTCACCTAGGAACACAGGGACACCTCTTTCCAATAAGTGTTCTTGCCACAAAAGACACATACACTTGTACTGTATGAGTTTTTTTGAAACTCATATTTTCGCGCACTTGGATTACCCTATATTTTATTGTTGAATACACCCAAGCTAACTTCATAGATCATAGACTTGCGGTATTTGAACATGAGTTCAAGGGGAAAGTATTGTTTTGCGATGCATTCTCCCCAAGCTTTGCAAACGCTCAATAATTTCAGCAACTCACCTTTTTCCATATGTGGCCACAGGTTCAGCGCTAGGAAATCCATATCACTTCCCATGATAGTAGAACTAGACCATTTCTCCTTTAAATCTCTAGATTGGACCTTTAGATCCCTTCCAAAGAACTTTATAGTTTTGGACTGCCACTTTTTCATCTCATCTTCTTTGAATTCCTCCCAGTCTTCTTGTGTTGTGTCTATATTAAATTGTTGTCTCCAACATTCCCCGGCAAGAGTGAGACTTGTTGATTGGTCATACTCAAGGATTTATGGGTTTTGATGGTTAAATAAATTATTGGGAGAGAAAAATTTCAGAGTTACAATATATAATACATCTATCATAACTGGCATCCTTATTTTTTAGGATACTGAAGTGCTTGATGTTATCTTTTACATAACGTGTATCGTATTTTTGTAACTAACCTTAACCACTTCCAGTTAAGGCCCTAGTATAAAACTGGTATGTCCATTAGCCCCTCAATGTTCATTCCACTTCTAGAAATTTCCATTAGTGGCGTGTGAAGTTGGAAGGTAATCATTACTTTTTGAAGTAAATTTTTGTATCTCATTAATTCGTTTTTAAGAGATTTAGTCCTCCATGAGACACTTTATCTTTTTTCATTTTAATTTTGGCTGTTGAGTTAGCATTATTTGATTTGACAAAGATTTATCTTGGAATAGCATATTAGTTTGAACACTTTTGATTGATCATAATAAATGCATAATTAATGTAAACACAAGATAAAATAATTGAAATTCGGACAAAATATAAAAAATTAAATTTCAATAATTCAAAATTTTTACAACCTAGGATCGAAATTTTTATCTTATAATAAACATTTACAAGTTTTGTTTAAAATTTTTGAATTCTAAACTCCAGGTCCAAAAATCGACTCCTTTGGAGACCGTGGTTTTTCGTCATCGGAGTCCTCTTCGAAGGCGGTCTCTTGAGGGAACCCATCCTTGTCATCATCTCTAGCAGCAACATCGTTGGAGTCATCTCCAGAAGGGAGAGAGCCGCTTCCGCCGCTAGAGGTTTCCCTGTGGAACTTTTCCTCCTCTTCAACCCTCCCTGACAAGTATTATTTTCACTATCTTATGAGGATTGTGAGCCTTATTTGGTAAGTTGATAAGTTATGCCTTTTTAAAGGTAAGATTATTGTTGGCTTGGTTCAACAAATAAGAAAGTTGAGATTATAAGTAAGTCTTGGATTGTAAGTTGTGATCACTTATGAAATCCTAACATAAAAGAAGTTCAGTTGTGCATGTTTGCTTTGTATTATGTGTTGCTTGTATGTCTGTCATAACAAGTAATAACTTGTAAAGAACGTAAAGTGTAACAAGGATAGTTATAGACTTTAGACTGGTGCACGTCTAGAATTGGACATTAGGAGTTGGAGTACATGGTGGTAGCCCATGGCTTTTTACAGGAGATGGATTGATCACCATTCCTTTTTCAGTTAGCAATAGTTCCTCGATATCACAACTCAATCTGAAATGCATTGTAGTGCCTAGTAGCACCAGTATTTCATCTTCCTATGTGAAGGCACTAGTAGTTAAGACAACTCAGTTCCAATAATTATTCCATTAAAGTAATAAAAAGATGTTTAGAGTTTAGTTCAATTAAAGTCATCTGTCGAATATTATATGTTTATATTACTATGGATTTTTCTACATTATGCCCTCGCGTTTTTTCTTTTTCTACGTTGTACCCCATGTTTATGGGATTTCTACACTGTGCCCTTCAACTCTCATTTTTTAATTCAAAATGCCATTGTCGTTAAGTGAACGTTAATTGTTCCGTTAATGAAATTAATATTGATTAATTATATAAATTTTTTTCTCATCTCTAGAAATTTTTCTCTTTCAAAATTCCCCTCTTCTGTAAAACTTCCTCTTCTCTGTGAAGTTCTTCATTTTGGTAGCTATGGTTGGGGTGAAACTGAAACTAGAAGGATCTAGGCTTTCTCCTTCGTTTTCAACCTCTGAAATGGTGAATCGTAAATGTTGTGTTCATCTCTCGAAGCAGATTAAATGTTCTAACTTTGGCTGCAGTTTTTAATGGAGTTGTATTTCATATTGTAATTTGTACTATTTTGGCTGTAGAATTAACTTCACGCCCCAAATTTGGTTGTAGAATTCCCCTAGTTGTAATGTGTTTGAGCAGATACCACTTCTGCAAAGATGAGACCATTTGCCCATATACCACTTCTGGAAAGGTTTCAGTTTTTGGTGATCAGAGAGATAGATGCCGGCGTATTTCAAGTGCGATTTAGGGTTAAAATTGCGCAATTTAGGGTTAAAATTTTGAGGTCTAAGTTTTTTATTTAGGGAAAGAGGGCAAAGGAGAAGTAGAGGAAGTTGAATGATCAGCAGAGGAGAGAGAGAGGAGGTATTTTAGTTTCTTTGTTTTTTGTTTCAATTTTCCACCATTGAAGAAGCTCCTCGTAATTTCATGAAATTAGTTGAGGCCTTTTTCTAAAATGTGCATCTTAATTACTAGGCAAGATTTGATTCAAAGAAATTTTGGATTTTTTTCTTTTCTCAATCTCAAATATGCTATCTTTAGTTTTCTTCTTGTCGAATTTACTAGGACTGGATGAAGGAGACAGAGGGAGAGCAAAGTAGAATGGTGGCAGGGGAGGGGAGGGGAAGGTAGGGGAGGGAGAGGTGCAGCAGCCAGCAGGGGAGGGAGGAGAGAGAAAATGAGGAAGAAGGAAAAACTGTTAAAACCAAACGGTTAATGCGAAAGGTAACGTCCGTAATTAATAATAGCTCATTAATGGCATTTTGAATTAAAAAATGAGAGTTGAAGGGTACAGTGTAGAAATCCCAGAAACATGGGGCAGAACATAGAAAATGAAAAAATACGAGGGCATAATGTAGAAAAACCCCTATTATTATTTATCCCTACATGTTATTTATGTAGTATCATGTTAGGAATGTTGATGTTTTAGTATGTAGCACTCAACTTTGCTGATTACGTGCTTTGTTTGTGATTGTGATCATGACTTTGCCTTATTGATTCTGTGATGACCCATTTTGGTGAGCAGATTCATTAAAGCATTGACATTACAGGTTCGCAGATATGCATCATTGGGAATCTGGAATGGAGAGAATGTGTAACTAGTATATTTTACTTTTCTGCATTAATAAGAACATATATTATTAAGTTTGTTTGACTAGACTCATTTAGATTGTTTGGTTTCTAAATACTTATTTATTTATTTATTTTTAATAAAGTTTAAAGATTAGTTATTCGTTTTCCGCTGCAAAATTCTGAATAAGCCGATACGTTATCATACGGGCTATAATACTTGGGTAATTCTCCACTTGTATATTATAAAGGTAATTTCTGAAAAGAGAGAATTATCGGGGTGTTACAAAGTGGTATCTAGGAGCTTTAAGTTATTTTCAAAACTTATAGGCGCCTGATTAACTAACTAGCTTACTTGTTATTTGAATGAACTTTAGAATTTCTCCTACTTATTCATTTTGAAAATCTATAGGAATATATTACTATATAATTTTTAGAGGTCCAAAATTGTTTTTGGGAATACCTAATATATATTTTTCCGAAAAAAAATCGTTCGAATTTTCTTTTTTCGTAATTTGGAAATTTCGAAGTTCCGCTTTTTTTAGGATCAAAATTTTTTTTTCCCTTTTTCGATTTCAGTCCGAAATATGTTTTTTTAGGTAGTCGAATTTTTTTTAATAGGACACTTAAATATTATTTCATAAAGAGTGCTGCATTATTTTTCATGCCTTAAATTTTATATTGTTGCATTCTAAGAATGGGTAGTATAGGAAGGGCATATAGGATAAAAACATTATATGCCTCTATTGAATAGTTAGTTCGGCATCATTATATTTTTTCTTCCCTAGTAATGATGCATTATTATTTTTCTTCCCTGCTAATGATGCATTATTATTTTTCTTCCCTACAAATGATGCATGATTATTTTTCTTGCCTGCTAAGTGTTATGTTGCATGCCTATGATGTGGTGCTTACTTCTTATTGATTATTGTTGGGTATGCATTAGAGAGAGTACTAAAATACTATGGTTTATTTGTGATGTAGCTCCTTAAACATGTCTGCCAGAATAGAAAGCTATGATAACCCCATTGTCCCGAGTGACAATGAAATTAATGAAGGCATTGCACCCATCGATGATAGGGAATATACTGACTTAGAATGGACCATGCATAGAATTTTGACGTCAGGAATACCTAGTGATGACGAGATCATTATAGAACTTGACCATGCTAGAGGCAACACTAGAGAGGATATCTATCATGCTTGTTTCAGGTATGAAACTGATACTGAACCTGAGGAAGATGAAGATACTCGGCCTATTAGAAGATCCAAGCGGCAGAGGAAGTACGTCTACTACGATGAGGATGGGGAAGAAGACACTGATGATAAGACATTCACGTCTGAAGAGTACCAGGAAGCTAAGGATAAGGCTAGCAATGTAGTACCTTAGATCACTATGTGTCTCTGATTAATAATATACAGTATATTAGTATTATAAAAAAAATTGGATATTTGGCCAACAGTGATAGAGTAGTTTTATAGAATCATTATTTTAGGAAAGTATAATATTATATTAATATTCATTTTATTATATACCCTTTATGGAAGATAAAAGCTATTATTTAATTTATATGAGTGAGTAAGAATTTCTTCTGGGCACGTGATGGGAACAATTTTATGATTTAATTTTTCATTATGTGTTCATATTTTGCTTGATTGTTTCTACTTACATGTCGTTGTGAACATATGTTACATGAATGTTTATGTGTTTATTAGAGAACAATTCATGTGAACTTGAAACTAGTTGAGAAATTGTTTGTTGATGCGATCTTTAATGATCAAATCAAATGTTTCCTTCTTAGATAGACATTTAAGTTATGCTGGAACCTAAAGTAAAGTTATATTACTTTCAGGTCCCGAAGTAGAATGGCTAACTACAACGATCTAGCTGCTGTTATTCGCCTCTTGGTGGAGAAATTGACTCAGGAAAGAGCTGAGCGTCCTGAGACTGCTTTAGGAGCTGTGCGTTCTTCAGGAGTGTTGAATTCTTAGTGTTAAACATCTTAAATTTAGGAGTGTCTTTAAGAGTGTTTAGGGTCTTTATTCAAGTTTCAGGAGTGATCTTGAATTCTTGATTAAAGTCATATCCCTTGTTTAACTTTTGTGCTTGACATTCGAAGTTCTTGAAGTTCTTGCTTCAATATTCATGTTCATACTTGATTATTAGACTTCTTGGTTTAGTAATCATATCAAGTGGTATCAGTTTTCCAAGGATGAGAGGATAGAAAGGATTCTCTTTGATCACACAAGATCCAAGGGCATCACAAGGTACGACATAGGGCAATAGGTTCGAGTGATATACATAACATCAAGACTCGATCTTTTGCTACCAAGAACCAATCTTGACACTTCAAGATTGCTAGGATAAAGTTCAAGAAGTGTTTCTACATCCAAGATTGCATCAATACCCATTATTTAAGATCAAGAAAGGGGTAGGAAGCACTCGAATACACCTTAACCATGGCATCCGAGATGGATAAACTTGCTATGGCCATGAGTGAATTGGCTCGCTCACAAACTGAGTCACGCACACAATTGAGTGCCTTGACACAATCTCAAACTGAGTCACGCAACCACATGGGGAGGATGGAGGCACGCCTAGATGCCATTACTAGCATAATCACCAAGAAACTGGATCCAAATAGTGCGACATACATGGGCGCCAACTCGGAGGATGAAGGTGATGAATGTGAGGCAAGATCATCCAAGAACACCTACCAGGATGACCGTAGCTTGAAGCTAGATGACTATACTAGAGAAGGTAATCCAGAAGACTTGTTGGAGTGGATTCGCCAACTAGAAAAGGTGAGTGACTATAGGGGCTTTGATGATAAAAAGAAGTTCAAAGTGGCTGCTATTAGACTCACGAAGTATGCTGGGATATGGCTTGAAGGATTGCATGCACAAAGGGCCGAGAAAGGCAAAGCCAAGATGTGTTGTTGGGATAAATTGAAGGGGAAGCTCAAAGACAAGTTCTTGCCTGATGACTATGAACAAAAGCAGTTAATAAAGCTAACGTCCATAAGCCAAAACACACTAAGTGTACACGAGTACACCATGGAGTTTGAAAAACTAGGGCTTATATGTGACATAAAAGAGAAAGAGATGCACAAAACTGCACGGTATATTAAAGGCTTGAATAGGAACATAGCCAAGAGAGTCGAAGTTTCTACCTATCACTCCTTTGAGGATGTGACTAAATTGGCTAAGAAGTTTGAAGAGCATGACAAAGAAGAGAGGCCTAAGGGGACTTACACACCTAGGTATGACTCTAATGCTAAAGGAAAAGCTACAACCCCTTACTCAAAGTGGACGGAAGATTCTAAGACCAACAATACACCTAAATAGGACACTCACATTGAGAACACCAAAGTGGTCGTGCCTAAGGAGAAGTTTGAAGAGTTGAGGAAGTGCTTTAAGTGTCAAGGAAGGGGATACATAGCAAGCAACTGTCCTACCAAGACAGCTCTCACCATGAGGCAATACTTAGCCTTACAAGAAGAAGAGAGCATGTATGAGTTCATCCCTGAAGAAGAGCAAACCATGGGGGAAGATGATGAAGAAGAGGATGCTTTTGCAGAGGATGATACAAGGCTTATAGGGGTGGTTCGACGCACCTTACATGTGGATCATACACCTAATATGGCGCAAAAGGAGAACCTTTTCCACACTAGATGCAAGGTAGGTGAGTACACATGCAATGTAATAATAGATAGTGGCTCGTGCACTAATGTTGTTGCATCTGAAGTGGTGTCTATACTAAACCTAATCACAAGAGAACACCCTAAACCTTACAAATTGAGTTGGTTAGATGATAGCACTGGCATGAGGGTGAAGAAACAAGCTCTTATTTCATTCTCCATAAGAGGCTATAAGGATGAACTATGGGGTAATATGTTGCCTATGCCTAGATTGGAGGATATGTTGGATGAGTTACATGGTGCATCAATCTTCTTTAAGATTGATCTTCGAAGTGGCTATCACCAAATGAGAATTAGGGAAGGAGATGAGTGGAAGACATCATTCAAACTAAACAAGGGTTGTATGAGTGGATGGTCATTCCATTTGGTTTGTGCAATGCGCCTAGTTCCTTCATGAGATTGATGAATGAGGTACTTTGTCCTTTCCTTAACAAGTTTGTGGTTGTCTACTTAGATGACATACTAATCTGTAGCAAGAGTGTGGAGGAGCACTTGCTACACCTACATAGCCTCTTCATGAAATTAAGAGAACAACAACTCTATGGTAAAATGGAGAAGTGTGAATTTCTAGGAACCTAGAGTGGCGTTTTTGGGATACATTGTATCACAAGAAGGATTTCACGTTGATCGTGAGAAAGTAAAAGCAATTTCATCTTGGTTAGCACCCAAGAATGTATCTGAGTGTCGAAGCTTTCATGGATTGGTATCCTTTTATAGGAGATTCATTCGAAACTTTTCTTCCATCATGGCAGCTATCACAGAGCTAATGAAGAAAGGAGAGTTTACTTGGACTTCCTTAACACAACAAGCATTTGAAGACATCAAAGGTAAGGGATGTTGTGCGCCTGTCTTAGCATTACCTAACTTCCACAAGCTGTTTGAGGTGAAGTGTGATGCAAGTGGTGTAGGGATTAGAGCTTTACTCTTGCAAGAGAGGCGTCCAATTTCATACTTTAGTGAGATATTGAGTGGTGCTAAACTCAATTATTCTAACTATGATAGAGAGTTCAATGCTATTATATGTGCCTTGGATCATTGGTCACACTACCTTAGACCAAATCCATTCATCCTTCATTCTGATCATGAAGCTTTGAAGTACATCCATGGCCAACAAAAGCTCAATCATAGACATGCTAAGTGGGTGGAGTTTCTTCAATCATTCACATTCTCTTCAAAGCATAAGGAAGGTAAGGCAAATGTGGTGGCAAATGCATTATCTAGACGTTCTTACTTGTTAACAATTGTGGATGCACAAGTGTTAGGGTTCGAACACCTAAAGGAGCTATACAAGGAAGATGTGGATTTCAGAGAAACGATGGCTCGTCCAGAAGGTCTCTATGTGATACATCAAAGTTTCCTTTTCAAGGGAAACAAGCTATGTGTGCCTAAGTGTGGCGTGAGAGGACTTCTAGTAAGGGAGGTCCATAGTGGAGGTGTGGCTGGTCATTTTGGAGTTAAAAAGACTCTTGATATATTGCAAGAGAATTTATATTGGCCACACATGATCAAAGATGTTCACTTGGTGGTTACACATTGTGCTACTTGTCAAAAGGCTAAGAGTACCTTTTATAAGGGTCTCTATACACCTTTACCAGTTCCTAATCAACCATGGGATAGTGTGAGCATGGATTAGGGCTGCCTCAAACTCAAAGGGGAAAAGATGCCATAATGGTGGTTGTGGATCGTTTCTCTAAGATGGTTCACTTTGTTCCTATGCACAAGACTAATGATGCAACACATGTAGCTGATTTATACTTTCGAGAGATCATTAAGCTACATGGAATACCAAGGAGCATTGAATCTGATAGGGATTCTAAATTCCTAAGTCACTTTTGGAAATGTTTGTGGCGCATGGCTGGTACTAGGTTACTCTTTAGTACTAGTTACCATCCTCAAAAGATGGCCAAACTGAGGTAACAAATCGTACATTGGGGGCTTTACTAAGAGGGTTGGTGAGTAAGACACAAAAGGATTGGGATATCAAGCTTGCTCATGCAGAATTTGCTTATAATAGAGCACATTCATCTACTACATCTCTCACCATTTAAGGTAGTATATGGTGTTAACCCTTTACTTCCTATTGATTTTGTTGCAATGCCTAAACATGACATACATACAGATGCAAAGAAGTGGTTAGAAGCATTCAACAAAATTTGTGAACAAGTGAAGGCAAGGATTGAGAAGATGAACCTCCAATACAAGACAAGAGGTAACAAAGGGCGCAAACAACATAGGTTCAAGGTTGGTGATCTTGTATGGAGACAATTGAGGAAGGAAAGGTTCCCTAGCAAGAGGAAGAATAAGCTCATGCCTCGAGCTGATGGTCCATTTGAGGTAATTAGAGTCATTGGAGATAGTGCTTACAAGATAGATTTACCATATGAGTTTGGGAATGTAAGTGCTACTTTCAATGTGGGTGATCTATCTCCTTACTATGATGATGAGAATTTTAGGGCAAATTCTTTTGTGGAGGGGGAGAATGATATGGATGCAAAGGCACTTGTTAGCCATGAGCCTATTGACTTGATCATGGACACCTTGGGGTTCGAAATGAAGCATAAGAACCAAGTGTTGGCTTGTGTGGTTACATGGGACTTGGAAAGAGGCGTGGCATGGAGTAAAGAGGAATCCTAGTTCTATTAGGATTACTTCTTGTTTACTACATAGAATCCTAGTTCTGTTAGGATTACTATGTTATAGATAGATTTTATGTTTTACAAGATAAACATGTGGCTTGTACATGTTATCTTTAGGCGTGTGATTAGTACTAGTTAGAATAGGATAAGTTTATGTTTTTCTAGTTAGATTAACATAGCTAGTTCTAGTTGGATTATGATAGTTTGTACCCTATATATATAAGGGACGACTTATTCAATAATAACATAGTTTAATTTTGTGTTTTACACATCTTCTTGATTGTTTGCTTGATAGCTTAACAATTGAAACCATTAACAATTCTTCAGGAGTGTTGAATTCTTAGTGTTAAATATCTTAAATTCAGGAGTGTCTTTAAGAGTGTTTAGAGTCTTTATTCAAGTTTCAAGAGTGATCTTGATTAAAGTCATATCCCTTGTTCGACTTTTGTGCTTGACATTCGAAGTTCTTGAAGTTCTTGCTTCAAGATTCATGTTCATACTTGATTATTACACTTCTTGGTTTAGTAATCATATCACTATGGTAAATTCATAGCCATGTATAGGTTTGCACCTGAGGTTGTAGCCACTGAGGAGCTTAGGGCTCAGAGGTTTGAGCAAGGCTTAACTGAGGAAATACAATTGGGATTAGGAGGGGAGACCTTTACGTCCCTAGATGGTGTATGGGAGAGCATCTCACATTTATGGTTTGCAGTCAAGAGGAGATAAGAAAAATGGGGTAGTAGGTGAAAAGAGGAAGGATTTTAATGCTAGGGAAAACCAAGGGAATTTGAAGAGAAACCGAAATGGTAATGGGAATTTCCAAAGGATAAACATCCAGGATAACCGCAACAAGAATATACCTGAGAGAGTGCATAACTGCAACTTCTGTGACAAAAACCATCTTGGGAAAGACTGTAAGGGAGAGCTAGTGATTTGTAACTACTGCCAGAAGAAGGGTCTTAGGGAGTATGAGTGTTATTCTAAGCATGGTAAAGATCAAAAAGGCTAGGGGAGTGGTAATTAGGTCAGATCAGGGTTCAACCAGTCTGGAAACCAAGGTCCTAAGTTTGGAGGACATCAGAATAACCAGGGGAAGTACAGTAAACCTGCAAGTGAGAACCCCAACCAGAGTAAGCCTGCGGGAAAAATGTACGTGATGAGTCTAAAGGAAGCTGAGAAATCTGCCGACATAGTTTTTGGTAATTTTTCTATTAACTCAGTCCTTGTTAAAACGTTCTTTGATTAAGGGGCCACTTATTCTTTTATATCATCATCTATCCTAAAGAGTCCGGGGTTGGTAGATTATGAAGAGATTGATTTGTCTATTAGTATTCCTACTGGAGAAATCATAAGGTGTACCAACTTGTTTAGAGATCTGCCTTTGAAGATAGAAGGTTGTGTCTTTCCATGTGACTTAATAGAATTCAATTTGGGAGACCTAGATGTGATTCTTTGAATGAACTGATTAAGTCTTTACAAGGCCAATATCGATTTTGAGATTCAAAAGGTGGAGCTGAGAAACCTTTTGGGAAAATTGACCTCCTATAGACGTTTTGGGAAACCTAAGAAGTTTGGAGTTATCTCTCTTATGCAAGTGAGGAAATTGATGAGAAAAGGGTGTGAATTATTTTTCTGTAGTGTGCAGGATGTGAGTAAGGGAGTAGAAGTAAAGCTTGAGGATGTCCCAATTGTGAAGGAGTTTATGGATGTGTTTACAAGTGAGATTTCAGGTATGCCACCTGCTAGAGCTGTTGAGTTCACCATAGACTTAGTTCCTGGAACTGCACCTATATCTAAGGCACCCTATAGAATGGCACCTCCTGAGATGAGTGAGTTGAAAATGCAATTGCAAGGACTATTAGATAAAGGTTATATTAGGCCTAGTGCATCACCTTGGGGAGCTTCTGTGTTATTCGTGAAGAAAAAGGATGGTAGTATGAGGCTCTGTATTGATTATAGGGAGTTGAATAATGTAACCATAAAAAAAAATATATATCCGTTGCCTAGAATAGATGACCTATTCGACCAATTGAATGGAGCGAGTGTTCTTAAACATTGACTTACGTTCAGGATATCATCAATTGAGGGTAGCTGATAAGGATGTACCTAAGACTGCCTTTAGAACGCGTTATGGTCACTATGAGTTCACTGTAATGCCATTTGGGTTAACCAATGCTCCTGCATATTTATGGATTTATGAATAGGATCTTTCATGAGTTTCCAGATAAGTTTGTGGTGGTTTTCATTGATGACATTCTAATATATTCGAGGTATAAAGCTGAGCATGATGAGCACTTGAGGATTATTTTGGAGACATTAAGGAAAAACCAATTATATGCCAAGTTCTCGAAGTGTGAGTTTTGTTTGGAGAAAGTAGCATTTTTGGGTCACTATGTGTCTAAGGAAAGAGTCTCAGTAGATCCTACTAAGATTCAAGCTGTGAGTGAATAGCCAACTCCAAAGAGTGTGTCAGATATAAGAAGTTTCTTAGGTCTAGCTAGCTATTATAGAAGATTTGTGAGAGATTTCTCGAAGTTAGCAAGACCTATGACCAATTTGATGAAAAAGGAGTCCAAATTTGAGTGGAGTAAAAAGTGTGAAGAAGCCTTCAGATTCTGAATGATCGTTGAACATCTGCACCTGTTTTAACCCTGCCTGATGGGCATGAGGGATTTGAGGTATATAGTGATGCTTCGAAAAATGGTCTAGGATGTGTGCTACAGTAGAATGGGAAGGTAATTGCATATGCGTCGCGCCTATTGAAACCTTATGAGGCTAATTACCCTGCCCATGACCTAGAGTTAGCTGGCATAGTGTTTGCATTGAAAATTTGGAGACATTACCTTTATGGAGCAACTTGTAAGATATTAACAAACCATAAGAGCTTGAAGTACATTTTCACCCAAAAAGACCTGAATATGAGGCAAAGAATGGCTGGAGTTACTTAAGGATTATGACCTAGACATCCAGTATCATGAAGGAAAAGCCAATGTGGTTGATGATGCCTTGACTAGAAAATCGATTCATAGCTTGAGTGCCTTGATAGTCCCTGAGGAGTGGTGTAGAGATATGCAAAGGCTGAGCTTAGAAGTTTGTGGTGTGTACCATAGAAGTGTAATGACCTTATAAGCCGCCTTATGGATGAAGGGCATAGTACCCCATATTCTGTACACCGTAGGGGTGATAAATTGTATAAAGACCTTAAGGTTATCTATTGGTGGCCAAATATGAAGCGAGAGGTAGCTGAGTATGTGTCTAACTGCCTAACCTATCAAAAGGTGAAGATAGATCATAAGAGACCCATAGGGAAGGTTTAATCTTTAGAGGTTCCTGGATGGAAGTGGGATTCTATTGCTATGGACTTTGAGACTGCCTTACCTAAAACGAGGAGTGGAAATGACACTATTTGGGTTATTGTGGATAGATTGACCAAATCTGCTATATTCATACCTATTAAGGAGACATGGAAAAATAAACAGCTCGCTAAGACTTACATTAGACATGTGGTGAGACTACATGGAGTTCCAAAGGATATCATTTCTGACCGTGACTCTAGGTTTCTTTCGAAATTTTGGAAAAAGGTTCAATTAAATCTTGGGACAACATTGAAAATGACTACTGCCTTTCACCCTGCGAGTGATGGTCATATTGAGAGGACTAACCAGACTATGGAGGACATGTTGAGAGCATGTACGATTGACTTTCAAGGTAGTTGGGAGGACCAATTAGATCTGATTGAGTTTTCCTATAACAATAGTTACCATGCGAGCATAAAGATGACACCTTTTGAGGCATTATATGGACGGAAATGTAGAAGTCGCATTTGCTGGAATGACTTTAGTGAAAATATAGTCTTGGGGACAGAGTTCATTGAGGAAACCGTAAAACATGTCAGACTAATTCATGCTAGAATTCAAGCTGCGCAAGATAGGCAGAAAAATTATGCTGACTTGAAATGACGTGAGGATGAGTTCTCCATAGGTGATAAGGTGTTCTTGAAAATATCACCCACTAAGGGCGTCATGAGATTTTGGAAAAAGGGCAAGTTAAGTGCTAAGTATGTAGGCCCATATGAGATTTTAGAGCGCATTGGAAAGGTAGCCTATCGATTGGCGTTGCCAATGGAGTTTGAGAAGATGCACGATGTATACCATATTTGATATTTCCCAACTTAAGCGTTACATCCCTGATGAGCGTCATGTCCTAGAGCTTAAACGAGTTCAGATCGATAATAGCCTCACATATGAGGAAAGACTTGTTAAGATTCTCGACATGAAAGTGCGTAGTACACGCAATAAGGATGTCCACATCATGAATGTCCTTTAGTCTAACCACGAGTTTGAAGAAGCAATGTGGGAAGCCGAAGATGATATGAGAAAGAAGTATCCAGACTTATTCCTTGAGGTGAGTTACGAGGGCGTAAAGGGGGATAGAATGCGATAAATTTCGCGCTTTTTGTCTATTTTTATGAGATTTTTATGCATATGTATGCCTATGTTTAGCAATTTGCACATGTCAGTGCAAAAGAAGTAGATTCTTCGCATAAGAAATGTGTTCATAAGTAACACATGTTTTATGTCAGAAAAAGTGTGCACAAGTGGCACAATTCGTTATAAACTTTTGAAAAGATGAGTTCGAACTTTTGAAAGTATGTGAGTTTTCGTGTCAAGTTTCGGGACGAAACTTCTTTTAAGGGGGGGAGATTGTAATTCCCCATAATTTAAAAGGATTTTATAAATATATTTTAGTATTTATATATTTATATTTAAACATAATTTAGTTTTAAATGATTTGACTATTTAAAAAAGTTGACTATTTTAAAAGTCAAATGAAGTTATTTTAAGGATATAAGAAAGTTAAAAATATTTTAATTAAGCATGCTTTGATAAAAGTTTTAAGTACTGATTGATATCGGAAAAGAAGTCTAATGGACTTGAAGAACCCAAAATACTAAATGAATAAGGAAAAGGAGCCATGTTGATGATAGAAGTTCTAAATTATTTATCCTATTCATCATCAATTTTAATTGAGCCCAAACGCTTTTTCCGAAGCCCAAAAGGAACCTTTCTTATAAATATCCTAATACCCAATTATTTTACCCCACAAAAGAATTATTTTCTCTCTCCTCTCACCCCAATCTCACGGCACACTCTCTCTCAATTTTCTCTCTCCTTTTCTCACGTTTTTCTCAATTCCTTCTTCTTCCAAGTTTCTTCTTCTTCAAGTAATGTTTCATCTTCAACAAGAAACGTCACAAAGCCTTCAAAATTTTTTGAAACAGTGCGCCGCTGCTGCTGTCGTGGGTCCTCTGTTTCGGTGTCCCTCTTTGTCTTCCTCTTGTTGGTTGTTTTCTTTTCTTCTTCCTCAAGATTCCATTAAAGACTATGTTTTATGCTTTCTTTTAATGTTAAACATGATTATTGGTTTTAATTTACTGTTTTAATAAATAATCTTGATTCATATATATTATATATTATAAGAATAAAATTCAGACTGTTTATTATGGTTAGATTGAAGTTTTAATCGTTAAAGCATGGATTTTTAAGGTTTTAATTACTAGAAAACCATATTAGCATGTTAGATACTATGAGATTGATTTAGATTATGATTTTAAACATGTTTATATATGTTTAAGGAAGGTTTCATGAGTTTTAAAGTTGCTGAAATTTCATAAAGGAATTTATTTATTGGATTTTAAGAATTTTAATTACTAGTATGGTAGTACTATGCTAGGAATTAAAAGTAATTGAAGTTTTGATATTAAAATCAGCTCTTGAATATATTTGAATGGAATTTTAAATATTGTAAAGTTGCTGAATTTTTATTTAAGAGTATTGATTTTAGTTTATATTGATTTCTAGGCGGAGAATATTCAATATGAGACTTTTAAAAAGGTAAAAGTGCTTTGCGGACTAGTTTACACAAGGTATATATGTACATACATGTGTGCTATGTGATTTTTATCATGATTTAAGGAGTAAGAAATTTTAGTATCACGTCTAGGAACTCTATATGTTCATATATGATTTCTAGTACTAGATTTTAACATGTTTTATGCCTCTGTGCAAGCATGTGATTTGAGATTCATTATGAGTACTAGATTGTATGTTTGTATGGAATATTTGATGCAAGCATGAAAAATGGAATTTTATTTATCAATTCGCATGAGAATCTAATATATGCTATAGAGATTGAATCATTTTTTCATGAATTTCTTGACAAGTATTATTTTTATTATCTTATGAGGATTGTGGGCCTTATTTGATAAGTTGATAAGTTATGCCTTTCTAAAGGTAAGATTATTGTTGGCTAGGTTCAACAAATTAAAAAAGTTGAGATTATAAGAAAGTGAGTCTTGGATTGTAAGTTGTGATCACTTATGAAATCCTAAGATAAAAGAAGTTCAGTTGTGCATGTTTGCTTTGTATTATGTGTTGCTTGTATGTGTGTCATAACAAATAATAACTTGTAAAGAACGTAAAGTCTAACAAAGATAGTTATAGACTTTAGACTAGTGCACGTCTAGAGTTGGACTGTAATAGCCCTGTTTTTAAGAACCTTTATTTAAAAGCTAAAAGTGGATAAGACCATCATTCTTAATGGTTAAGAAAGCTTGTGGATAAGCATTACCATTCTTAATGGTTAAGAAAGCTTGTGGATAAGCATTACATTCTTAATGGTTAAGAAAGCTTGTGGATAAGCATCATCATTCTTAATGGTTAAGAAAGCTTGTGGATAAGCATCATATTCTTATGGTTAAGAAAGCTTGTGGATAAGCATCATCATTCTTAATGGTTAAGAAAGCTTTGGATAAGCATCATCATTCTTAGTGGTTAAGAAAGCTTGTGGATAAGCATCATCATTCTTATGGTTAAGAAAGCTTGTGGATAAGCATCATCATTCTTAATGGTTAAGAAAGGTCAAAGAGATAAGAACCATCATTCTTATTGGCAAATAAGGCTTTGGAAACCAATAGATAAGTTAGAAAGTCCTTGAGAGCCTTAAACATTAAGATTATGAAAATCGTTTGGAGATTGTTTTATCGGGTAGCGATGAACTTCCAGTTAAAGAGCCTTTCGGGTTGAATCCAAGCTCAGAACCTAACCAAACTTGATATATGACATGCTTGGGATGTCCTAAGGTTAAAATGGTCATTTATCCCAAGAATTACGTGGCTCAATAAGGTAAATTGCTTACATAGTAAAACCTGGCCAGCTGAAATTACAGCTCAGACCTATCCTCAAAGAAAGCTGCTTAGCAGCTACTTAAGTGTCGATCTCTCAAAGAAATTTTTATGCATGAAAGCCAACACCTTAGGCTAACACCTCAAGCAAGAATCACCTAAAAACTCCAAGAAACCGACCTTGCCCAGAAGAGGTTTCCCTCCCCTGGGGTACCGCCAGAACAGACTATAAAAGCCTGTTCTGGATTTTCGTCTCTTTTCTCTTATTTCTTCCTCTTGGACACCCACTTTTATTTACATAGAACTCTCCTAAACATCCATACAAAGTAGTTTAAGCTTTGGTTCCAATCTTTAGACCTTAAACTCATATAGAAAACCTTGCTGAAAGATCACATAAGTTGCTGTAAGTTCAACAGTTTACACCTCTTGTATTTAAGCTTAGTTTTTCATATCTATAAGCTTGTTGAAACTAATCTTTAGCATTTTATACATTCAGGGGAAGCTGTAGGAGTAGTTAACCAAGTGGATTAAGGAATTTCGTGGCTTTAAGCATCCTTAGTTAAGGTACACACTTAGTTTGGTTTTACCCTAGAGATTTCCATACCTATAGTTAGGTGATTGTTTCTTTCTAGTGTAAAGCATGTCTATGAAATGAATTTACTTATGATTGTATTTTATTATGTGTATATTGAGTATATTACATGAGTATAACATGCTAAGGTTCATTAGAGATGTTTCATTTGACCTAAACAACACTTATACACTAAGTCATTACGATTATGATTCTTAATGGAATGTGTTTAGTACATGGACTTGTGGAGTAATTATGATGATTAAGGTGGAGTTGTTATGTTATTGTTGTTGTGGAGTTGTTGTGGTGGTTGTGGTGAAGTTGTTGTGGAGTTGCTATTGTTGTTGTTGCTCTGTTGTAGTAGTGTTGTTGGGTTATTGTTGTTCTGTCATTGTGGTTGTGGTGGAGTTGCTGTGAAGCTGTTGCCTATTGTTGTTGTTGTATCGTTCTTATTGGATAGTCGTTGTTGATGATGCGAGGGAAGTCCTAATCTTAGAATTGGGAAACTGTTATAATTATTGTAGTTGGAGTTGATATGTATGAAGTCGAGTTATGAGTTATGGGAATGACTTCATTAATTTCTATTTGCGGGATTCAGTTTTATTAGCATAATGGTTGCGTTAGAAGAAGATAATTAGAATAGTTAAGATTGGTTGTTGATTATTGTTATTGTTATGAGGTGATTATTGGAGGATGATTTTGGAATGGAGTATCATTCGGAATTATGAAGGAGATTATAATGTTGGAATTGATATATTGGTTAAGGATTTGAGTGCAACATAGAAATCAGTTTATTGAGGTTTATTTACGAGTCGAGCTAGCTTTATATTCTCAATATAATTGTTGGTAGCACAATTAGGTGCTTGATTTAGGTACAGTTGTGAGTTATGTTTAGTTTGTTTAGTTATATAATTTGGAATTTGATTATGAATTGGGATGCAAGTCGATGTAGCTAATATCATCGAAGTTATAGATATTAATTAAGGATTAAGGAAATTAGAATGTTAAAGGTTGAAATTGTGAATTGGGAATTAGTTTAAGTTTGGTTATTGATTATTGATGTTATCGTGAGATGGTTGTTGGAGAATGGCTATGTAGACGTATATAATTCAAGATGATATGGGAAATCAAGTTATGATGCTTGGAGGTTTCGTATAATTGTTATAGAGTTAGGGGAACCTTTGGGTTCAGCAAAATATATTTAAATGCTCCCGTGTATATTGAATTTTGGATATCATATATCGTTTGTGGTAATGGCCATGATTATAGATACATCTCTGTGAGTTAGTTGTGAATTGCTATTGGATTGTTATAAAAGTATCATTTTGTTCAATTATCGAAATCGTTCGAAAATACTATATTTCTCAAAATATGATTTGGTATGATAATGAGGAAATGATTCAGATATGAGTTAAGACCAGATAAGGTCGAATATGGTGTTATGTTATGAGTATTGAGGATTCAAGTATGAATCATTAAATATCTTATTTTATAAATATGAAAGTGAGGCATGAATAGGCACCCCGAGTTAGGGCGGGTAGAGTCCCTAGCTGTTGCCTTCCAGGAGGGGCGAATTCCTGGCGTTATAGGACATGTCCGGGTAAGTCTTGCAAGCATAACAATAAAAGGCTGGGTGACGACCCTCAATAGTTTGGAGACAGCTGGTACTGCGTGGTACCCCTCTCCACTCGCGTTCATGCCAAACGATCTGATTTTGTGAAAATATATCAACTAAGTTGAGTGTGATTATCTGTTACTATAACTATGTGTTAGTTTTCAAAATACACCTAAACTTGTATTTTCTATTACACAGTGTGTACTCAGCTTTGCTGATGGTGTTGTCATTTCTGTGGCCTGTCACTTGGTGGGTGGCAGAGTCAAACATTGTTGCAGGTTTGGTGTTGTGAGCTCAGGATTCTGAAGTGAAGCAAGATAAAGATGTCGTCGTAGCTTATGGATTGAGTTTGTATTTTATAGAATATTTCTGATATATTTCGTTGTATACAATATTTGGGAATATTAGTCGAGATATCGTGTAATTGAAGTCTTATATAAAGGATTTTGTTTTGTGGGCCAATAACCCACAAGTCCAGGATCGTTTTCTAGGTTATGTTTCCGCTGCGAGTAAATGTTTAATTCGAGGCTTATTAAGCATTGATTGTGATTAGTGAATCTTAAGTGTATTTACCTAGCAGCTCGGGAAAACGGGCTGTTACAAATGGTATCAGAGCAACCTGCGACCGTAGCCTAGTTGCACTAGCGGGGAAAAGATCGTTGGGAATGTGTGTCTGTTACTTGGTAATTAGAGTTCAAGTTTTGAGCTATAGAATAAGAATAAGAGTCTAGATTTTGTAAAACTTTGGGAATAAGAGTAGGAATTCAAAGTTGTAATTTGAGGATATTTGAAATCTATTTGTGGAATATTGAGAACTTTTTCATAGAAATTTATAGGACTATTGGAGGCTGTAGTGCTTGATATATGGACACTTAAGGTTGATCTATGAGTTTATGTTTTGAAGTTTCGAGGACGAAACTTATTTTAAGGGTGGTAGTATGTAATAGCCCTGTTTTTAAGAACCTTTATTTAAAAGCTAAAAGTGGATAAGACACATCATTCTTAATGGTTAAGAAAGCTTGTGGATAAGCATTACATTCTTAATGGTTAAGAAAGCTTGTGGATAAGCATTCATTCTTAATGGTTAAGAAAGCTTGTGGATAAGCATCATCATTCTTAATGGTTAAGAAAGCTTGTGGATAAGCATCATCATTCTTAATGGTTAAGAAAGCTTGTGGATAAGCATCATCATTCTTAATGGTTAAGAAAGCTTGTGGATAAGCATCATCATTCTTAAGTGGTTAAGAAAGCTTGTGGATAAGCATCATCATTCTTATGGTTAAGAAAGCTTGTGGATAAGCATCATCATTCTTAATGGTTAAGAAAGGTCAAAGAGATAAGACCATCATTCTTATTGGAAATAAGGCTTTGGAAACCAATAGATAAGTGAGAAAGTCCTTGAGAGCCTTAAACATTAAGATTATGAAAATCGTTTGGAGATTGTTTTATCGGGTAGCGATGAACTTCCAGTTAAAGAGCCTTTCGGGGTTGAATCCGAGCTCAGAACCTAACCAAACTTGATACATGACATGCTTGGGATGTCTTAAGGTTAAAATGGTCATTTATCCCCAAGAATTACGTGGCTCAATAGGGTAAATTGCTTACATAGTAAAACCTGGCCAGCTGAAATTACAGCTCAGACCTATCTCAAAGAAAGCTGCTTAGCAGCTACTTAAGTGTCGATCTCTCAAAGAACTTTTTATGCATGAAAGCCAACACCTTAGGCTAACACCTCAAGCAAGAATCACCTAAAAACTCCAAGAAACCGACCTTGCCCAGAAGAGGTTTCCCTCCCTGGGGGTACCGCCAGAACAGACTATAAAAGCCTGTTCTGGATTTTCGTCTCTTTTCTCTTATTTCTTCCTCTTGGACACCCACTTTTCTTTACATAGAACTCTTCTAACATCCATACAAAGTAGTTCAAGCTTTGGTTCCAATCTTTAGACCTTAAACTCATATAGAAAACCTTGCTGAAAGATCACATAAGTTGTGTAAGTTCAACAGTTTACACCTCTTGTATTTAAGCTTAGTTTTTCATATCTATAAGCTTGTTGAAACTAATCTTTAGCATTTTATACATTCAGGGGAAGCTGTAGGAGTAGTTAACCAAGTGGATTAAGGAATTTCTGGCTTTAAGCATCCTTAGTTAAGGTACACACTTAGTTTGGTTTTACCCTAGAGATTTCCATACCTATAGTTAGGTGATTGTTTCTTTCTAGTGTAAAGCATGTCTATGAAATGAATTTACTTATGATTGTATTTTATTATGTGTATATTGAGTAATTAACATGAGTATAACATGCTAAGGTTCATTAGAGATGTTTCATTTGACCTAAACAACACTTATACACTAAGTCATTACGATTATGATTCTTAATGGAATGTGTTTAGTACATGGACTTGTGGAGTAATTATGATGATTAAGGTGGAGTTGTTATGTTATTGTTGTTGTGGAGTTGTTGTGGTGGTTGTGGTGAAGTTGTTGTGGAGTTGCTATTGTTGTTGTTGCTCTGTTGTAGTAGTGTTGTTGGGTTATTGTTGTTCTGTCATTGTGGTTGTGGTGGAGTTCTGTGAAGCTGTTGCCTATTGTTGTTGTTGTATCGTTCTTATTGGATAGTCATTGTTGATGATGCGAGGAAGTCCTAATCTTAGAATTGGGAAACTGTTATAATTATTGTAGTTGGAGTTGATATGTATGAAGTCGAGTTATGAGTTATGGGAATGACTTCATTAATTTCTATTTGCGGGATTCAGTTTTATTAGCATAATGGTTGCGTTAGAAGAAGATAATTAGAATAGTTAAGATTGGTTGTTGATTATTGTTATTGTTATGAGGTGATTATTGGAGGATGATTTTGGAATGGAGTATCATTCGGAATTATGAAGGAGATTATAATGTTGGAATTGATATATTGGTTAAGGATTTGAGTGCAACATAGAAATCAGTTTATTGAGTTTATTTACGAGTCGAGCTAGCTTTATATTCTCAATATAATTGTTGGTAGCACAATTAGGTGCTTGATTTAGGTACAGTTGTGAGTTATGTTTAGTTTGTTTAGTTATATAATTGGAATTGTGATTATGAATTGGGATGCAAGTCGATGTAGCTAATATCATCGAAGTTATAGATATTAATTAAGGATTAAGGAAATTAGAATGTTAAAGGTTGATAATTTGTGAATTGGGAATTAGTTTAAGTTTGGTTATTGATTATTGATGTTATCGTGAGATGGTTGTTGGAGAATGGCTATGTAGACGTATATAATTCAAGATGATATGGGAAATCAAGTTATGATGCTTGGAGGTTTCGTATAATTGTTATAGAGTTGAGGTAACCTTTGGGTTCAGCAAAATATTTTAAATGCTCCCGTGGGCGTTATATTGAATTTTGGATATCATATATCGTTTGTGGTAATGGCCATGATTATAGATACATCTCTGTGAGTTAGTTGTGAATTGCTATTGGATTGTTATAAAAGTATCATTTTGTTCAATTATCGAAATCGTTCGAAAATACTATATTTCTCAAAATATGATTTGGTATGATAATGAGGAAATGATTCAGATATGAGTTAAGACCAGATAAGGTCGAATATGGTGTTATGTTATGAGTATTGAGGATTCAAGTATGAATCATTAAATATCTTATTTTATAAATATGAAAGTGAGGCATGAATAGGCACCCCGAGTTAGGGCGGGTAGAGTCCCTAGCTGTTGCCTTCCAGGAGGGGCGAATTCCTGGCGTTATAGGACATGTCCGGGTAAGTCTTGCAAGCATAACAATAAAAGGCTGGGTGACGACCCTCATAGTTTGGAGACAGCTGGTACTGCGTGGTACCCCTCTCCACTCGCGTTCATGCCAAACGATCTGATTTTGTGAAAATATATCAACTAAGTTGAGGGTGATTATCTGTTACTATAACTATGTGTTAGTTTTCAAAATACACCTAAACTTGTATTTTCTATTACACAGTGTGTACTCAGCTTTGCTGATGGTGTTGTCATTTCTGTGGCCTGTCACTTGGTGGGTGGCAGAGTTAAACATTGTTGCAGGTTTGGTGTTGTGAGCTCAGGATTCTGAAGTGAAGCAAGATAAAGATGTCGTCGTAGCTTAGGGATTGAGTTTGTATTTTAGATATTTCTGATATATTTCGTTGTATACAATATTTGGGAATATTAGTCGAGATATCGGTGTAATTGAAGTCTTATATAAAGGATTTTGTTTTGTGGGCCAATAACCCACAAGTCCAGGATCGTTTTCTAGGTTATGTTTCCGCTGCGAGTAAATGTTTAATTCGAGGCTTATTAAGCAATAATTGTGATTAGTGGATCTTAAGTGTATTTACCTAGCAGCTCGGGAAAACGGGCTGTTACATGGACATTAGGAGTTGGAGTACATGGTAGTAGTCCATGGCTTTTTACAGGAGATAGATTGATCACCATTCCTTTTTCAGTTAGCAAAAGTTCCTCGATGTCGCAGGTCAATCTGAAATGCGTTGTAGAGCCTAGTAGCACCCGTATTTCGTCTTCCTATGTGAAGGCATTAGTAGTTCAGACAAATTAATTCCAATAACTATTCCATTACAGTAATAAAAAGATGTTTAGAGTTTAGTTCAGTTAAAATTATCTGCAGAATATTATTTGTTTATATTATTATTTATCCTTGCATGTTATTTATATAGTTTCATGTTAGGAATGCTGATGTTTTAGTATGTAGTACTTAGCTTTGCTGATTACGTGCTTTGCTTGTGATTGTGATCATGGATTTGCCTTATTGATCCTGTGATGACCCATTTTGGTGAGTAGATTCATTAAAGCATTGACATTACAAGTTCGCAGATATGCATCATTGGGAATCTGGAATGGAGAGAATGTGTAACTAGTATATTTTACTTTTCTGCATTAATAAGAACATATTTATTAAGTTTGCTTGAGTAGACTCATTTAGATTGTTTGGTTTCTAAATACTTATTTATTTATTTATAATAAAGTTTAAAGATTAGTTATTTGTTTTCCGCTGCAAAATTCTGGATAAGCCGATACGTTATCACACGGGCGATAATACTTGGGTAATTCTCTACTTTTATATTATAAAGGTATTTCTAAAAAGAGAGAATTATCGGGGTGTTACACTCACTCACTCACTTACTCCCTCTCACTCTTACTCACTTACTCACCGGAGCCCTAATTCAACCACCGACGGTGCACCACCAGTTTTCTCTTCTCAACCGACGCTGATGCACCACCCCCGATAACACACCAATTTTCTCTTCTTTTTTATTCTCCAAGCTAAGGGTGTTTAACCTCCTCTAGTTGTGGGTTTCTAGTTGCATGCTCCACCACCACGCACCACCATCACGATGCAGCGCCACCTTCACTATCTCCTCTCTTCCTCTAAAGGTAATTCCCCTCTTTTTAATTTTTTTACTTTTCAAATACATTAATGCAAATTTTTCGGTTCCAAGCTAAGGGTGCTAATTGTTTTTACTATAATGTAGTTTGTAGTTGCTCATTTCCTAAACTCAAAGTATTAACCTCTCAAAGAGTGTGTTTATTTCATCACATGAGTTAGGATAGTTAGGACGTAGCAGGAGTGAACGAGAGATATTAGAGGAGAGTGAAAACTTAGCATTTGGCAGGGGGTTGGCATGGGGTGAGGAAGGGTGTGTGTGGGGGTGAGGGGCTAGGGATGTTGTGCAGGGGGTATGTGTGGGGATGGAAGAGGGTTGGGGATGCTGAGCAGAGGGTGGGGGAGGGTGGACAGGGGGTATGGGAGGGATGAGGAGGGTGTGTGTGGTTGTTGGCAGGGGTGGGGAGGGTGTGTGTGGTGGTGGGCAGGGGATAGGGAGGGTGTGTGTGGTGGTGGGCAGGGGATGGGGAGGGTGTTGTTTTTACTTAAATTTGTTTGTCTTAATTCATATATGTGATTAATGTGCAACTCTTTTAGTGATTACCTGATTATGTGATTAGTTAACAACTCACTTAGTCGCATTATCCTCTTTTGATGTAGCACATTGATGTCGAATGATCATGCGTAATCTTATTTGCATAACTCATGTGTGCCCAGTCTTTTAGTTAAATTTGCTTTTCTAAATATTATGTGATTAAAATGTGAAATGTGGGTTTTGTTAATTGTAGGAAAAGAGACTAAGCAGGGCAAATAAAGTTCCAACTATCTCTTCTCTCTTCATTTCTCGTCACTTGTGTTAAGAGGTAACTAGTTTATTTTCTTTGTAGGCATTATTTTCTTTGGTTGATCTGTTGATAAGCTAGATAAAATTGTCATGTGATTTTAGCCCTTTTCCCGTGCAATCGGTACTTTTGGAGTCATTTAACCCCAAATTAATTTTGAACATGATAATATGAGGTATTATATAACTAGTGTGTAAATTTTTAGGTTTGCATTAGTTGTTGGTCGAATTTCAGGTATGTAAATGTGATTTTAGGCCTATTTCGCCTTTCCCGTCCAATGTGTACTTTTGGAGTCATTTGACCCCAAATCCATTTTTAGCATGATCATATGAGGTATTATATAACTAATGTATACATTTTTAGGTTTCCATTAGTTGTTGGTCGAATTTCAGGAACGTAAATGTGATTTTAGGCCTATTTCGGCTTTTTCCCGTCCAATTTTTACTTTTGGAGTCATTTAACCCCAAATTATTTTTGAACATGATGATAGGAGGTATTATATCACTAGTGTGTATATTTTAGGTTTGCATAAGAGTTTATTCAGTAACATTTGTACTTTTGGAGTCATTTAACCCCAAATTGTGTTTGAACATGATAATATGAAGTATAATATAACTAGTGTGTAGATTTTTAGGTTTGCATTAGTTGTTGGTCGAATTTCGGGAACGTAAATGTGATTTTAAGCCTATTTCGGCTTTTTCCCATCCAATATTGTACTTTTGGAGTCATTTAACCCCAAATTATTTTTGAACATGATGATAGGAGGTATTATATAACTAGTGTGTATATTTTAGGTTTGCATTAATTGTTGCTCAAATTTCGGGAGCTTAAATATGATTTTAGTCATATTTCGGCCTTTTCCCGTCCAGGGGTGGGGGAGGGGTGTGGTGGGGAGGGGAGGTGGGCAGTGAGCAGGTGTGGAGTTGGGAGATGTGGGTGGGAGTGTGTGGGGTGGATGTAGGTGGGTTTAGGGTGGGTAGAGGTGGTCTGTGCACCTCTGCCCACCCTGCACACACCCCCACCCACCTCTCCATACCCACCCCTGCCCACCTCTACACCTGCCCACTGCACACCTCCCCACCCCTCTCACAAAGGATCACCCTAAGATGATCATCTCATGGCTATTGGGAACGAATTAAATCAGATGTATCCTGTCTAATTGTGAGAGCAAAAGTTTAGTAAGAATGTGTTATTTCCCTAGGAACACTACAAGAGGGGGGGTGAATTGTAGGTGTAGAAATAAACGTAACTTTTTGCAGAAATTAAAAATTAAACGACTAAAAAAGCTAGAGGAACACAAGAGATTTTTACGAGGAAAAACTTCTTGGGCCCAACAAGAAGAAACAACCTCGACCACTAGGGATTTTAAACTCAACTCTTTCACTAATTAGGCCAAACAACTTTGTTACAACTTAATTCTAACTCGAGCCACACCTTGAGTTCCTAAACTCAAGTTCCTGAGCCACTGTTCCCTTAACAGTAGTTCCTCTCAACTTCACTCGAAGTTTTCTCACTCATACAAGCTTCACTCAAAGCCTCTCTCTTACAGAACTTCACTCAAAGTTCCCTTACCCCGGCTAAAAACCAAAATACAATTGATCGAAATAAGCTTAGTGGAATTAGAGTAAGAAAGCAAAGAACAAATGGCTATTATGAGAGAATGAAGGCACTGACACTTAATTAGTTAAACTCACTTAATTACTTAGTCAGACACACTTTGGAACTCATTTAGACTTCAATATTTATAGTGATAATCATAAAGAACGTGGGAGTAAAACTTGATTACATGTTAAGTCCATTAACCCATGATGTTCCTTCCCCTAAGGAACACGTTTCTTATCATGTCCCATGATCCCATGATCTCAATATGAACGTGGATATATTTTAGCCACAACTCCTAAGTAATAGGAGTTCCTTAAGCTTTATCCGAAAATCAGTTAGTTATAAAAACAGCTTTATCATTAAAACTGAATTTTTAATCTTTTAAGAAAATAATATCTTTTAAACCAATTCTTTATAAAACCGGATAATTATTTTCTTTATATTTTCCGAAAAACAAAATCTTTTCCTCAAACAGATTTTCTTTTTAAAACTGATTTTATCATTTAAACTGATTTTAAATTAGTTAAAACTAATTTCCTATAATTTAGGCATGACTTACTCAATTGCGTAATTGTACCGTTATACTTTTGCACGCCTAAGTCTAGTTCCTTTTATAAACTAAGTTCCTTTAACAGATTCGTTTAGTGACACTTAGTTTGTTCCTTAGAAAGGAACAAACTCTCATTCTCAAATAAAACTGCCACTGTTCCTTACCATCCTTACTTTGTTCCTTTACACTGGAACTAGAAAATAAAACGCCTAGCTTTTATTCTTCTTGATTCAATGCTTGCTCCAGTATCAACTTATAGAAACTTCTTTACTTAGCCTCTGAAATCATCTCTTGACTTCTTCCTTGACTTCGTATTCTCCCAGTTCCTTTCATTGATACCTTAAACATCATACACTTAAATAACTCATTAGTTCACTACTTAGTTTGCATCTTTGTTTCTTTGTCATCATCAAAACTAGGGTTCAACAATTTCCCCCTTTTTGATGATGACAACAAAGGTACAAACTAAGGCAATAACAAATTATATAAGTGAATGAAAATGATGAAATAATAAAGAAGAAAATGAAAAATAAAACACAATTATGTAAGTAACTGAATTTTGATTTTTCATTTACCTTAACCTATTTTTGATTTTTCATTTACCTTATCCTAATTTTTTTTAAAATTTTTAATTTTTCACATTTTTTCAATTTATGTATATGTACAATTTGTTCCTTAAATCATGTTTCCCCTTTCTCATCCTCAAAAAGAATAGACTATGCATGTATTGATGAATTGATTTAACACCTTAAGACCATATACAAGCACCTTTGATGGTTAAGTTAGAATTTCAAAGAGGACACTTGCTCAAACATCAATCACATAATACTAGCCATTCCAAGGAAGAAATTATGCAAAAACATTCGGAAACTCAGACATAATAGCAAAAGTCATTGTTTATATATAGCACTTGTTCCATAACAACAAACAAAGAAGGAAAAGAAAAAGGATTAAACAGAAGTCATGTTCCTTGAAAAGGAAACAGGAACAATAAAAAAAACTAAGAAAGGGAAGGGGAATGGTGTTCCTCTACAATCTCTTCCTCCACCACATCCTCTAGCTTCTTCATCACCACCCCATGGTTGAGTCCAACTTGTTCCTTCAACTCCTCCAAAGCAAGGGCCATAGAGTCCATCTTCTTTTGTTGCGCAACCACTGTATCACTTAGAATCTTCATAAGACTCAACATTTTATCAGTTTTAGCATCCAAAGTCCAGTGAAGGTGATTATAAAATTTGATCATGTGTTGAGCAGGAAGACAAACATCATTTACCCAGCTACCATCATCCGGAGATTCTTGTTCCTTACCCTTGGAACCTGAGGCAGAAGGTGGATTTTGTGAAGGAACTGGAGGGGGTTGAATGGAAGGCTCATCTGTTCCGGGAATGGAAGCAGAAGAAGAAGGGTTATAAATTGGAGGGAGAAATGGTGGTGTTGGTGGAAGGGTTCCTATTCCTCAGCATCCGAAATGATTAAAGGAGAATCCTTGTTGAAAGGAACAGAAACAGTAGGAGCAATCTTTAGACGATTGCTCTTCCTCACCCTCTAAGGAACAGAAACTCTAGGCTTGGTAGCGATGTGTTTGCGCCTCTTTGGTTTTGGTTCCTCCGGCTTAGGAACAGGTTCCTCCAAGATAACATCATTATCTTCTTCCTCCATGTCAATTTTAGGCAATTTTCTTTTACTTGAGGAACTTGGAGCTATTCTCCCTTGAATGAGTACTCCTTCTTGGACAGAAAGACCAAGTCCATTTAGAGTCTTCTCATTCAAGATGTTCCCTTGTTTTACTCCTAATGTAGTCCAACCAGTGAGTCTTACTTCAAAGTGATGAAGTAGAGAAGTTATCAAAGCACCATACCCAATCACACAATTGTTTTCAATACAGTGAGTAAGATGTTGGATAAAGAGAGAAAGGAAGTTGATTTGAATGTGGTGGTCTAAGCAAAACATATAACACATATCTAAGAGACCCACTTCATTCCTCTTTTCAGTCCGAGGAATGAAAGCTCTCCATACCAAGTTGAATAGTACTTTGTGAAGGGGAGAGAGTAGTTTATGGTTTGTTTTTGACCAGCAGTTCCTCCAAAATATTCTAAATTTTGTCTGAGGAAAATTCGGAAAAGAACAGTTCCTTTCCGTTTAAAGTACAAATCAGTTCCTTTGCAAGGAACTTCCCAAACTTTGCCCAATGTGGCTTGATTAAACTTAATTTTCTTTCCTCTAACCTCAGTTGTGCAAAGACCATTAGTTTAGTAAAATTTGCACAAAATTCATCCATAGCTAAAGGAACAAGTCATTGTTAAAGGCGAATTCAAACAAGAATTCCATGCCTGTTCCTTTAGAATGGAGTTAATTCATGAAATTCACTTTATTGCCCATTCTAAATCTACCACAAAACCCAACATACCTAGATTCACTTCGTTCGACCCGTTTCTTGGAAGATGAAGAAACAGTTCCTTTGGAAGGAACAGGCGTGATTTCTTCTTCTTCCCCCTGAGTTGTTCCGGGGTTTCTTCTTCATCATCTTCCCCAATTAATTTTCTTCTACGCATACTCCTTCTGGAGATTCTAATTGTTGTTCTCTATGGGGTTTCTTGAATTTGGTCGTTTCAAGGGTTTTGGTTGGAGAAGAGATTTTCCATTTTTGAAGTGTTGGTAGTTTTTGATGTTGGAAAAGGAGATTCTTGAGTTTTTGCCATGATTTGAGAAGATTGAGGTTTTTATGGAGTATCAAGAGGTGTGATGAATTTTCGGCTATGGTGAAGATGAAGAGTTGAGGAACACGGTTTCTAATAATGGTGAATTAAGGAAGTTTTGCATGTAATAGTTTTGACACGCGGGAAAAAATAAAGCAAAATAAAAAATAAAAAAGAAAAAGAAAACGAAAAGATGATAAATAAGAATCAAGATTTAATTAAATCTGATTCCTTTATATTTTGGGATTTTTCGGATTTTTGGATTTTTATGATTTTAATTTTTGAAAGAAAATAAATGCTAAGGAACTTGTGCTATAGGAACAACTAATGCTACATATCAATGTCCTTCATATCATGCATGTTTCTTAACCTTAGGAACAGTAAGGGGAGTATTATGTGACATTTGTGAGTTGTTTAATTTCTTTGAATTCATGTTTATGTTTTGAACATTCCAATTTGCAATGGTCTTAGGCAATTAAACACAATTATTTTTAGCACACAAAGTCACTCAAATTGATTCAAACATGGGGGAATGACATAGGAACAATCACTTAATTTTTATTAACCCTAACTCAAGCCTTAATTTTTCATATCTATCCTTTGCAAAGGCTTAGTTAGATATCAGCAATCTGATTCTCAGTTTGACAAAACTCAAGTTTAATCAAACCTTTTTCAACATTTTCTCTTAAAAAGTGATGTCTGATATGTATATGCTTTACTCTAGAATGATGCACTGGATCTTTAGAAATACTTATAGCACTTGTATTATCACAATAAATAGGAACACAATCAAAGTTTATTCCATAGTCACTAAGTTGTTGTTTTATCCAAAGCATTTGAGAGCAACATGCAGCAGCTGCTACATATTCTGCTTCAGCAGTGGATAAAGCAACTGTGTTTTGTTTCTTGGTACTCCAAGAAACTAAACTATGACAAAGGAATTGTGCCATACCTGAGGTGCTTTTTATTTACAAGATCTCCAGCATAATCTGCATCTGCATATCCTTTTAGTTCGAATGTATCACTTCTTGGATAGTAGAGTCCAAGATCATCTGTTCCTTTAAGATATCTAAGAATTCTCTTCACAGCAGTAAGGTGAGACTCCTTTGGATTTGCTTGAAATCTAGCACACAAACCAACACTGAAAGCTATGTCTGGACGACTAGCAGTTAGATACAAAAGTGAACCAATCATTCCTCTATATTTTGTTTGATCAACACTTGTTCCTATGGAGTCTTCATCTAATCTAGTTGAAGTTCCCATAGGAGTGTGATTTATCGAGGCCATATTTCTTTAATAGTTCCTTTATGTATTTTTGTTGGTGAACAATTATTCCCTTTTCAGTTTGTTTGATTTGTAGTCCAAGAAAGAAATTTAACTCACCCATCATACTCATTTCAAATTCATTCTCATGAGACTTGAGAATTCTTTGCACAATGTTTCATTAGTAGCTCCGAATATGATGTCATCAACATATATTTGAACAAGCAAAATTCAGTTCCTTTAGATTTTAGGAACAAGGTTTTATCAACCTTTCCTCTTTTAAAATTGTTTTCTAAAAGGAACTTTGATAATCTCTCATACCATGATCTAGGTGCTTGTTTTAACCCATAAAGAGCTTTATCAAGCTTGTAGACATGATTTGGGAGATTATTATTTTCAAAGCCGGGGGTTGTTCAACATATACATCTTCGTTTAGATAGCCATTTAAAAATGCACACTTAACATCCATTTGATATAGTTTAAATCCCATGTAAGCAGCAAATGCAATTAAAATTCTAATGGCTTCTAATCTAGCTACAGGAGCAAAGGTTTCTTCATAATCTATTCCTTCTTGTTGATTATAACCTTTTACTACAAGTCTAGCTTTGTTCTTACAATGGTTCCATATTCATCTAGTTTGTTTCTAAACACCCATTTTAAGCCAATTACTTTTTGTTGTTTAGATGAGGGAACTAGATGCCATACCTTGTTTCTTTCAAACTCATTTAATTCAGCTTGCATTGCAGTAATCCAATCAGAGTCAGTTAAGGCTTCTTCATGATTTCTTGGTTCCATCATTGATAGGAACGCATGAAATGCACAAAAGTTCCTTAACTGAGATCTAGTTTGCGTACCTTTGGATATGTCGCTGATTATGAGTTCCATGGATGTGACTTTTGTTGTCTCCAAGGTTTTGGTTGAAACTCTCTTATAGGAACATGTTGTTCCTCATGAGTTCCTTGAGTAGATGAGGAACTCTGTCAGTTGTTCCTCTGTTAGCCTCGGTGGACTCAGTTCCTTCATTTTGAGGAACAGGAACATCTTCTCCTCCTTGAGGAACAGGAACATCATTGATGTATTATTTTCAATTCCTCGTTCCTTTCCTCTTTCACTTCTTCTTCTTCTTGTGAATCTGCTTCTTTACTTGGTTGTACAACCAATCTCATAGTCATCAACCTGTATGCTTGGATTATATTTGTCAGATTCATCAAAGATTACATGAATGCTTTCTTCAACACACATAGTTCTTTTGTTATATACTCTATAAGCTTTACTATGTGAAGAGTATCCTAAAAATTTGCTTCATCACTCCTTGCATCAAATTTTCCAAGATTATCTTTTCCATTATTATGCACATAACATTTGCAGCCAAATGTTCTAAAATAGTGATATTTGGTTTCTTTCCAAAATAAAGTTCATAAGGAGTTTTATTAATGATAGGTCTCATCATGGCACGATTAATTATGTGACAAGCAGTATTAACAGCTTCAGCCCAAAAGTTCCTTGGAAGTTCACTAGCAATTAACATGGTTCTAGACATTTCCTCCAAAGTTCTATTTTTCCTTTCTACAACACCATTTTGTTGTGGTGTTCTAGGGGCAGAAAAATTATGATCTAGGCCATTATCTCTGCTTAAGTCATCAAATTTATAATTTTCGAATTCTTTGCCATGATCTGATCTAATGTGCATTATTTTATGACCACTTAAGTTTTGAACTCTTTTAGCAAAGACAAGGAACTCATCATAAGTTTCATCTTTACTAGTGAGAAAAATAACCCAAGTATACCTAGAGTAGTCATCTACAATCACAAGTACATACCTCTTTCCACTTCTGCTTTGAATTCTCATGGGTCCACATAAGTCCATATGAATTAATTCTAATGGTTTAGTGGTACTTACAATCGTTTTAGATTTGAAAGAGGATCTTACTTGCTTACCTCGTGCACATGCATCACAAACTTGATCAATATGAAATTTTATGGATGGTAATCCTAAAACAAGATCTTTTTTCTAAGTTTCTCAAGTAATGAAAAGCTAGCATGTCCTAGACGCTTGTGCCAAAAAGTGAATCATCTTCAATAACACTAAGACAAGTTAAATTGATTTGAGGAACAAGGTCTAGATCCACAATGTATGTGTTCCCTTTCCTTGTTCCTTCCAAGATAACCTTCTTAGTTTTAATGTTGATGATCAAGCATTTTTCTTTATCAAATTTTACAGTATTTCCTTTGTCACAGAATTGAGAAATGCTTAATAGATTATGTTTTAGACCTTCAACTAAAAATACATTTTCAATGGAGTGTAGTGGTGACTTACCACCTTACCCATGAACTATGTTACCTTTCTTATTATCACCAAATGTTACACTTCCACCTTCATAGGTTGTGAGTGAGAGAAACTTTTTTGTCTCCTGTCATGTGCTTGGAACAACCACTATCGAGATACCATGTGTTGTTCCCCCTCACTCCAACCTGCAAAAATCAACTAAGTGTTAGTTGTAGGAACCCCATCTTTCGTGGGTTCCTGTTCTTGACTAGGATTTGTTTTGACAACCCATTTTTTCTTACTTATTGTCACATTTTTGCCAATAGATTTTAGTTGACATTGATTTATGTAATGACCTACCTTGCCACAATACATACAAAACTTATCACTAGGTAGATCAACATATTTCTTTGTCTTGTTCCTTTTCTTGTAGTTTTCAAAACCAAGACCTTCCTTCCTCTTGGTCTGTGGTTTCTCAATCCACTTAGGAACTTTCATGATTTTGCCTCTGTTCCTTGCGACAACCAGTTCCTTTTTAAGATTACAGATCTGTTCCTTTAAAATATTTTTCTCTTTATTCAATTTTCAATCTCAGATCTGTATCCTTTCAAAGGGGTTGATCTTATATCAAAGGAACTCAGAACAGGGACAAACTCCTTCAAGTGTGAAATCTCTAAATTAATTAGATAATTTTCATTTTTCAAACTTTCATAGCATTCTTTGATTTTTAAGTTTTTATCAAATAAATCAAAGAATCTTGTTTCAACATCTGTTCTCATTTTCTTAAGCCATTCTATGTGTTCCTTGCAGACTTTAAGGCTTGTTCCGTTTGTTTACGTTTTTCACGTTCATCTCTACATTCAAGAATTGCATCATAAAGAAGATCATATATTTCAGCCTAGTTTTACATCTAAGTCTGACTCAAGCCATGTTGACTTACCTCAACTTTTTCTTCATCTTCTTTTTCGTCAGTGTTTGCCATGAGGCAAAGGTTTGCTGTTTCTTCAGTTGGTTGTTCCTCTTCTTCTTCCGTCTCTGAATCTCCCCAAGCAGCTATCATAGCTTTGCGCACATTTGCCTTAGAGAAAGGTGCTTTTGATTCTTTGTTCCTTTCAGCAAAGCGTTCCTTGTTCCTTTCTTTGGTTTTGTCATTTTCCCAAAGAGGACATTCCTTGATGAAGTGATCTGTACTACCACATTTATGACAAGCAGCTTTGTTAGAAAATTTCTTAGTTTTACCTTTGAAGTTTCCATTCTTCATGTTCCTGTACATCTTTCGAAATTTTCGAACCATGAGGGCTGCTTCTTCTTCTTCTGATCCGAATCATCTTCATCATCTGCTTTGAGAGCAATTGATTTTGATTTGGAGCTTTCACCATATTCAGTATCAAGGTGAAGCTCATGAGTCATAAGTGACCCTGCCAGCTGTTCTAAGTTGAACTTAGTGAAGTCTTTTGTTTCTTGAAGAGCAGTGACTTTAGCCATCCATCTGTCCTTAGGAAGACTCCTAAGAACCTTTCGAACCTGTTCCTCAGATGAAATAAACTTTCCAAGAGAAGCCAACTCATTAATAATGTTAGTAAAACGAGTAAACATGTCTCGGATGCTTTCTTTAGATTTCATGCAGAACAGTTCATATTGATTCATAAGTAAATCAATTTTCGATCTTTTAACTTCATTAGTTCCTTCTTGGGTTACTTCTAGTAAATCCCATATTTGCTTTGCGGATTTGCATCCCATGATCCTATTATGTTCATGGGGTCCAAGTCCACAATGCAACAGTTTAATAGCCATGGCATTTACTTCCATTTTTTCAAAATCAGATTTGTCATAATCAGAGAGGGGTTTTAGAGTTACCTCATTTTTGTCATTTGTAGTTGTGACTTCGAAATCACCAACTTCAATGACTCTCCATACCTGATAGTTTTCAGCTTTGATGAATATCTCCATGCGGTTCTTCCAATAGTTGTAGTACTTCCCATTGAACATAGGAGGCCTTTGAGTGGAATAACCTTCTTCAAGTTTCTCGGTGGTATTCATTGTTCCTTGGATCTTTTTCTCAATAGGGTTTCCTATCTTACGTGAGTTCTAGCTCTGATACCAATTGTTATTTCCCTAGGAACACTACAAGAGGGGGGTGAATTGTAGGTGTAGAAATAAACGTAACTTTTTGCGGAAATTAAAACTTAAACAATAAACAAGCTAGAGGAACACAAGGGATTTTTACGAGGAAAAACTTCTTGGGCCCAACAAGAAGAAACAACCTCGACCACTAGGGATTTTAAACTCAACTCTTTCACTAATTAGGCCAAACAACTTTGTTACAACCTAATTCTAACTCGAGCCACACCTTGAGTTCCTAAACTCAAGTTCCTGAGCCACTGTTCCCTTAACAGAGTTCCTCTCAACTTCACTCGAAGTTTTCTCACCATACAAGCTTCACTCAAAGCCTCTCTCTTACAGAACTTCACTCAAAGTTCCCTTACCCCAAAAACCAAAATACAATTGATCGAAATAAGCTTAGTGGAATTAGAGTAAGAAAGCAAAGAACAAATGGCTATTATGAGAGAATGAAGGCACTGACACTTAATTAGTTAAACTCACTTAATTACTTAGTCAGACACACTTTGGAACTTATCTAGACTTCAATATTTATAGTGTAATCATAAAACGTGGGAGTTAAAACTGATTACATGTTAAGTCCATTAACCCATGATGTTCCTTCCCCTAAGGAACACGTTTCTATCATGTCCCATGATCCCATGATCTAATATGAACGTGATATATTTAGCACAACTCCTAAGTAATAGGAGTTCCTTGAGCTTTATCCGAAAATCAGTTTTATAAAACACTTTTTATTTAAAACTGAATTTTTAATCTTTAAGAAAATAATATCTTTTAAACAAATTCTTATAAAACCGGATATTATTTTCTTATTTTCCGAAAAAAAAATCTTTTCTAAACGATTTTCTTTTTAAAACTGATTTTATCATTTAAATATTAAATATAAATAATTTCCTATAATTTAGGCATGACTTACTCAATTCTATTTAACCGTTATACTTTGCACGCCTAAGTCTAGTTCCTTTTATAATAGTTCCTTTAACAATTCGTTTAGTGCCACTTAGTTTGTTCCTTAAGAAGGAACAAACTCTCATTCTCAAATAAACTGCCACTGTTCCTTACCATTCTTCTTTGTTCCTTTACATTGGAACTAGAAAATAAAAGCCTAGCTTTTATTCTTCTTGATCCAATGCTTGCTCCAGTATCAACT
The DNA here is from genome assembly GCF_026745355.1 of Beta vulgaris subsp. vulgaris. NCBI lineage: Eukaryota > Viridiplantae > Streptophyta > Magnoliopsida > Caryophyllales > Amaranthaceae > Beta > Beta vulgaris. The sequence continues at coordinate 7,357,683 of NC_079202.1, read as the reverse complement.
ATAGAAACTTCTTTACTTAGCCTTTGAAATCCTCTCTTGACTTCTTCCTTGACTTCGTATTCTCCCAGTTCCTTTCATTGATACCTTAAACATCATACACTTAAATAACTCATTAGTTCACTACTTAGTTTGCATCTTTGTTTCTTTGTCATCATCAAAACTGTTTTGCGGATTTTGTAGTACAAGGAAAAAAAGGTAAAATTATGGTTTTCATGGTTTGGTGCGCAGCGTAAGGGAGGAAGAACAAAGAGGAGAGTGTTTCTCCTCTCTTTATTGTTTTTACATTCATTTCCTTTACCTTTTTCTTTCTATCTGATTTGATTAAATTTTCAGAAATTGGGTTGCAATAATTTTGGGCTTAACACTTGAACATTACTATGTTGACCCAAAATTGAATACCTAAGACATTGACAAAGTTGATAAGGGAGAAAATGTTTGGAGTTTAATCATTTATAAACATAACTTAGAAATCTAAATATAATTAATATTAACTTAGTGATTGTTATTTACTAAAAATATAGGGTCACTTTTAGTTTATCAGTCAAGATTATTAATAAAATAAAGTTGAAACTCGGGATATTACATCCTTCCCTTCTTGGAAAAAGTTTCTTCCTCGAAACTGGAGCTCAGTTCGAACTTATATCATAGAGAACATATGCATTCATATATGAATGCAATTCACATGATATACCAGTAACAATCCGTGTCATAAAACATTTTGTAAGATAATCATTCATACTAATTCAACTCAAGTATACAAGTAACAAGCAGTATCACATAGCAATCATATCACCCTAAGAGAAAATGTAGGTTTATTTCACTCTCATTTGTTCTTCCACTCCCCAAGTAGTCTCAAGCCCATAAAACTTCCACCATTTGGTTTACTTCAATTACTTTCTCCGTTGTTTCCCTATTATCAAGTATTTCAATTGGTCTCTCTTTGTAGGTCAAGTTATTTCTTAGTTGCGAAGGTTCATGTCTAATTATATGGCTCGAAACTGGGACATAATTTTGCTACATCGACACATGGTATACATTATGGACCTTGTCCAAGTCAATCGGTAATGTTAATTCATTCATACTATCGTAGGTTATGCGAATCGCTTTATATTCATAACATCACAACATACCTTTTACTTTTATCTTGAGGCTAATTAACAGCACACAAGCTAATACGCTGGTAGTACCTTAGAAATATCCTTTTCAGGTTTGCACATGAAATTACAAAACCTCATGGTGTAAACCAAGTTATCATGCCCATTGTAGTACATACAACTTGCGTTATTCTTCCAAATATTTTGTGTGAAAAAAAGTCAACTATCATAATTAGCATATCCCTTGTTATTATATGGCTATTTAGGACACCTTTCTGTTGAGATGGCAAAGAGACTGTTTCCCATAGATGATTTAGTAATACTCCTTCTGACGTTCGTGTATCAATATATTTATCAAGTATATATCATATAAGATAAAGCTTAATTTCTTCTAGTAACTTTTCCAATGTGTTATTATTATTTTCTTCGTCAGTGAAGCTTCTACATCTCATTTGGGTATTGAATTCCTTAAACTTTATTTGCATAACCGCCACTAGCAGCTATACAATTCAATTCTTGGTCCACCAATCCTATGTAGAAAATCTTAGCCTAAATCTTCATTTATTAGCTAAACTTGTCATTAGTTATAATTTATTTTCCTTCGCTTAGTCACTAATTTTTAATGAGCTCAATGGTCCTTGTGTATATCATTCCTCAACATCTTTGCAGTCATAAAAAATCCTCTAGCTGACAGGGCCCTTGATCAAACTTAATCTACTCATCTTGTACCATTTTCAGAGACGCACACATTGTTACATAATATGGTAAGCATCATCTAATCAAGTGGTCATACTCACTCTAAGACATATATATATTGACATATTTATTTATATTTCTATTGCTCAACGTTTGTAAAGTCATCCACTATCATACAATTTCTTTTACAAATATTGTTTTAGGAGGATTTGGCAATGAAAAGTTGACAAATAAATTCATAAACAACTTAGTTATACTTCTCTCTGACCTCCATGTCTCAAAGATTCGTAACAAATTCGGAGTAAGTTCATACACCATATAAAGCGGAGATCAAATTTTGTACCTTCTTTTCCACCGTGGTATAATTATTTTCTTCCTTGATTGAGCCTCTTGACCTCATTAATCATATATTCCAAATTAATAGCATCACAAAATTATGTCTCTATAACACACCATCTCATACTTGATCCGATCCACCAATCCAACGGAACCTCATTAATCACATATTCCAAATTAATAGCATCACAAAATTATGTCTCTATAACACACCATCTTATACTTGATCCGATCCACCAATCCAATGGAACACTTTAGCTCAAATTTCCCTTCATTAGCTTAATTTCTTTTTCTCTCAGTCACTAGTCTTAATTGTTCCTTGTGTATATACATCATTTCATAATACATTAGTAATCCCTTAAATAATAATATCACTCAAAATTCTCAATCTCTAGTTCCTATACATATTCTCCATTAAGTTGCCTTACCAAATTGATGCCATCATAATGTATTCCTAAATCACTTCTTTATCTAGTATCTCATTCTTGATTGCTCAAGACTCTAATTGCGCAATGACAACCTCATTTCTCCACGATATTTTCTATTCTCTTTCTTCTCATAATAAGTTAAGCACTTGGCATTTTATATCACCCATTCTAAGATTATCTCAATAACCACAATAAGGTACTTGTAACATCACAAAATTATCTAATACTGATACGTCTTGCCTGAAATCCTCAAAATATGCTTAACACTTATTTATAACATCTTCAAGTAAACATCATTATACCTTGCTTATCCTTAAAGTAAGACCTCCATGCGTCACCCATGACTTAGTTCTAATTTAAAAGCCTAACAATGATCCATCTAACGTATAATGAATCCAACTTTTAAACTCAAACTCTCTCTGCAAAAATAATCTTCGTTTACCTTATAATCCCTCAAGGAATAATCTTAAACCTCTTAATTTCTAAAGTTTTAAAAACCCAAAAATTATTACATAAACCTTCATAGAAATATGATATCACTCCATGCTATTAGCCTCATACTTAAATCAGTGGACATTTATATGCATCAAATTTTGTCCATGTCTCTATAACAATGTCATCTAGCAAGTTATTGACCAACACCTCTAAATTCCCTAATTTCAGCCAATATCATTATCATATCCCCGAAGTTAATCACTTATTTTTCCACAATGTTGGAACGTATTTGTTAACCAAGTTTCTTATCAAGTATTCGAGCTCTTAGTTAATTGCTCAAGGCTCAATCAACCTAAATAGCAGTTTACATTTCATCACAACTTCAATTTTCTCAACATTTTATCTTCTCCTGTATGGGAATTTGATCACTTGAATAAATCTATGACATATTTCTAGATTAGCTTAATAGTCATATCAAGAGAATTAACATTGTCAAAACACAAAAATCCATGTCTTAGTAAAATATTCAAGGAATTAGGTACTTACTTCCCCAAATTATTTTTTCTCTTGGCTTCTAAATGCTTACTTCCTAATTATACTCCATGTAGGAATTGGGGTTGGCTCAAGTAGTGACTTTCCGATCTTCCCTAGCAAGGTCTGGGGTTCAATTCTTACCCCAAGCATTTGCTTGGGATTTAGGGGGGTGGGGAGGGAGGTGGAGAGGGGGGTTGGGGGTGTCTGGCTTGTAATGGGCCTCTGGGTAGGAGTCATGTATGAGGGCAGCCTAGACGAATTCTTCTTACCAATTTTTTAAAAAAAATAATAAAAAAAGTAGCACATTCGTATTCCTTCAAAATAATAATTTCGTCTTCAAACTATAACATCCAATATAAGTTTGCATCACAATATGACGTACTTCAACTTTTGAAAGCTCGAATCTCAAGTCATGTTGATTACTTACTAACTTCTCAAGCAGAATTCCTAATTCCCTCTAAATGTTTTAAATCCCAAATTCATCGTAGGAACTATCATAAAATAAAAACTCAATCCGAATTATCTTATTGTATTACTCCAAGAAGTAATGTCTATAATACTTCATAGTGTTAGTCCCAGGATAATCCTTCATCAAATTCTTAATATATCACCAAAAAGTAATATACTCTTATCCACCACAAAATCTCTAAATATTCCTTAAATTGATCCCCAAATATAGTCACTCATGCCTGAAAAGATCATTCAGAATTTATCAGCCCAAATAGTTATTAATCCACAACTACTCAACATCTAACCCTCCACTTAATTTAAATCTAGATAGAAACATTATAATTTCTACTTAGAATCTCATATCTTAAACTCCAATAATCCAAGAATTGAGCTCGTTCCAATCCCCAAATATTATCTCAAAATATCACACTTCTAAGTTTTGAATTCTAATGACCCAAATAGTCATCTATTACACCTCAATTTTCTCAGCGTCTAATTTTCGAAAAATGATCGTACTCGGGCGATGCTAAGCACTTCCAATCAGGTTTCGGCTCTGATACCATTGTATGACACTCCGAAAATACATAACCTCAATTAATCATAATTACTCATAAATGTCAGCATAAACTGAACTTACACATATGTGCTAATACAATAATGATCTTAAACAGCCTTCAAGAATATATATATATATATATATATATAATATTATATATATATATATATATATATATATCATAAAACTCGCCAAAATAATCACAATAATATCCATACTATAATCCTTCTAGTCCCCGAAATATAGGATCCAGAAAATATCATCAATATACAAGGCCCATCATCTCTTGCAATAAATCCCACTTGAGCTTACCATCCTTAAGTAATAGTGACATAGTAACAGATTCCTAAACTTTTTAACAGCAATTCTTGCAACAGCTTGACTATACCTAAAACAGAAAAGCAAAACGTTATGAGTTGAGGCCCGGTAAACGACTACTCCAGCAACGTAAATGCATTTCATTAAGTTAATCACCTTAACTAGTGATTAACCAAGGTTTTAAGATAAGCATTGTAATTAGTGATTAAATATGATGAAAGGTTAAGCTAATCATCCTAATTGGTGATTAACCAAGGTTAAAGATAATCACCTTAATTAGTGATTAAATGAAGAGTTTCAGTTAATCACTCTAATTAGTGATTAATCGAGGATTAAAATAACCACCTTAATTAGTGATCACATTTACGATTCTCAAGAGGTCTTAGAGGTTTGCTTTCAAATTGAAGTTTTGGAAAAATAATCTTTATTGAAGATTATTAAGTCATGTGGAGAGAAATGATCAATTTGAGATCAAATTTGGAGATTTGTGTTTGGCTAATTGGAATTTGGCCATTTAAAGTGAGACATGTGAAACGGCCGAAAATCAATTCGAATATCATAATTACCAATCTAATTATGTTAGATTATATGATTAAGCCATTTGAAGATGGAGAAAAAATTTAAAATGTAAGATGGTTCATCAAACAATTTAACTTAGTTAGATTTGCAATTTTTCCTCTTAATTGAGATTAGGTCATTTAATTCATATACTATGATATATTGACCCAGCATACAATATTTGTAAGATTGGTTGCTCATTTTATTCAAAAGGAATTGTGGAATTATTTATAAAAATTATGCATAAACATCTCCTTTTTTTTTCTTTAATTGAGTGATGTAATAACTATATACCAAAAATTATTATTACAACAAAATGTACAAATAATCTATACAAAGTCTTCAACCTTGATCTTCACCTTGAGGCTCCTTACTAGATCTTCATCTCATTGAAGGGGCTTTGGAATTCATGTTTATTTGTAAACTTGTGAAAATCAGAGATTAATTAACCTCTTTGATTTTGATTTTTATGACAATTTGTATTGATTTTTATTTACATGATAAAATGAGTCATTTTAACAGAAACTTAAAATTTCATGATTTTTAATTAACATTTTCATGGGAAAAGAAAACAATTTCTTTTATGAAACTTGAGTTAATCACTTTATTTCATTTTTCAGATTGCACTGTTGTTCTTATACTGATTTGAAAAAATCATAACCTTCTGTAAAAAGCGTTAAATTGAGCATGGAATATATATATATGTATATATGTATATATATATATACATATATATGTATATATATATATATACATATATATATATATATATGTATATATATATATGTATATATATATATATACATATATATATATATACATATATATATGTATATATATGTGTTCATATGAGAATGCATACTTATATGAGAAATGAGAATGAATTTTACACGCTATAACTCTTATGAATAAATGATGTAACTCTAATGAAAAAGTGATGTAACTCCAAAAACAAAATATTTGAAAAAAAAAATTAAAAAAATTTTTTTTTTTTAATTCAAAATTTTTTTGAGGGATATAACTCTAATGAATAAGTGTTGTAACTCTAAACCAATCGTGTGGTTGAGATTCATTCTCATTTCTCATGTAAGGAGCATTCTCATGTGATCTTGCCCCTATATATATATATATATATATATATATATATATATATATTGCATAGTTTCTAGGTTAGTCTTGATATCCTTATACCAGACATCATCATCATCATCATCATCATCTTGTTGAGTCAGCGTGGAGATAACTTGTGCTATTGTCACTGTAGGTCCCTTCCTTTCTTCAATTAAGAATGAATGGATCTTTGTACCATTTTCCCATGTTAAATTAACAGCGAGATTGGCTAAAGCATCAGCAAAACTATTTTGTTCCCGAGTAAGATGTTTGAAGTTGATATCATCATAATAATGGATCAATTCTTGAAGGTACTATGTGTAGAGCTGAAGTCTCTCATCTCTAACCCTCCAAATTCCTATTGTTTGGTATATATATGATGAGATTGGAATCTCCAAACACAGTGAGATGTCTTGCCCCTGCTACCAAGGCGGCCTTTACTCCATATATGTAGGCTTCATACTCAGCTGTATTGTTTGTTGTTAGAAAATCCAGCTTGACATCAAATGGAATATGGACTCCATCAGGATCCATTAATAAAATTCATGCTCCATTACCTCTCCTATTAGAAGATCCATCAAAATACATGCACCATTGTGGGTTGTCAATGGATAATAAGTACTCATCAGGGAATGCATCATCGTATTCATCTCCTCACACTGGTCCTTCTGCTAGGGCTTCAGACTTCCTTTAACATATTTTTGGCTGACACATTGAATGTTAAACTCAGAAAGCATAGCATGCCATCTCGCCAATCTTTCACTAAGAATGGGTTTTTTGAACGGATACTTGATGGGATCCGTTCTCGAGATCAAGTAAGTGGCATGAGCTTGAACGTGATGCCTCAACTTCTTTGTGGCATAGACCAAAGAGATACGTGCTTTTTCCTGTGGGGTATATCTTATCTCATACTCTAGGAATTTCTTGCTGAGATAGTATATGGCAACTTCCTTCTTTTTTCCCTCTTGATATTGGGCTAAGAGAGCTCCCACAACCGTTTAAGTGATAGTGAGGTACAAAATTAAGGGTTCTCCTGCTCTAGGCGACATTATAACAGGTGGATTGAATGGTACTTTTTAATGGAATCAAAAACTTCCTAACATTCCTCATTCCACTCATGGGGTGCCCCTTTTCTGAGCACCTTAAATATAGGTTCACATCTCATGAGGAGTTGTGAAAGGAACCTGTTGATATATTAAATCGTGCCGAGAAATCCTCTTACTTATTTTTCTGTTTTTGGAGGTAGCTCTTGAATAGCTTTCACCTTTTCAAAGTCCACTTTGATGTCAGCCTGACTGACATGAATCCTAACAACTTCCCCGATGTAACGCCAAACACACACTTTTGATGGTTTAGTCTTAGATTGTATTTCTTGATTCTTTCAAAGAAGGACTTTAGTGGGGGAATATGCCCCTCACGATCTTCACTTTTCACAACCATGTCATCTACATAAACCTCCACAATATCATGGATGCGGTCATGAAGGGTAGTGGTTGCAGCCCTTTGATATGTGGCTCAAGCATTCTTGAGACCAAAAGGCATAACTCGGTAGCAAAAAGTGCCCCACGGAGTGATGAAATACGTCTTTGTCATATCTTCTTGAGCCATGAGTATTTGATTATACCCTATAAATCCATATATACATGAAGGAAAACATTACATGACCAACCATGCTATCCACGAGGACATCGATATGGGGTAGAGGAAAGCAATCTTTTGGTGATGCAGCATTTAAATCTCGAAAATCGATGCACACTCGAACTCTTTCATCCTGTTTAGGTACAACCACTAAATTAGCGAGCCAACTTGGATGTTTTACAGCTTGGATAAATTTGGCATCAAGTTGTTCCACTTTCAGGCTAACCTTTGGCTTCATTCGGCAAAACTTTTGCTGCTTAGGCTTGGTTTCAGGATGTAAAAAAATGCGATGTTCTGCAATTTCTCTATAAACATCGGGCATTAAGTGTAAGACCATGCAAACACATCTACGTACTCTTTTAACAATGCAATAAACACCAACTGTTCGGTTGGAGAGGAATGAATTTATTTTGACTTCTTTTACAGCATTTTCTGTACCAATATTAATTACAATGGACTTTTTCTTGGGTTTAATATATGTTTCAGTTGTATCAAGTGATTCATCATTATCAAATTCACTGTCAGAAATAGTGTCCGGCATGCAAATGTACTTTGATAAAGGTTCACATTTAATTTTCTCATAATTGGAATTTTCAGACTGGTATGCAGGGTAGATTGGCTGGAAGATGAGCTATCAATATGATAACCATCTCAAAAGGGGTGAAAGGTAGTTTCATGAGATGGTTGTGGAGGTTGTTTTCCTAAAAACATTCTAAATTCAACAGGCCATCTTTTTCTTGATACTTAATACTACACTTATGTTCAATGCTTTTGCCTGAAGGTATCATCAAAGCAACTGGATCAAAATCCCCTTCTTCAGAAGACTCAAAAGTGAAAAGTTTCCTAAGGATCCCTGGTTCCAGATTATCCACCCAATCATTCTCCTCTTTCATTCCTTATTCCTAAACAAACCAGCTTTCGATCAAGTCCAAATTCCTAGCTTCATTGAATAATATCTCCAATCCTGGTAAAATTTTCTATTCTCTTCTGTTAATCCTTGGTTCTGGAAATTCATAGTATAGCTCAGTATCCCCTTGCAGGATGAACTAGCAGTTGAGGGTAAGAGAAGACTTTTTGATGTTGTAAAAGGTGCTGCTAGGATCATATCCTAATCCATATCGGTTTTCTTGTCTATCATGGGGATTGGTTACTTTATCCCTATACTATCACCCTCTAATCCAATTCCTTGAGTATAACCCATTTTCATCATGATTTGAAGTCCTTTGGACAGAGGTTGCATGTCAAATTCTACAAGCTCTTTGACCGCATTTGTGGATATAGCTGAGGCTTTTATTTTTATTTTTTATGGCAATTGATCATCCTTAAAAAAGGGATAAATTTCTTTTTCTTGGTCCTAAAGGTAAAGAAAAATAATCATTAAAAGAAAAGAGAAGAAAGCCACATATTACAGAATGCATTGCATAATAAAGAAAGTTTTGAAAACGATTTTGCCATACTTTGATTGGAATGGTCCACCTTTATAGCTTTGTTTTCGTTTTTTTGTTTTGACTCTCTAAAATGATTTTACTGACATTGGGGTTAATAACAAATCATTTTTTTTATCATTCTTCCATTCCCTGCTTTAATATTGAACAAAGATGTAGAATATAGAAATGAGGGCATGTGTCCCTATTGATATCTTAATTTAATATTCCAGAATTGTTCCTATGATGACTGGCACCTTGAATTAGGATCACATTGCCTGAAATACAATATTTAGTTTATTTGAGTCGAACCTGAAGGCTGCCTACATATCCCCATTGCTCCGACCGTATTGTATGGGGAATCAGACTCGACGTAGTTTGTTATTTTTGAAAGAACTAAAGTTTTTTATTTAATAAAGCAGTTGCACACATATTGAGCTACCTACGTACCCTAGGTGCTACATAGGTGGAGTGATCTCACAGTGCAAGTGTACGTGATAATGGAGATTCAAGCTGCACGTAGTTCTCTGATACTAACAAGCTGGGAGATCTTTTTTCTTTCTTTTTCAATGAGCTAACCCCTTACATGACTTTTACCGAAGATTTTTTCTTATGTGAGATGATCAAGTAGCTTTGTGGTATATGATCAAGTAGCTTTGTGGTAAACAAGAGCTATGTTGGTGATTTGCTTGATGCAATAGTTGAGAGCATGACATTTATTTGTGCCTTGACCATGCAACCGATGATATTGGCAGTACTTGTGGAGATCTGACCCTATAGGACTTACCCCTGGGCGTCTAGGAAGTGGATGGATCTGACCTTGCTCAGCTAATTTGCGGAAGATCTCAACTTGGGATTGAGGTTGAGGGCACGTCGACACTTTCCTTTTGGACAATTCCTTATGAGTTGGACTAATGATGCCTCGATAAACCAGGTTTTGCACTTTGTAGTAAAGATCATGGCATCGATTAGTTTCATGTCCAAATGGCGACAATAAGCGCGGAGTTTGCTCATGTCTGTTCCAAGAAGGGGTAAATAGTGCACCTATGCTGAGGCTTGGATTATACCTTAGTTCCTAAGAAGATCATACACCATACTCAATGGTTCATCTATCTTAGCATATACCCTTGGATTTGTGTTGGGAGTTTGAAGATCTTCCCGAGGTCGTTTTTCTTGCAACTTCAGAGCATCGATGTCAAAGCCATGTTGTTCCATGTGGCTGAAGGAGGTGTACTTAATGGCAACCATGTGACAGAATAGAAATCGTTTAGGTTCTGCAACAATATGAGCATGAACTCTCGGTCAGTAATGGGGAAACGATGATGTGTGCGGATATGGGTGCATCTCGAACAAAAGTGCCAGAAAGTTTCTAAGGCACTTTGACACAAAGTGACCAGCTTCAGCTTCTTCACATTCGTCTGCTTATGCTCGAGAGCCCAATTAAAGAAGGCTTGGCTAGCATTTTCCCAACTAGCTCTATCCACATAATTTAAAGAATAGTACCTATCTAAAGCTGGTCCTTCTAAACTCTTGTCAATTAGCATGGGTAATCTTCCTATGGTATACCTCATGGATGCAAGGCATTCACAAATTCAACTAAGTGGACAACAGGATCACAGTTACCGTCAAATTTCCGGAATTGTGGCCATTCGGGATAGTGATCTTCATGTTGATATTCTGGAAAGAGAATCAATGACTCACTGTGAACTTCTCGGATATAACCTACTACATTAAAGTCCAAGTCAAAATCATTTGCTCTACCTCTCTTCTTTGAGTCATTATCATCATCTTGAGGATTGCCGACACAGGATTCCTCCGATGCTTTAACTGATGTATCATGAGTGTCGATGCTCGGAACTCCTATTTCTTCCTCGTCATCCTCACTATATTCTAGTTATGTTTCTTTAGAACTTACATTTGTTGTGGTTGCTGGGACCTCATTCATCCATGAATTTACAGGTGCTGCTAGAATACAGTGGATAGTATAACCATCCAACCTAGTGCTCTTTACTTCGTTCAGATACAATACCGATTTTTCGATGTTGGAGATTGTCATAATTTCAGGATCACCTGAAATAGTCACGGCACCCTGATCAATGAGATGCTTTACCTTTTGATGTAGAGATAAAATCAACTTACTTTCACAACTTCTCTCAATACTACTCTCATCTTGTCTACTTCCTTCCTCTAAAAACCACATTCAAGAAAATAAAGTAAAAGTTCGGAAAGTAATTAGTAAGTAAGGAAATTCATCAAAAGAAAAAAAATACAAAAAAAGAGTTTAAGTTAGTAATTAAGTGGATTTAGAAACTCACTTATAAATTAAGGAAATCACAAAAATAAGGTAGAATAAATTGCAAAAGGAAGTGCATCATTGAGCTAGCAAGGAAAAGTTGAAGGTTTTGTTATTTTTTTTTATTATCTCCTCAATCATCTACTAACTTTCTCCTTGTTTCTTCTTACCATTTTTTTATTTTTTGGAGTGATTTGGGTATGAGAAAGTCCTAATAGGTTCCCAACCTTAAATCACCCCACCTAGAATAGTCAACTCTAATGAGGTGAATCTTAGGAAATAATGTGATTATGTAATTTTCTTAATCAAGTTGTTATTCATCACCGAAAAATGTATTTTCATAAAAATTTCAAGTAAAGTTGTGATAAACATCTCCATAAAAAAGAAAATGTGATGATGTAATGATAATATTTTTTTTAATTTTGTGCTTTATTTCATTGTTTGTATATATCATATAAATATTTTTTAGGATGTAATGTTTTTCCAGTGTAGTTCAAGATGTTTCCAATAATGCTATGTTTGGATAGCAAGATTTCATTTCAAATCCTGGATTTGGATGAAATCTATTGTTTGGATGGCATGGAATTTGAAATTATGGAATTTGTCCAAATTCTTATTAAAAGCCTATATTAGTAGAATTTCAAATCCAAGCTATTACCTTGTCATTTGAAATTCTCTCCTCATACATGTCCCAACTCCATGAGTATCTATATCCCAACTTCACTCATTCTCTTTCTAATATTTATTTCTCTCTCCTTTAGTAAACCCACACTTTTTCTCTCTCCTCCATTAAACTTCTATTTCTCTCTCCTTTATCAAACCCCTCTTTACAAAACCGTGATTAGGAATTGAAATACAAACTTTAAATTCCAGATTTCAATTTCATTATTTGAAATGAAATACAAGTTTCCAAACACTACCTAACTGGATTTGGAATTTCTAAAAAAATAATTTTGTACAAATAATTAAAAATCACACCTTTGTTGTGAAAACTTATTTTGTCTAGTGTCACCTAAGTTTGTTCTGTCAGTAAAGTTCAAATTAAAAATCATTTTGATAAAACTAAAAAGAACAAGTTTAAATAAAACATCAGTGGTTTTCCAAAAATATAAAAATCATGTTCATATGAATTTCATACACTTTTATATCATTTTTACAAAAACGTTCAAGTAAATCACTAAATTCTAGAATACTGATTTTCTCTTCAATTAAGAAAAAAAAAATATATGGTTACAAAAATATCCAATTCAAGTGAAAATTTTCAGTCTAATCTTTGAAAGTGTCTAGAATGATCATATCAAAATCAACGTCAACCTAAGTTCAATAAGTTAGATTTCGAAGAACAAATTTAATAAAGATCCTGTTTTGACCAGTTTTGACACAAAATTTACCATCATTCGAGTTTTCACTAAACGTGTGTGAATTTTTACACAACATAATACACTCACTGACCTATCGATCGATGTATCACATGATCAATTTAACGCTTTGTACATAAAGTTATGATTTTTGCAAGTTACTACAAGAACAAAAGTGCAATCTGGAAAATGAAATAAAGTGATTAACTCAAGTTTCATAAAAGAAATTGCTTTCTTTTCCCACGAAAATGCTAATTAAAAATCATGAAATTTTAAGTTTCTCTTATAATAACTCATTTTATCATGTAAATAAAAATCAATATAAATTGTCATAAAAAATCAAAATCAAAGAGGTTAATTAATCTCTAATTTTCACAAGTTTACAAATAAACATGAGTTCCAAAGCCCATTCAAGGAGATGAAGATCAAGGAACCTCATGGTGAAGATCAAGATTGAAGATTTTGTATAGATCATAGAATTTTTATATTTTATTGTAATAATAATTTTTTGTAAATAGTTATTACATACCTCAATTAATGAAAAAACATGAAGATGTTTATGCATAATTTTCATAACTAATTCCATAATTTCTTTTGAATAAAATGAGCAACCAATCTTACAAATAATGCATGTTGGGCCCATATATCATAGTATATGAATTAAATAACCCTATCTCAATTAAGAGGAAAAATTGCAAATCTAACTAAGTTAAATTATTTGATGATCCATCTTACATTTTAAATTTGTTTTCCATCTTCAGATGGATTAATCATATAATTTGACATAATTAGATTGGTAATTATGATCTCTGAATTGATTTTCGGTCGTTTCACGTGTCTCACTTTAAATGGCCAAATTCCAATACGCTAAACACAAATCTCCAAATTCGATCTCAAATTGATCATTTCTCTCAAAATGACTTAATAATCTTCAATTAAGATTATTTCTCCAAAGTTTCAATTAGGAAGCAAACCTCTAAGACCTCTTGAAAATCGTGAATATGATCACTAATTAAGGTGGTTATTGCAATCCTCGATTAATCGCTAATTAGAGTGATTAACTCAAACTCTTCATTTAATCAATAATTAAGGTGATTATCTTTCACCATGGTTAATTACCAATTAGGGTGATTAGCTTAACCTTTCATCATATTTAATCACTAATTACAATGATTATCTTAAAACCTTGGTCAATCACTAATTAAGGTGATTAACTTAACTTATTTCATATTTAATCACTAATTAGAGTGATTATCTTAAACCTTAATTATCGTTAATTAGGACGATTATTTATCTCATTTAATCGCTAATTAGAGTGATTATCTTAAACCTTAATAATCACTAATTAAGATGATTATTTATCTCATTTAATCGCTAATTAGAGTGATTAACTTAATACTTGAATAAATCACTAATTAGGGTGATTATATTAACCTTTATTTTTAATCACTAATCGGGGTGATTATCTTTATCCTCCTAATATTGAATCACTAATTAAAGTGATTATCTTAATCCCATTTCAATCACTACTTGGAGTGATTACCTTATTCCTAATAGATTTGTTTAATTCTAAAGGTGAATTATTCATAATCTATACTTCCCTAATGTTTCCCTAATGGAATTGGCCATTTAGGGTGAGACATAGATCGAATTATGATGGTTTTGATCCATGAGTGGATTCCAATCCCGTAATGATTGGTACTTAGTGCAACTTCGGTGCTCAAACCTATCATGTACAAATGATATATTGGTAATAAAATGGTTGATGTGTATATATGCAAATTATGTGATTTTCTTTTTGTTTGTAATAGCCATAATTACTTTTAAATGGAAAATAACGCATTTAGTAAGAGCCTGTTTTATAGGACGGGAGAGGTGACAAGTTTCATACGTTCGCACCTCTTACCCTAAACCCCGAACCCTATCTCATGGTATGAAAGACCAATTTTTCAAGAAAAAAAAAGCCTTATCCGCATGAAGTAATCATCGTTTTAAATGATATTTCTTGAAAATTGATTTTAAAATGATTTATAACATAAATTTTTCCCTGTTCAGATATTAATAGGATGGCAAGTTCAAAGTTTTCTGAAACTCATAGTCCAATGAGAGACTTTCGTGGGATTCAGATCGTTAATTAAGATAATACAAAATCAGATACCACACATAGGTTGTTAGTCTAGTATAAACACTAGATCACCTATAAAGGGGGGGTGAATTGTAGTTGGGGAGATTTTCAAACTTTTTGCGGATAATCTAATTTGAAAGCTAATGAAGAGAAAAGCCAATAAGGAAAAATACACGAAGATCCTTTTAGCAAGATTCTCTTCCTCAATTATTTAGGAAGAAACCTTGCTCTTTTATTTATAACAGTTATTACAACTTATTATAAATCAATCGTCACTTAATTCCTCTAGGAACCAGTTCCCAGTCACCTTGCTCCCCTTGAACACGTGACTATCCTTACTTGACTTCACTAGAAGTCTTCTCTTTCTCTCTTCTTTTTCACTCTCCCTTTCTCACTCTTGATTACAAGATTTTTGTTCTCTCAACCCACACTCGAAAAGTATTACAAGAATAATTGCTTGAAGGGTAATAAACAGAAATAAATTTCCTTATAAAATAATACAAATAAATCTGGAAAGTTGTTCTTATATTCTGGTTCGTTTTTTAGCCATATATAGGAGATCTTCAGCAGCTCCTACTTTTGCTCCATTACATAGACGTAGGTGTCAGAAACGACCCATGATCTATCCGTTGTAGCCATAATATCCATGCTGTTTTTTCTCCACTAAATCCACGATCATCCAGCCACTTTTCCGCAGTTTCAGCATTAGGTTACTTGCGCGCTATCTTCTTGCGTAGTTGGTTAATCCTCCAAGATTCTAGGAACTGACTCCCTAGAATCCAGGAGTAGCAACGTGACTTTAGTATCCTTTGCAACAGCTCGGTTAGTTAGGATTTGCTACAAACGCAAATTCTCTCTAATATCATGGAGATTAATTAATGCAAAATAATGTTCCATGTAATTAGGTTAGCAATTTATAACACTTACTATAAGGAAGCAACAAACGCAAATTCTCTCTAATATCATGGAGATTAATTAATGCAAAATAATGTTCCATGTAATTAGGTTAGCAATCTATAACACTTACTATTTCGAGCAAATTAAATAACTTATTTAAATAACTTGACTAGGTTAAACTCATAACCATTTCTCCACAAGTTATAATTAAATAAATGTAACAGCCCGATTTCTCTCGACCAGCTTACAGAGGATTAAGCACAGCGAAAGAGACTCTAATCGAGATAACCCGAACTATTACCATCACACTCACCGAACTACATCGGAGAGTGTGGAACTCATTTTCCCAAATTCTATTCAAATTGATTAACTATTACGACAATGCTCTGATTCTCAAACTCTATTCCCATAAATTTCTACAGAAAATCCGACAGAATTTACTTTGAAAATAGGACAACGCTAAAGCGAGAAATAAAATTAACCTGTTACAATTTCAATAAATAAAACATTTTCAAATCCCAAAGCTCATCAACCTCAACGCTTTCGCGGAGCAACAACCAACAGAGAATCAAGAGCACTAACGACTCTTAAATGAAGAAATAGATAATAGAAATTAAACAATTAACTATTACAAGTGGAGCGTCCTTGTAATGTAGTGTAAAACTAGCAATTTATATCACAACTCCCAAAGATGGGTTCTTAGAACTGGAGACTTGTGCAACAATGATTGGTTCAAATCCCGAAGCAAACTCCTGACCAGCAACCTGCACAAAAGGGACCCACCCTGGAGGTTTGGGTGGTATTTCCCCCTCCGATGCTTAAGTCAGATATCAGGGATGTAAAGGAACTTTTAGAGAGAGAAAGTAGAGAGAGAGAGAGAAGAATTTATGACAGAGTAACAGTACTATGCTCTGAAAAACGTACCTTTCACCCTGAAATCAAGGACTATTTATACTGTTTGAAATGACTGCTGTGCCTTGATGTCACCCTAATTTGGGAGCATCTGATTGGCTAATCAAAGTTTTGGGACACGTGGCAGCTGTTAACTGGTCAGTACACCTCACTTTCATATAAAGGTGTAAATCAGACTTACTGGGCCTAAGTACAGTTTTTGGGGCCAGAAGAAGGTCTTTTTAGTACGTTTTCAGAGAAACGTACTTTTAGGCCTGTCACCTTCAGGCCCTTTTGTACTTTTATTCCCCTGCATATATGCCACATGTAGGGCTCAGATGGCCACGTGTCAGTACCAGAGCCGTTTATTTTTTAGGCTACAACATTTGCCCCTTAAAAGAGGGAGTTATTATCTTTTGGGCGCCAAGACGGTTAATCTTCCTCTTTTAACCGACCTGGAACTGCTCTTCTCTTTTTCAAAAAAGAGGCGCCATTTTGCCGGTCTCCACAGGTCAACTTCCTATGAACAACGGTTACTTTTACCGGATGGGGGTCATTTTCACCCCTCTATAAATATGTGCCTTAGTCGCTCCTGGAATCATTTTAACTTTGCTGAGAAATTTTCTAGAGAGAGAGACTCTGCAAATTTTTACTGAACTTTTTAGAGAGAAGAACAACTCCCGTCCAAGCTCTTGCATTGTTGTTTTGCTCGTCGCGAGTTTCAAGTCATCTTCAACATTCGTCCGAATTTTCTTCTACAGGTATATTCTCAACTCTTTTCTTGATTGCACACATATTTTAAAAAATGGATTCGTCCTCTTCCTCGAACAATTCCGGCCGCTCAAGGGTTGGTGCTAACCCTAGAACAGAGGGCCTAACTTCCTCGGCATCTTCTAGAGTTGGTCCTATCTTGGCCGGGCATGCATTCTTTATCTTTAGCCATGGACGGCAAAGTCAGACGACCCAGTCTTTACCTGTGCAGGGTAATCTGGCGCGCGTCAAGCAAACGGCTCGCATCAGAAGAGGGGTAACCATGCCGGCCTCTAGCTCTGAAAGGGAGGAATCCACTGGGCGAATTCCGGCCGAAGGAGAACGAGAGACCCAAAGCGCTCGTCCTGCCTACCACACTCCTTCTCCTGAACATGCCGAGGAGGAACCAGAAGTCAGGGGCTCCCCAGAAGCCAGCCCGTCCATACATAGGACGATCTCAGATGAGCCGAGGACGGCTAGCTCTTCTGACCCTGCTAGTGGCTCAGAGGAGCCATCAACCACTTCGTCTGAAATAAGACGGCGGCTAGGTCCCCTTTCTGACCCTAGGTTCATCCTGGCCGATAATCATGGTTAGGACGATTAGGCTCGACCTTAGACCTTTTTCGGTCAATGCCCATGCCCGGCTACCACTTTGTCCTTCCCGGCCGAGAGGACACTATTTTCAGTGCTCCTCCAGGCCATTTTGCAGTTTATCGGCTGGCATTAGATGCCGGCCTGCGCTTTCCCCTTCACCCTTTCATCAGCCAACTTCTTCAGTATTACGGCATAGGACATAACCAGCTTGCCCCTAACTCTTGGCAAAACATTCTTACCTTTCTGGCCGTCTGCAATTAAAGGGAAAGGACCCTTCTCTGGCCGCTTTCACCATATTCACTATGTGCCAAGGTCCCTAGGACCATTGAAGGAAGCTGGCTGAGCGTGTGCAACGTCAAGGATTCTTGACGTCTTGGGATAAGACTTCCAAGATGCACTCATGGAAGGGCGAGTTCCTCTTGTCCAGGCGCCCAGTAAAGCGGTGGCAAACCGTCTTCGGTATTTTAGCCGGACAACCACAAACTACTGGACGGATGGCCTCATCTGGAACTGGAGAGTAACTCTGCCGAAGAGATGGTGGAGTACTTCCGGTTTCGGAGTATACTATGGAAGATGTTTCTTTCAAAGGTCCGTCCAATTGGATTCCTTTTAAGGAAATGTTTTACCATGACAACTTCCTGGTCGCTGCCGGCTTAAGGCAGGACGAGGACAGAGGTATATCAACTGAGAATCTTCCAAGTACAAATTTCTAGACTTATTATCATTCGTCCAACATTTGTTTCTCTCTTTCAGATTCAGCCAGGAGCAACTAGGAAGTCTTGGATAGGAGATATGAGCTCATCCAGATTTGCGGACACTCTATGGAAGGAGTACAGCAAGTCAGGTGCCGAAAAGAGGGCCGACACCTTGGTAGCTTTGTATATGTTTTCATATTTTTTTTTTTTTTTTTTTTTTTTTTTTTTAGCCGGCCGGTCTGCTACTTTGGAGGGTAACCCGTCAAGATGGTGCCTGGACGACTTGTCTACCCATGGGGCAATTCGTCCAGAGAAACACAGGACGAGCTAACTTCCCAAGAAGCAACTCGGCTAGGTTGAATTCTTGACGGCTTGCCTCTTAGGAGGACAGTCCGTCTGGTGTAGCATAGGACGAGTTACTCATCTGAACAGCAACCCGTCCTGGTTGATATCTTGACGGTTTGCCTCTTCGGGGCAGTCCGTCTAGAATAGTGTTGGACGAGTTGCTTATTTGAGGATCAATTCGTCCTGATTGATATCTTGACGAGCATTCCAACTCTTTTTCAGAAAAATGCCCCAACTTCAAAAGCTCTGGCCGAGAAAGCCGCTGCAAAGAAACGGCCAGCAGGCACCAGTGAAGCCCCTCCCTCAAAAAAGGCAAAGGGTTTTACTGCTAAGAGGAAGAAGACCACTCGGCCGGTTCCCAAGGTCGTGATCGACCTTCCGGCCAAGGAGGAGGCCAAAGAGGAGCCAGCTGAAGTTGACTCTCGAGCCCTGGTGGCCTATACTGGTCCGGCTGAGCAACCCGATCCTTCGCAACCTGACGAGGTTGTCATTCTGGACGACGCTGAACAATCTTCTAAGCCGGACGCGGCTGTGGATGGATCCGCCTTTTCTGGGCCAGTGGCCCAACTGGTAGGCCAGATGCCGGCCGCTTATGGACGGCTTCCCGTTCTTCTGGTGAGTCCTACTATTCCAACGTAGTTAGAACACTACGGGTTGGCGGGCGTCCGATGAGTCCGTCCAACAAACAGACCGTGGTTATTCCCATCAGGTGTACTGACGAGTCTAACCTTTCAGATAAAGGGAAGGGTCCTGCTGTTGTCGGCTCCCCTAGCCTCTCTGACGATGAATCTTCTCCAGCCTTTGGAAAGATGTCGTCGTCTGATCGTGAGAAGCTCAAGACGGAGCTGTTCAAGTGCTTTCCCGAAACTTATATCAAGGGGTTAAGGGGAGCATCGTCTGGGCATGTAGGTTACATGTCTCAGCTTGCTGCCGAGGTACATTCTTTCCTCTTCGGACGCTTATGCTTTTTACTTGGTCTTCATTTACTTTTTTATTATCCGTCCTGACATGCCCTATCCTTTTATGTTTTCAGCTTTTTGCTCGCAGCATGATAACAGAAGACTGGGCGAAGGAGCTCAGAAAAGAGAATAAAAAGCTCGTCCATGACGTAACTGCGGCCGCCGACCATGCTCAGTTCGTCATTTCCGAGCAAGAGGTGTTGCACCAGCAAACCAAAGTTGCTTTGGAAAAAAGGTCGGCTGAGCTGGAGTCTCAGATCAAAGTCTATCTCTTCTCGGTTGACGGAGATGATAGACGAACGGGCTTCGTTGGAACGGTTTCTGACGGACGAGAGGAATTCAGCCATGACTATGGCTGCCGATTTTCTCAAGGAAAACCTCGTCCTGAAGGTCAAAAACCAAGCCCTTCGAACTGAGGTTGCAGAGACAATTGCCGGCGCCAAAGAGGCTATGAACACCATCATAGATACCTCAAAAGAATGGGCGGTGAAGGCTTTTGAGATGATGGCCGAGGAGGAGGATATCCCCAGATATGCTCGTCGGCTGGAATTCCAAGAAGCCTTGCATAAGGCCACCATAACTAAAGCAGAACCTCCCGTCTTTGAAGAATCCTCTGAGGATGAAGAGGGAGAGGACAATGCAGAGGCCCAGGACGAAGAGGACAACGATCCTCCTGCCGCCTAGTTCTTTTGTTGTATTTGGCTGTGAGCCACTTGTAACTTTTTCCTCTTTTGTACTTAGATGAATTTAGGTTGTAATCATCTTTTTATATTTATGGGAAGCTAACTTTTTCAATCTCTGTTGTTCTATGCTTTACTGTTTTGGACGCATTGTCTTACAATTCCATGATTATACCAAGTACAAAAGTAGTTCGTCATAACATTTTAGCCATTATACTCTACAACATTCGTCAATGTTCAAGTATAAAAGTATTTCGTCCTAATATTTGACTGGTCTGACCCAGTAGCTCTTTTCTGGACGTTCATAACCAGACGCTCAAGCAAAGACTTGCTTTTAATTCTTGGATTTTTTTTTTTTTTAAAAATCTCCAAGAGTTTGCTTGGCCAGACTCTGGGTGCCGTTCGTCCTTGGACAGAGACCTAGTCATTTTATAAATTATGCCCCTATATGCCCCCCTTCTTGGACGAAGAGTATACTTACTATTTCCCTGTTCAAGAAGGAGTTTAGAAGATAATTTTTTTAAACAACTAGGACGAGCGGTTTGTGCCAGAAGCAACTCGTCCAGGCTACTATTCTGACGGGCTGCCTCTTTGGAGAGCAACTCGTCTGAATGATAGTTGGATGAACTGATTCTTTGGAAAACCTCGTCCATCTTTGTGGAATCATGAAATAACTTGTTCCTTTACTAAGGTTGTTATTTCGAAGTTTTGTGGCTTTTAGACGGACAGTAAGATACCTTTACTAAGGCGTCTTATTTCCAGCCGACCTTGTTTAGGAGATTTAACTCTTTAAGTAAACAACCGGCCAAATCTGACATGTTTTATCCGTTTAAGAATGATAACATGTTCAGCCGAACTCCTAATGAAAGGTGCATTGTCTTTTTGCTTTGTAAAATTAGTTAGCTTTTGACGTTAGTATGTAACTTAAGCAAACAATTAAAACAAAGTCATAGAGAAGTAGAATTGTATTATATGAAGTTTGCTTGACGGATAGTCAAGGTACATGTCTACATTCTACTTTTTCATTGTAATGCATTAGGAAAAGATTACAATTTAGCTGGGTGCTCTAAACAAAGTATTTCTTCAAAGTGTCAGAATTCCACGTCCTAGGAATAGGACGTCCGTCCAATCCTTCACAGACGAAAGGTACCATTCTGAACGACTTCGATTATCTTATAGGGTCCTTCCCAGTTAGGAGTAAGCTTGCCTAACTCTTTGGCTCGGCCGACCGCTTCCATCTTTCTTAGGACGAGATCTCCCATCTTTAATGGACGTCTAGCAACTCTTTTGTTGAAGTCTCTCGCCATTCTTAACTTATATAGTTGCATCCTCAGCAGAGCATTGCCCCTGACTTCAGGAACTAAGTCCAAAGCCGTCCTAAGAGCTGCCCAGTTAGCATCTTCTGAGTACATCATTACTCTTAAGGTGGGTTCCTCAACTTCAATAGGAAGGACAGCCTCAGACCATAAACCATCATAAAGGGAGTCTCTCCTGTGGAATTCTTGGCCGTCGTCCTAATTGACCATAAGACCAGCTGCAATTCTTCTACCCAAAGCCCCTTTGCATTGTCTAACTTCTTTTTTATTCCGGCCGAAAGGATCTTGTTAAAGGCCTCTACTTGCCCATTAGCCTGTGGATGAGCTACTGCTGCAAAGTGAGCCTTAACTCCTTGATCGGCCAACCATTGACGAAGCTTGGGCGTTTCAAATTGCGGCCCATTATCAAAGACGATGGACTGGGGCATGCCAAACCTTGTAATCAAGTTCTTCCAGATGAACCCTTTGACATCATTGGTGGTGATGCCCCTTAATGCTTCAGCTTCAACCCATTTTGTAAAGTAGTCTACAGCTACTATTACAAATTTCTTCTGGCCGCAGCAATAGGAAAAGGCCCAAGATGTCCATCCCCCATTTAGCAAAGGGAAGAGGAAAGAGAATGGGCGTCAAGTAATTGGACGGCTTTTGATGGATATTACCATGCTTTTGGCAACTATCACACTTTTGGCATAGAGGAGTGCATTCTTTTAAGGACGGCCAAAAGTAGCCCGTCCTGAGAGCCCTTTCTGCCAAAGCTCTTCCTCCAATGTGAGAAGCACAAGCTCCCTCATGCAACTCCTTCAAAACGTCCAGACCTTCCTTTCGGCTGATGCATTGAGAAGAGGCCGATTATAGGACTTTTTGTATAAGGTCTCATTCCACAACTCAAACCACTTGTCCCTAGCTCTCACATACTTGGCCTTAATGGGATCAAGAGGCAGACGGCCGGTCTTCTTGAACTCAATGATTGGACTCATCCACTCATCATCTCGGCTGAGAAACAGCACTTCTCCGGCCTCAATGCTCTTGGCCGCCTTCACCTCCCAAAAGACTGTTCTAGGAACGTCACCTTCGGCCGAGCTGGCCAGTTTAGAGAGGGCATCAGCTTGATGGTTTTCTGATCTGGGCACCTGATCTAGGACGAACCTCTTTAAAGACTTGATCTCGTCCTTGACCAAATTCATATACTTGCTCATGGACAGTTCCTTGCATTCAAACTCACCATTGACCTGACTGACAACCAGCAGAGAGTCAGTTTTAGCTTCATTTCCAAGGCCCCAGCCGCTTTACACATTTTTATGCCGGCTAAGAGAGCTTCATACTCTGCTTCATTATTGGACGCCTGGAACTTGAATTTCATAGCATATTCAAACTTATCCCCTTCTGGAGATTGAAAAATGATTCCTGCCCCACATCCGTTGGCAGTTGAGGATCCGTCCACCATAAGGGTCCAATGACGCCTTCCTGCTGCTGGATCCTGGACGCTTTCTATCGTAGGCCGAGTAAGCTCTACGATGAAATCAGCCAAAGCTTGGCCCTTGATTGCCTTTCTAGGCTCAAATGTTAAATCAAACATATTCAGCTCAACAGCCCATTTTAACATTCGGCCAGAGGCATCCATCTTATGCAACACTTGCCTAAGCGGCTGATCTGTATATACAAGAATGCTTGGGCAAGAAGTAAGGCTTAACTTCCGGCTGCCATCAGCAAAGCCAGGCCGAATTTTCGATGGAGAATATCTGTTCTCAGCATCTTTAAGCACATGGCTCACAAAATAGACGGGTATTTGCACCGCGTCTCTTTCAGCCAAAGGACTGCACTTACCGCGAAGGGTGATACAGCCCAATACACATACAACCTCTCTCCTTCGGCCGGACTGATCAGCCTAGGCAGCTGCCGAAGATGATTTTTACTTGCTGAAGCGCTACTTCAGCTTCATCTGACCTGTCAAACTTGGCATTTTTCTTGATGGTAGCAAAGAAATGGTGACATTTGTCCCCTGATTTTGAGAGAAACCGTCCAAGAGCAGCCAAACAGCCCGTCAACCTCTGAACTTCTTTGACTTTGGACGGCGAAGACATATTCATAATAGCCTGAATTTTGTCGGGATTTGCCTCAATCCCTCTCTGATCAACCAAAAATCCCAGAAATTTCCCAGCAACTACGCCGAACACACATTTTTGCGGATTAAGCTTCAACTTGAATTTTCTCAAGGTGAGGAAGGTTTCCCTCAGATCGTCCAGATGATCTTTCTCCTCTTTACTCTTGACGATCATGTCGTCTATATAAGCTTCCATATTTCGGCCGAGCTGCGGCTGAAATACTGTATTAATGAGCCTCTGAAATGTAGCCGGAGCGTTTCTTAGGCCGAAAGGCATCCTGAGCCATCCATACAGCCCTTTCTCAGTAACGAAGGAAGTCTTATCTTGATCATCCGGCCACATAGGAATCTGATGGAAGCCAGAGTAGGCATCCATAAAGCTCAGTAGGGCATGGCCGGCCGTAGAATCAACCAGACGATCTATTTTTGGCAACGGGAAGCTGTCCTTAGGACAAGCCTTGTTCAAATCTGTATAATCAACGCACATCCTCCAAGTGCCATTCGGCTTTGGAACCATCACAACATTTGCTACCCAATCTGGGTAGTATGTTTCCCGGATGAATTTAGATTTGAGCAGCTTTTGAACTTCCTCGTCAACGGCCTTATTTCTGGCCGGCCCCAGATGCCTCTTCTTCTGCCGAATAGGCTTTTGCCCCGGCTCAATGTTGAGCTTATGGACGCCACCTCAGGGTCTATCCCAGGCATCTCTTCTACAGCATAGGCAAACACATCTTCAAATTCTCGCAGCAACGCAACTAAGGCGTCCTGAATTTCCGACCTCAAAACTGATCCAATTTTCAATGTCCTTTCCGGACGCTCTGGATTCAAGCAATCTCTACTGGACTTTCCACAGGTCTGGACGTTCTAGTCCCAGACTCATTATAGCCATTATCTCAGATGAATGTTTTCTTCTCCTTAATAGCCAAACACTTTCTCTTCTTGCTAGGCAAAAGCATGGACGGATGCTTTCAGGAAAGGCGACTCCTGAACCTTCTCAATTTCCTCCTTAAGCTCACTAATCTGGCCTTTAACTTTTTTGGCCGAATCATCTCCTTGTGCCCTTGGACACTCTGCTTTTTCCTTCCAAGATGATGGTTTGAGTGTGGTGAGATAGCATTCTCTGGCAGCTTGCTGGTCTCCATAAAGAGAGCCAATCTTCCCACCATCGCACTCAAACTTCATCAGCATTAAATGGGTCACAATGACGGCCTTGATGTGATTTAAGGTAGGTCGCCCGAGAATGACATTATAAGCTGTCAAGTCTCGTACTACCAAAAATTTCACAAAAAGCGTCCTGGCCGCATCTTTTTCTCCAACTCTGACGGGCAAGGTGACGGTTCCCATAGGGTGTATGACCCCGCCGCCAAAACCAATTATAGGATGATTTACCGGCATCAAATCGTTTTTGTCAAACTTTAAACGAGACAAACAATCAGCACTGATGATGTCAGTTGAGCTCCAGTATCAATCAAAATTCGCCTAACCCTTAGATTGGCAATCTTCATTTCCACAACCAGCGGTCATCATGAGGCGTCCTAATATTCCCCCGGTCCAACTCGCTGACCACTATTTTTGGAAAAGGATCAGACTCGGCCTGGTTGGTGAGCATAACCTGGCTGAGTTCCCTCAAATAGTTTTTGTGGCCGCGATTTGTCGGACCTCCAGCTGCAAATCCTCCTGAGATGACCATCACTACTCATCATCCGTGCTATCTCCGTCCATTTTTCTTCCTTGACGGTTA
The DNA here is from genome assembly GCF_026745355.1 of Beta vulgaris subsp. vulgaris. Taxonomy (NCBI): domain Eukaryota; kingdom Viridiplantae; phylum Streptophyta; class Magnoliopsida; order Caryophyllales; family Amaranthaceae; genus Beta; species Beta vulgaris. The sequence goes on along the minus strand of NC_079202.1, from coordinate 7,331,361 downwards.
TCCCTTTTCTGAAACTTCCTTCCTGACGAGGGTAGGTAATTGTTCATCTTTCCTTTTCGAGCCAACTCTTCTAGTGCTCGCTTCAAATGCTTGCATTCATTGGTTTCATGTCCACAATCTTTGTGAAAGTGACAATACTTGCTCTTGTCCCTGTTACGATAAGGCGTCTTCATCTCGGCCGGCGCCTTTAGTTCATGCTGATCTTTTATTTCCATCAAAATGGAATATTGATCTTTGTTGAACTCTATTGGTTCAACAGAGGCCGCCGGCTCTGACCGCCTACTTCTCTTGGACGAAGTGGTCATAGTAGTCATGGCCCAAGTCTCAGCCTTCTTGGGCGGATTCTTTTTTGGCTGAACAGCCTCTTCTACTTTCTTCACTTCTGGCTGTTTTGCCTCAGCACAGACCTCTGTGGCATGAATGAATGCTTCAGCCTCCCTCAGTGCTTCCGTCAAAGTAGTGATTTTCTTCTTCACCAAATCAAACTTAAAACTTCCTGGTCTTAGACCTCTGATGAAGGCGTCAAACGCCACACCCGCATTCAAATCTTGGATCTGCAACGCCTCCAGATTAAACCTCTTCACATAACCTCTCAAGGCTTCCTTAGGACCTTGGATGACTTTACCTAGGTGCATGCTTGTTTTCTGTTCTTGCCGATTAGCCACAAAGTGACTGGTGAACAGAATACTAAGTTCAGTAAAATTATTCACTGAATTAGGCGGTAAGTTGTTGAACCATTTTTGCGCTACTCCTTTCAAAGTAGCTGGGAAATTCTTACACCAAGTAGCATCGTCCACCCCTTGGACATACATCTGATGCTTGTAAGCTGATAGGTGATCGTCCGGATCAGTAGTTCCGTCAAAAGGATCAATGGTAGGGAGCTTAACCTTTGGGAAAGGAGGGGACTCCATGATCCTGACCGAGAAAGGAGTGGGCCAATTGATCTGGAGTGCCGCCACCTGCCCCTCAATGGGTATGTGCTCCTGACGGTACTCTTTCAAAACCGGATTAGATGAGGTGTTAGCTAAGGCTTGACGCCTGTACACCATAGGCTGCAGAACTGTCTTCTCTTGCCTGGGCTGGAAAGCGGATGGACCACGGCTTCGCACCACTGTTCTGGACGGGAGCCTTAAGGACGGATCCTTCATATATGGCGTGGAGCCAGAGGCTGAACGCTGCTGCGCTGCCGCCCTCTTGGCCTCCAAGTACTCCCGGGCATCAGTCTCCATCATGTGACCAGTAGGAGGGATATTATCTGCTGGACGGACCACCAGCTTCCAGTCCATCTTCCTCCTAGAATCACTGACTGCCGGCTGCTTTCCTTTGGAAGGCGGCTTAGTCAATTCTGGCCGAGGTGGCCGACTAGGTCCTGGACGACCCTCTTGGGATCGCCCTTTAAGTGGCGCAGCTGCCTCTTCTCTCGGACTCATCTGAAAAAATAGCATGTTGTTCTTAATCTGCTCTTCCATAACAGCGGCCATCCTGGCCTGGAAGTCATTTAACACATTTTCCAAATGACCAGCAGTCACTGGACGGTCAAGATTTTCTTGGATGACTGGAGTTACAGTCCTACCCTCGAGGTGAACGGCAGCATGGCCCTGATCCCTGCCTCGAGGTGGCCTCTCGTCATCAACGGTATCATCCACCTGAACTCTAAAACTTCTGTTCCTTGCCACATTCGAAGAGTGACAGTCCGTCATTGTTGCGTCTCCCCACAGACGGCGCCAAATGTTATGTAGTGTAAAACTAGCAATTTATATCACAACTCCCAAAGATGGGTTCTTAGAACTGGAGACTTGTGCAACAATGATTGGTTCAAATCCCGAAGCAAACTCCTGACCAGCAACCTCGCAAAAAGGGACCCACCCTGGAGGTTTGGGTGGTATTTCCCCCTCCGATGCTTAAGTCAGATATCAGGGATGTAAAGGAACTTTTAGAGAGAGAAAGTAGAGAGAGAGAGAGAAGAATTTATGACAGAGTAACAGTACTATGCTCTGAAAAACGTACCTTTCACCCTGAAATCAAGGACTATTTATACTGTTTGAAATGACTGCTGTGCCTTGATGTCACCCTAATTTGGGAGCATCTGATTGGCTAATCAAAGTTTTGGGACACGTGGCAGCTGTTAACTGGTCAGTACACCTCACTTTCATATAAAGGTGTAAATCAGACTTACTGGGCCTAAGTACATTTTTGGGGCCAGAAGAAGGTCTTTTTAGTACGTTTCAGAGAAACGTACTTTTAGGCCTGTCACCTTCAGGCCCTTTTGTACTTTTATTCCCCTGCATATATGCCACATGTAGGGCTCAGATGAGGCCACGTGTCAGTACCAGAGCCGTTTATTTTTTAGGCTACAACAGTCCTCACTTCAATAACAAATATAATACTGCACCATCTCGTATCCGCTTCAGTTTGCAAAAGAATAACTCACAGCTTCAACGTGAAACATATAAGATATTGTCACCCACCAAGTGACAGGCCACAGAAATGACAAAACAACACACATCAGCAAAGCTGAGTACTAAACCCGTAAATAAACTTAACACATGATTTGGTGGCTTTTACTTGAAAACGACTCAGCAGTCAACATAGTCTCACTGTCATAACATGCATCACGTCAACTCATGTTGACAACATACTTATTATATCTTTATCTAATTGATCCTTTCTACTACATCGTCATTCACATAATAGCAAACCCAACAACGTGACTTCAAGCAATCTTGTAACAGATACATATCTCATATAGAAACTAATTAATTACCCTTTCAACATATCACGATCCCTTATAAGAAATCTCGGTTTACCAACTTTGATATAAGAAATATACTTTACTTCCTTTACTTGATTTCTTATCAGAAATCCAAACTTATGCTTTGATACTCGCTCTATCAATCATTTTCTTATATTGTCCTACACAAACCCTTATCAGGCAATAAATAACACAACTTACATCATAATGATTCCTTATCGGGAATCCAATAACAAGTTATGATTCCTTATCAGGAATCTAACGTTAGCATCACTTACCATGATATGTCCTTATCAGGAAACCAATATCGACATTCATATTCATATACTGAATAAACATTCATTACTTACCTGATATGATTCCTTATTGGGAATCTAATATCGAAACAACTTACCACGATACGATCCCTCATCAGGAATCTATTATCGATATAACTTTCATACTCTGCGATACCATCCTTTTTGACCAGGGGGAAAGAGAACGCGGCGGAGGAGACAAAGCTTACACTCCGACAGTGGGGGTCGTCACCCAACCATTCGCTTTACTTTTGGCCAATAACCTCGACTAGTCCGGAGTACATTTTTCCGCTGATTTCATCAGCCATCCACAGGTTTCACATTACATGATATAACGCCCGATTATCGCCCCACAGAGCAATGGGCAGGTTTACCTGTGGGGCCCCAAGGTTCACAGTCCATGGGGCACTGTTCATGTCACCTCATCCGTCGACTCAGACGAGGCTACTTTCCCCTTTTAGCTTCCTTTCGAGTATCAGTCATAACTCAATCAGATCATTCATATAACTCATCTACTAGCTTTAGTAACTATAAGCAATTGTTGCATAACCAACCACACTAATCGACTTCACACTAAGAAGCTATGATTACATGTCATTGTACTTTCTTACGAATTCCAGGTTCACTATAGTTATGCAACTAAGTTCGGCTCAATTTCAATCATAGAATTTATAAATAACAACAATTTATAACTGAAAGTTACTAACTCACAAACACACAACTCATATTCTTACTTATAAATAGTTTATACGCTTTTATACTTCACGGTTATCAATTAATTCTTATCTCATCAATGGGAATAACTGTTATCAAATACCATCAACAATTACAATAAGTCTCTCTCTTAGAATTAACTAAGGAGAGTTAGCATAGATTCCACAACTCGAGATTCATGAAACAAAGGTCGATTAGACCTACTCAATTATGGGCCATATTATCTCGTAAGTTCGATTCCAATACCCTTATAAATGTCAACCATTAATCCATACATAACACACTAATCATATATCAACTGTGATTAGGATAATCTCAATTCAAAGAAGAGGTTGAAAGGGTTAGTACCTCTGCTCACAAGAGCAGCGAAGAATAAGGGACAGAGGAGTTGAGGGGGGGTTTCGAGGCTTCAGGGCACGACGGTGGAGCACCGACGAGCAGCAGTAGATGCGGTGAGGCGGCGCAAGTCAGGCGGAGCTAAAGCAACAACCACCAGGTGGTGCGATACACGGCAATGTGGAACACAAACAACAACAGCAGCGACGAAACAGAGGAGGAGAGAGAAAACAAGAACGTCAACGGCGCTCGCTTGCAGCGGCGAGACGAGCCGAGGCTCGGGCGAGTTTGGATTCCGACGAGAAGAAGAAGAAGAGAGAGAGAAATGAGTTTCGGGTTTCCAATTTTGGAGGTTTTTAGGGTTTGTTTCACGAGAGAGAGAGGAAGGTTTAACGGATTGGTTTTGGGGCTTTTACGGGTTTTATGTTTCACGGAATAAAGTGATGAGTTGGGGCTTAGAAGACCCGAGAAGGAGAGAGAAAGAGCCAAGGGTGGATTTTATTTCATCGAAAATAAACCGACTAAGGTTCAAATTTGGGATATTCCTATTTGAGCCACATACCACTCAATTAATTACACATAAAACCCAAATATAGTATAATAATAATAATAATCCCATACAATTAAATAAATAAATACATAACCAACACGTCAATATAATTCAACTCTATCTCAAATAAAATAAAAGTATTTGAAACATAATTAACTTAATAATTATAATTAGCTTTTAAATAAACGCTCTTAAAAACAGGGCTATTACATAATACCACCCTTATCAAAAGTTTCGTCCTCGGAACTTGCAAACAATTATTCTTAGAAAAACCAAAATCTCGAACTTCAAAGATATTAAACGTCCAGCCTCCATTCTACCATCATATTTTTGGTTCTCTACTTCAACTTGATTCGTGAAATCAAGGAGCAAAGAAAATCTCTACTTCGACTTGACTCGCAATATCAAGGAGCAAAGAACTAAAGGAGCAAACTTGTTGGCATTGGATTTCAATCATCTCATTTGCAGAGATCTCGTTTGAAATTTATTTACTTAATCAAATCATATAAGTTTTTTTTTTCGAAATATGCATTCGAAATAAATAATATCATAAATAAGCAAATCATAACAAGATAACATTTTACACATAGCAAATATACACACAACAAATACATATGCATATAAATGGATCCATATAGTACACGCATAAGCGCAAACACTCATACAACTTGATTTTATTTATGCCTAACTCTTTAGTCAATCCATTAAACCTATTCTAACCTTTATGCCATGATATGGAGATCACAACGTATCAAAAACTACTCAAGCTCTGATACCACTTGTAACAGCCCGATTTCTCTCGACTAGCTTACACAGGATTAAGCACAGCGAAAGAGACTCTGATCGAGATAACCCGAACTATTACCATCACACTCACCGAACTACATCGGAGAGTGTGGAACTCATTTTCCCAAATTCTATTCAAATTGATTAACTATTACGACAATGCTCTGATTCTCAAACTCTATTCCCATAAAGTTCTACAGAAAATCCGACAAAATTTCCTTTGAAAATAGGGCAACGCTAAAGCGAGAAATAAAATGAACCTGTTACAATTTCAATAAATAAAACATTTTCAAGTCCCAAAGCTCATCAACCTCAACGCTTTCGCGGAGCAACAACCAACAGAGAATCAAGAGCACCGACTCTTAAATGAAGAAATAGATTATAGAAAATAAATGATTAACTATTACAAGTGGAGCGTCCTCACTTCAATAACAAATATAATACTTCACCATCTCGTATCCGCTTCAGTTTGCAAAAGAATAACTCACAGCTTCAACCTGAAACATATAAGATATTGTCACCCACCAAGTGACAGGCCACAGAAATGACAAAACAACACACATCATTAAAGCTGAGTACTAAACCCGTAAATAAACTTAACACATGATTTGGTGGCTTTTACTTGAAAACGACTCAATAGTCAACATAGTCTCACTGTCATAACATGCATCACGTCAACTCATGTTGACAACATACTTATTATATCTTTATCTAATTGATCCTTTCTACTACATCGTCATTCACATAATAGCAAACCCAACAACGTGACTTCAAGCAATCTTGTAACAGATACATATCTCACATAGAAACTAATTAATTACCCTTTCAACATATTACGATCCCTTATAAGGAATCTCGGTTTACCAACTTTGATATAAGCAATATACTTTACTTCCTTTAATTGATTTCTTATCAGAAAACCAAACTTATGCTTTGATACTCTATCAATCATTTTCTTGTATTGTCCTACACAAACCCTTATCAGGCAATATATAACATAACTTACATCATAACGATTCCTTATCGGGAATCCAATAACAAGTTATGATTCCTTATTAGGAATCTAACATTAGCATCACTTACCATGATATGCCTCCTTATCAGGAAACCAATATCGACATTCATATTCATATACTGAATAAACATTCATTACTTACCTGATATGATTCCTTATTGGGAATCTAATATCGAAACAACTTACCACGATACGATCCCTCATCAGGAATCTATTATCGATATAACTTTCATACTCTGCTATACCATCCTTTTTAACCAGGGGGAAAGAGAACGCGACGGATGAGACAAAGCTTACACTCCGACAGTGGGGGTCGTCACCCAACCATTCGCTTTACTTTTGGCCAATAACCGTGACTAGTCCGGAGTACATTTTTCCACTGATTTCATCAGCCATCCACAGGTTTCACATTACCTGATATAACGACCGATTATCGCCCTACAGAGCAATGGGCATGTTTCCCTGTGGGGCCCCCAAGGTTCACAGTCCATGGGGCACTGTTCATGTCACCTCATCCGTCGACTCAGACGAGGCTACTTTCCCCTTTTAGCTTCCTTTTGAGTATCGTTCATAACTCAATCAGTTCATTCATATAACTCATCTACTAGCTTTAGTAACTATAAGCAATTGTTGCATAACCAACCACACTAGTCGACTTCACACTAAGAAGCTATGATTACATGTCATTGTACTTTCTTACGAATTCCAGGTTCACTATAGTTATGCAACTAAGCTCGGCTCAATTTCAATCATAGAATTTATAAATAACAACAATTTATAACTGAAAGTTACTAACTCACAAACACACAACTCATATTCTTACTTATAAATAGTTTATACGCTTTTATACTTCACGGTTATCAATTAATTCTTATCTCATCAATGGTAATAACTGTTATCAAATACCATCAACAATTACAATAAGTCTCTCTCTTAGAATTCACTAAGGAGAGTTAGCATAGATTCCACAACTCGAGATTCATGAAACAAAGGTCGATTAGACCTACTCAATTATGGGCCATGTTATCTCGTAAGTTCGATTCCAATACCCTTATAAATGTCAATCATTAATCCATACATAACACACTAATCATATATCAACTGTAATTAGGATAATCTCAATTCAAAGAAGAGGTTGAAAGCATTAGTACCTCTGCTCACAAGAGCAGCGAAGAACAAGGGACAGAGGAGTTGAAGGGCGGGGGGGTTCGAGGCTTCAGGGCAAGACGGCGGAGCACCGACGAGCAGCAGTAGATGCGGTGAGGCGGCGCAAGTCAGGCGGAGCTAAAGCAGCAACCACCAGGTGGCGCGATACACGGCAACGTGGAACACAAATAACAACAGCAGCGACGAAACATAGGAGGAGAGAGAAAACGATAACGTCAACGGCGCTCGCTCGCAGCGGCAAGACGAGCCGAGGCTCCGGCGAGCTTGGATTCCGACGAGAAGAAGAAGAAGAAGAGAGAAATGAGTTTCGGGTTTCCAATTTTGGAGGTTTTTGGGTTTGTTTCACGAGAGAGAGAGGAAGGTTTAACGGATTGGTTTTGGGGTTTTTGCGAGGTTTAGGTTATGGGTTTCACGGAATAAAGTGATGAGTTGGGGCTTAGAAGACCCGAGAAGGAGTGAGAAAGAGCCAAGGGTGGATTTTATTTCATCGAAAATAAACCGACTAAGGTTCAAATTTGGGATTTTCCTATTTGGGCCACATACCACTCAATTAATTACACATAAAACCCAAATATAGTATAATAATAATAATAATCCCATACAATTAAATAAATAAATACATAACCAACACGTCAATATAATTCAACTTAATCTCAAATAAAATAAAAGTATTCGAAACATAATTAACTTAATAATTATAATTAGCTTTTAAATAAACACTCTTAAAAACAGGGCTATTACAATAAATTACACTCAAGACTATATGAAAACTTAATTCTAAGTTACACAATTAATTTTCTAGACTCAATTTATTTTCCTAGACTCGATAATATTATTTGTCATCATTTAAATCGTGAATACAACAATATTTCTCCTTTTTTGATGATGGCAAATAATTGGCAAAAGTTAAGAAAAGAAAAGGAAAGAAATAAGAAATTATGAAATTAATTATGTGAAAACTCTAAGACACTCTAAAACTATTTAAAACTCTAAGACACTAAACTGTGACTAGGAATAGAGACAAAGATCATCAAGAAAAGCAGTAGAGACTAAGGAAAGTTTCAGAATTTTTTTTTTCAAGTGCCAATACATCATCTTTCCCCTTTTGTCATCATCAAAACTAAGTAGTGAAAACCTCCAGCACTAGTAGAGTCAACAGTCTTGAAATTAAGGCAAGTAGCTCTAACATACTATATCATAATATTAGTCATCCACACATTCCAAGAGTAATAAGCACAGGAACAAGCATAACAAAGCAGTAGCATATCAGGAGAAGAGTTCAAAAAGCAAAAGAGAAGAAGATTTAAGTAGAGAAAAGAACGATGCATAGATTGTGAAGAAAAGTCTTGTGATGTCCACAAGAAAAAGACAAAATAAAGTAAGATGCAATTGTTCGATAAATATACAAGCCCAAAATCAAAATATATAAAGTCTGAAGGAGAAGGGACTGGGATCAGAGAAGTTCATGAATGGGAAAGGAGGCAGTAACAGAATCTAACTTGGTGCAGATGTTGGAGGCACCCTTGTTCATAGCTTGAAGAAGCTGATCAGGATGAACATCTTGATGTGCAATTCGAGCCTCTTAAGCTTACACCCTTGTTCCCAGTTGAGTAATTGAAGCTTGAATCTCCTTTAATAACTCATGAAGATCCGAAGTAGAGAGGAGAGGAAAGTACACAGCTTGAGTAGTTGTTCCTGGAGGAACTTGATCCTCCTCCAGATCAATCATGATCCCACTAACTAGGTTCCTCCTAGGTTCAGCCAGTCTCTGGCTCTTCCTGACAGACTGCTTGACCCAGGATCCTACTTCCTCTTCTCTCTTCCTCTAGCTAGCAGGCTCAGACTCCTTCTCCACCTTAACCTTAACTTCTTCAACCTCAAAGCCCAACACACACCCCCATGAACTCTTAATCTTAGGCGGGACAGGGTGTCTTTGGTTAAATATTTCTCCGGTTCCAAGGCAAAAGAGGGTTTGGAGGGTAGTTAAATCTTCTATTTTTTCAAGATTATGGAAAGAAGATTTCTATAACCAATGTGAATCTTGTGGGTTATGCAATGAGTAAGATGAGTTATAATTAGGACAGGGAGAATGATGTGTATGTTGTTGGCTAGGCAGTACATGAAGGAAAGGTCAAGTAGATTGGCTTAGGTTCTTTTTAATGTACGAGGAACAAGGAACCATCAAAATAATTGAAAGAGAAATTTATGAAAAGGGTGTAGGTCCTTTTGGTCCATAGACAAGTCAGAGGGATGGCCACCAAAAAAATTGCTGCCACATTTAATTTTGCTTTCCCCTTAACATAGTCCTTCTACCCAACAGCATGTACATGGAACCACTTACTCAATTTCTGTTTTTCAAACTGTACCGGATTACCCCCAACAACACTTATACACAAACCATTCGTATTTACAAACTTGGAACAAAATTCCGTCATCTCGTTTTCGTATAACCCCTCATCAACATATAAAATACTCGACCACTTTTGAAATTTTACGATTTCAAGAAATTCGTCCACTTAACTTTCTTGCACCAACCCAAATCCACACAAAAACCAATTAAAATTTTTGAGGATTTCGACTTTTTACCTCTTTTCGTGGGAATTTTAATTTCCCTTTCTACTTCTTCCTCGTCCTCACTTTCATCTTCCAATTGCTTGGAACAAAGTTCCAATTCCAACGATTTTTCCTTGCATGTAGAAGATGCTTGACTTGAGACCTCTGTTTCATTCTCACTTTCATCATATTCCAGAAGAGGAGAAGGTTTCTCCTGTGGAAGAGGAATACTTTCGGTGCTTGAACACTTGGGTGCCATGGAAATTAGGATTTTTGAGAAGAGAGAGTAAATGAGAAGTTTCGGATGTAATGAGATTTTGAGAGTGAATAGTAGGCGCATGTAATGATGGGATGGAGGGAAGTGTTTATGAAGGAGGCTTTTATGCGTGTATAAAAAGAGTTCATTTAATGTGGTGCTTTCCCTTTTTCTTAGACATTCAATTTTTCAAATGGGCATCCATTTAAATTTTCGAACCAATGCAACGTATGAAATGTGAATAAGAAAATGGAAATTCAGAAAAATAAAGAGATAGAAAATTAAAATAAAATAAAAAAAATTATGAGGAAAAATAAAAGAAAAAGAATGAAGAATATTTGAACGCATGCTTATGATAGCTTCTAACTAAGTTGTACAAGTACTATATTATTTTCTCAAAGTACTAGTGTGGACACTAAAGGGGATATTATGAGACTAATGTGAGTTCTCAACCTTAACTACGGTGTATGAATAAAATTCATGAAAATTACAGGACACACTTAGTAATGAATATTACTTAGGGAGATAAATATAAAGGCATTTTCATATTATTCTGATCATCCCTAGTTCCAAGCGAATCTTTTTAAATCTGTCTCTAGAAAGAGGCTTGGTCAAGATATCTGCAATTTGGCTCTCAGTAGGACAGAACTCTACTTTTACAAGACCCTTTTCAACATAGGTTTTCAAGAAATGATGTCTAATATGAATATGATTGACCCTGGAATGATGTATTGGATCATTGGAGATACATATTGCACTTGTGTTATCAAGAAAAATAGGAAAACACTTATATTTAATGCCAAAATTGTGTACCTGTTGTTTAATCCACAATACCTGGGAACAACAAGCAGCTGCTGCTACATACTCGACCTCAGTTGTTGATAGTGCAACAGTGATTTGTTTCTTTAAACTCCAAGAAACTAAGGTTGTTCCTAGGGACTGGGCAATTCCATAAGTGCTTTTGCGATTTACCAAGTCCCTAGCATACAGCATCAGAGTAGCTAACTAGATCACATGTGTCACTTCGAGGATAGAGCAAAAAAAGATCATCACTTCCTCTCAAATACCTAAGAATTCTTTTGACTGTTGTCAAATGGAATTCCTTTGGATTTGACTGGAGTCTAGCACAGAATCCAACAATAAACAAAATGTCAGGTCTACTAACAGTTAGATAAAGTAAAGAACCAATCATACCTCTGTATTTTTTCTGATCTACAACTCTACCACTTTGATCCTCATCCAACCTTGTTTCTGTTCCTATAGGAGTATGGTTGGTCTTTGCGTGTTCAAGTCCATACTTCTTCAATAGTTCCCTCACATTTTTTGCTAATTGCTCATTGTTCCTCTTTCAGTTTGCTTGATTTGAAAACCAAGAAAGAAGTTCAATTCTCCCATTATGCTCATCTCAAATTCACTACTCATTAGATCAACAAATTCCTTGCAAAGAGATTCGTTAGTAGCACCAAAGATTAATCTACATAAATCTGTACTACTAAAATGTCTGTTCCTTTAGCTCAAAGGAATAGGGTCCTATCAACTTTACCTCTTGTAAACTCATGTGAAAGTAAGAAATTTGAAAGTCTTTGATACCAAGATCTAGGAGCTTATTTCAGCCCATAAAGAGCTTTATCTAGCTTATAGACTTGGTTTGGAAGATCATGGTTTTAAAATCCGGGTGGTTGTTCCACATAGACGTCTTCCATCAAATATCCATTTAAGAAAGCACATTTAGCATCCATTTGGTACAACCTAAACCCCATAAATATAGCAAATGCAATCAAAATTCTAATAGCTTCTATTCTAGCAACAGGAGCAAAGGTTTTATCGAAATCAATACCTTCTTGTTGATTATACTTTTAGCCACAAGTCTGGTTTTGTTCTTTATGGCTGTTCCATGCTCATCTAGCTTATTCCTGAAGACTCGTTTCAGCCCAATTACCTTTTTGTTCTTAGGCTTGGTCTCAAGATGCCAGATCTTATGACTGTTCCATGCTCATCTAACTTATTCCTGAAGACCCGTTTCAGCCCAATTACCTTTTTTGTTCTTAGGCTTGGTCTCAAGATGCTAGACCTTGTTCCTCTAGAACTCATTGAGTTCTTCTTGCATGGCATTTATCCAGTCAAACTCTAGTAGGGCTTCATTATGATCTCGAGGTTCTGTCATGAAAGAAAGGCTTGGAATACACATAAGTTTTTGAGCTGGGATCTTGTCTGAGTTCCCTTCTCAATATCACTTATGATCAACTCCAGTGGATGGGAGTTAAGGTGCTTCCAAGGTTTTGGATTAAACCTTCTTGTTTATGTTCCTTCTGCTTGAGGTTCTTCTGTTGATTCATTCTCTGGATGCAGTTCTTCTTCCTGTGCTACTTCATTAGAAGTTCCTTCATCTACCTATTCCCCTAAAGATTAGGATCATGAACATTCATCTCTTCTTCAAGAATATGCTTTTTATTGGTACCTGCAAAAGTTAGTTCCTCATCAAAGTGGATTCACTCTTCAGATCGAGTCAATCCAATCTCAAAGTCATTATCATAACATGGTTCCTGCATAGAGTTATTTTCATCAAATATAATGTGGACGCTTTCCTCGACACACATTGTTCTTTAATTATACACTCTATATGCTTTAGAGTTTATAGCATATCCAATAAAAACTGTCTCATCACTTCTTGCATCAAATTTTCCTAAGTTATCTTTACCATTATTGTGTACAAAACATCTACATCCAAAGACTCGAAAGTAGGAGATATTGGGTTTTCTTCCTTTGAGAAGATCATAGGGGGTTTTCAAGGTAATGGGTCTCAGCATGACCCTATTGATGATATAGCAAGTTGTGTTGACAGTCTCTCCCCAAAAGTTCTTTGGAAGATTGCTGGCTATGAGCATTGTTCTAACCATGTACTCTATAGTATGATTTTTCTTTTCAACCACACCATTCTGTTGTGGGGTCCTATGAGCAAAGAAGTTGTAATCTAGTCCTTCATTGCTGTAAAAATCGTCAAACTTGGAGTTTTCAAACTCCTTACCATGATCAGATCTTAAGTATTTCAATTGAAAACCACTTATCCTTTGAATTCTCTTAGCAAAGGTCACAAATTCATCAAGAGTTTCATCTTTGCTATGAAGAAAAATAACCCAAGTGTATCTTGAAAAATCACAACTATGACTAATACATCTATTACCCGATCTGGTTTGGACACGTACAGGGCCACATAAGTCCATGGGAATCAATTCAAGTGGACTTTGTGTTCTTACCATCTTCTTTGTTTTCAACGAGGATCTAACTTATGTTCCTTTCGCACATGCTCCACAAACTTCATGATTTGATACCTGATTGTTGGAAGACCAACAACTAAGTCCTTACCACTTAGCTTGTGAAGCAAAGTCATGCTTGCGTGACCATACCTTTTATGCCAAAGAAGTGGTTCTTCTTCTATAGCACTTAGACAAGTCAGATTGTTCCTTTGAACCAGGTTCAGATCAACAACATAAGTGTTTCCCTTCCTAGTTCCTTCCAGTATCTTGGTACATGTACCTACATCACTTACTACACAACATTCATTAGTAAACTTCACATTGTTCCCCTTGTCACAGAATTGAGAAATACTAAGTAAATTTTATTTCAAACCCTCGACCAAAAATACATTATCTATGGAATGTGACTGAGATTTCCCAACCTAACCTACAACTACTATGTATCCTGTAAGATTGTCTCAAAATGTCACAGTTCCTCCTTCGTAGACTGAAAGTGAGAAAAATTTGGTTTTGTCCCCTGTCATTTGCTTAGAACAATCACTATCGAGGTACCACAGGTTGTTCCCCCTCACTTTAGCTTGTATCCAGAACAATTAGTCAGTAGTAGGAACTCAAAATGACTTGGATTCTTCTATCGGGTTTGAGTTCCTTTTAACTTTCTACACTTGCTTAACTAAGTGAGTGTTCCTTTCAATATGTTATTCTCTGGTGGAACAGTTAGATACCAAGTGACCACTATTCCCACAGTAAGAACATATTCGGTTACTTGGCAGATCAACATATTTCTTCATTTTGTTTTTCTTCTTATGATTGAAACTTAGTCCATTTCTTCCTTCATTTTTATATTTTTTTATCTAGCTAACTGGATCAGGAAGTTTTGTTCTTGAAGATTTCGATTTCCCTTTAAGTACCAGTTTTTCATTTGAAACAGAATCGTATTCAGATTTCAATTTCTCGAAATCTGTTATGGTATTTCTAGGGGAACTGGTTCCTTCAGGAACAAACAGTTCCAATTCTGCCATCTCCATATTCAAGAAGTAGTTTTCATTTTTAACCTTTTCATATGCTTCTTGAATACGTCGGTTTTCATCAAACATTTCAAAGAACCATTCCGTAATACTTGAGTTTAAAGTTTTAAACCAGTTTGAATGTTCTTTGGTGACTTCCAAGGCATTCTCCATATTCTCCTCTCTAATGCAGATTGCCTTGTAATCATCCAATGTTTCCCAAAGCAATTTAATAAGTTGGTTCTTTTAAAGTTCTGATAACTCTTCTTCAATAGTATTGATACATACCTTATTGTTTGGTAAGTCCTCCTTGTCATATGTCTTTGCCATGAGACATAGATGAGTTGTTTCTTCTTCAGGTTATTCATGTGCCTCGTCAGAGTCGGATTCCCCCCAGGTGGCAACCGTGGCCCTCCTCATTTCAATTTTTGAGAAAGGCTTTTGATGTTTCTTCTCTTTCTCCTTGTATTTTCATTTTCCCTTGTCGTTCTCCCAAAGTGGACACTCCTTAATAAAGTGATCAGGACTTCCACATTTATGGAAGCTTAGCTTTGAGAGCTTTCTAGTACTCTTCCCTTTGTATTTCTTATTAAAGAACTTCTTGAACTTTTTCACGATCAATGCAACTTGCTCATCATCTGTTTCTGAATCATCTTGCTCTTCAGACTTGAGACCAAAGCTTTAGGTCTACTAGGATCAGCCTCATGAGTCAACAAGGAACATGCAAGTTGCTCGACATTAAATGTGGTGAAGTCCTTAGTTTCTTGCAAAGCTGTTACTTTCGCCATCCATTTATCATCCCGTGGGAGATTCCTTAGGACTTTCGAACCTGTTCCTCTGGAGTGATAACCTTTCCTAGAAAGTCAAGCTCATTCATAATATTGGAGAATGTAGTGAGCATATCTTGAACTGACTCTTTAGGTTTCATCTAGAACAACTCATATCTGTGTATGAGCATGTCTATCTTTGATCTTTTGACTTCGCTTGTTCCTCCCTGTGTCACTTGTACAAGTTCCCATATTTGCTTGGCAGATTTGCAACCCATGATTCTATTGTGTTCATGGGGACCAAGACCACAATGAAGAATCTTCTTTGCCAGGTTGTTCATTTCCATCTTATTAAAGTCCTCTTTATCATATTTTGAGAGGGGTTTAGGAACTGACTCGCCTTTTTCATCCTTCTCAGTGACTTCAAAGTCACCGATTTTAATGACTCTCCACACTTGATAATTCTCAGCCTTAACGAAAATTTCCATACGGTTATTAATGCTTGCCATTGAACATAGGCGGACATTGGGTTGAGTAACCTTCGTCTAATCTTTCTCCCGTAGTGTTCATGATTACCAGGTACTAGCTCCTCAATGTTCACTAGTGGAAAAATAAGGAAGGGCTGCGCTGAAAATGGCCCTTAGGGCTACGCTTTTTGACAGCAGCCCTTTCAATAGCAGCCCTTCACTTTTTAAGTAGGGCTGCGCTTGTAAAGCGCAGTCCTTCATAATGAATGGCTGCGCTTTTACCTAAAAAGAGCATCCCTTTAAACTTAAAAGGGCTGCGCTTTTACCTAAAAAGCGCAGCCCTTTTAAGCATGAAGGGCTGCGCTTTTTACTAAAAGCGCAGCCCTTTTGACCCAAAAAAAAAATAAAAAAAAATAATTTTTTTTCGCATTTTTTATGTCAAATTGACCCAAAATCACAAAAACAAATACTTCAATAACAAATGAATATATTATATTCAGTAAATATTATAATTAAACAAATAAATTACAAAAAGAAAAATTAAGATATATATGAACGAAACCAAACAACAATAAATCTGCAAACTTTGCACAACATGTCTAGATTGCAAGTTCTCCAGAGACAAATAAGTAAAAAAAAATTATATATCGTTGCTGAATGAGGTACTTGATGTTGCTGTAATTTGACCAATCTGAATATAGTTGATTGTTGTGCTTCAAACTACATATGAGTCACACACAAAAACAGCAGCTATGCTGCAGCCTGCAAATTTGGATGGGAAATGTTCACGGGAAAATAAAAGCACAAAAACGATAGAATTTTTTATCGAGAGGAATCAAAAGAGACAGTAAGCAGAGGTGATAGAATTTTTTTTGTTTGGTCACACATATTTGGGGAGATGGATTTTTGAGGGGTTGATGAAGAAGAACAAAAAAGATAAAAGTCAAAGAATAGTCGAGTCTCTTATCTCAGAACAAAAACGATGAAGAAATTCGAACAAAAACGAAAATGAAAAATTCTATCACCTCTGATTCGAACAAAAACGAAAATGAAAACGAAAAAATTCGAACAAAAACGAAAACGAAAACGAAAAATTCGAACAAATTCGAACAAAAACCCCGAGATTCAACAATAAAATTTTTTCCTTTTTTTGCTTTTACCTTTTCCAGTCTCTCTCTTCACTCAAACAAAAACGAAAAAAAAAAACAGATCTCAGAAATTCGAAGAACAGTCGAGTCTTCGATATGAACATAGCACGGTTGATGAAGAAGAAATCTTGAGTAGGAGAGAGAAATGAGTGGAGAGGATCCATCATTCAAACCCTAAATTCCCCATTTTCGTTTCCAGATCCATCGATCTTCAACGGTAATCTTGTCGATTCATTTGCGAATTATGGAGTTTAATCTTTTCGCAGGCGATTTTCTCAACTTTTTGAGGTTTGATTTTGGGAAAAGTGTATGAAAACAACTAACACAGGCCATGGGAGAATCTGGGAAGTAAAAAAGGAGAGGAAAAGGGAGAAATTGAGTGAAGGGAGGAGAGAGAATGTGAGAGAGGCAGGACTACGGAGAGACGAGAGAGACGGGGAGAATAAAACCCTAGCGCGCGCTCTTAATTTTAAGCCCAATGCACTTCTTTTCAAAATAAAATTAAAAAAAGGCCCATGAAGGGTTGCGCTTGTCCCAAAAAACGAAGCCCTACTTAGTTGGAAGGGCTGCGCCTTTTTAACAAGCGCAGCCCTTCACTTAGTAGGGCTGCGCTTTTAGAAAAAGCGCAGCCCTACTAAGTGAAGGGTTGCGCTTGTTAAAAAGGCGCAGCCCTTCTGTTATGTAGGGCTGCGCTTTTGTAGAAAAGCGCAGCCCTTCACTAGTAGCGCTGCGCTTTTAGAAAAAGCGCAGCCCTTTCTGCGCAGCCTTTCTTTTTTTTCCCCTAGTGGTTAACTGATTTTGGAGGAACCGAGCACTAATACCAATTGTTAGTCTAGTATAAATACTAGATCAACTACAAGGTGGAGGTGAATTGCAGTCGGGAGATTTTCAAACTTTTTGCGGATAATCTAATTTGAAAGCTAATGAAGAGAAAAGTCAATAAGGAAGAACACGAAGATCCTTTTAACAAGATTCTCTTCCTCAATTCTTTAGGAAGAAACCTTGCTCTTATATTTATAATAGTTATTACAACTTATTATAAATCAATCCTCACTTATTTCCTCTAGGAACCAGTTCCTAGTCACCTTGTTATCCCTGAACACGTGACTATCCTTACTTGACTTCACTAGAAGTCTTCTCTTTCTCTCTTCTCTTTCACTCTCTCTTTCTCACTATTGATTACAAGATTTTTGTTCTCTCAACCCACACTCGAAAAGTATTACAAGAATAATTGCTTGAGGAGTAATAAACCGAAATAAATTTTCTTATAAAATAATACGAATAAATCTAGGAAGTTGTTCTTATATTCTAGTTTGTTTTTGAGCCATATATAGGAGATCTTCAGCAACTCCTACTTTTGCTCCATTACATAGACGTGGGTGTCAAAAATGACCCATGATATATCCGTTGTAGCCATAATATCCACACTATTTTTTCTTCACTAAATCCACGATCATCTAGCCACTTTTCCACAGTGTCAGCATTAGGTTAGTTGTGCGTAATCTTCTTGTGTAGTTGGTTACTCCTCCATGATTCTAGGAACTGAGTCCCTATAATCCAGGAGTAGCAGCGTGACTTTAGTATCCTTCGCAACAGCTCAGTTAGTTAGGATTTGTTACGCTCAAAACTTCAGCCATGCAATCTATAAGGAAGCAACAAACACATACTCTCTCTAATATCATGGAGATTATTTAATACAAAATAATATTCCATGTAATTAGGTTAGCAATTTATAACAGTTAATATTTCGAGCAAATTAAATAATTTATTTAAATAACTTGACTAGGTTAAACTCATAACCATTTCTCCACAAGTTATAATTAAATAAATTACACTCAAGACTATATGAAAACTTAATTCTAAGTTACATAATTAATTTCCTAGACTCAATTTATTTTCCTAGACTCAATAATATTATTTCATCATTAAAACCGTGAATACAATATAGGTGATGAAGTTTTTGCTTTTCTTAGTAATATTTTACATGATAATTTTTTCTTGGGGTAGTTAATTGTACTAATATTGCTCTAATCCCAAAAGTTAAATCCCCTTCTTTTGTATTTGAATATAGGCATATTAGTGTCTATAAGTATAAAATAGCTTTTAAGGCTCTTGTTCTTAGATTAAAATATATTTTGCCTGCCATTGTAACGGAAAACCAGAGTGCATTTGTTCCAGATCGTATGAGTACTGACAATTCTTTGATAGCTTTGGATATTTCATACTATGAAGCAATGGAAGAATAACATAATGGGTATTATGGCTATGAAGTTAGACATGAGCAAGGCATATAATCGTGTTCAATGGGGTTCTTGAGAAAACTTCTCCTTACTATGGATTTTGATGGCAAATGGATGAATTTAGTTATGAAATGTGTTACTACTCTTTCATATTCTTTCATCATCAATGGCAGAGTATGTGGTTTGTTGTTCACGCTAGGAGTTTGAGATAAGGAGACAATCTTTCTCCCTTCTCATTCATCTTAGACTCTTAGTAGCTATGCCTTTTCTCAGATGATCCAGCAGAAGGTTGATTCCAGAGTGCTTCATGGTGCAAAAGCTAGCAAAAATGGCCCCAGGGTTTTTCATCTTCTCATCGCTGATGATAATTTACTCTTTACAAGAGTCACTCGGCAGGAATGCTTGATAATAGTTAATATTCTCAACAAATACGAAAAAACATTCGGGCAGAAAATAACTAAAAATGAGAATATTTAGGAGAAAAAAGAGGAGTTAATAAATCTTCTCCAAATGAAGCAAGTTGATACACATCAAAAGTACTTGGGGATCCCTACTCTCAGTGGCAGATCTAAGAAAATGGTGTTTCGCAGTCTCCTTGACAGAGTGTGGAAGAAACTTAGAGGCTGGAAAGAGAAACATTTATCAAGAGTAGGGAAGAAAGTTTTGATCAAGGCGGTTATTCAAGCCATCCCCACCTATCTCATGGGTGTATATAAGTTCCCTATGGCAATTATTCAAGAGATCAGTTCAGCTATGGCCCAATTTTGGTGGGGGGGCAAGGGAGAAGCTCGAGGTATGCATTGGATGAGTTGGGATAAACTGTGTAAACCTAAGTGCAAGAGAGGTATGGGTTTCGAAGACCTTAATGTTTTCAATGATGCACTTTTTGGTAGACAACTTTAGCACCTTATTCATTTTAAAAATTCTCTCCTAAGCCATGTATTCAAAGCAAAATGCTACCCTCACAGTGATGTTCTTCAGGCAAGCTTGGGGTATTCGAATAGTTTCTCTTGGAGAAGTATTTAGAGTGCGAAGAGTTTGGTGAAAGAAGGTATTTTGTGTACGGGGGAAATGGGAAAAATATTGACATATGGAGAGATCCCTGGATCGGAGATGAGAGATGGAGATTTATTAAGAGTGATAAGGTAGATGATGTGAAGGTTGTGGGAGATTTAATAGATTATGAAAAAATGGAGTGGAGAAGTGACTTAGTTGAGCAACATTTCAACGAGAGAGATAAGAAATGTATTTATGACATTCCTCTTAGCCTACGGGGTGAGAGTTTATGTGGACATATTCTAAGGATGGGAAGTACACTGTTAAGACAGTGTATATGATAGGGAAGGGGAAAAACCTTGATGAGTTTCATGCTACTTGGGTAAATTTATGGAAAATGGAAATATCCCCAAAGGCTCGCCACTTCATGTGGCGTGTGTGTACCAAGACGCTTCTAGTGTGTGTTCTTCTCAAAAGACGACATGTTGTGGAGGATGCATCGTGTCCTTGGTACCTTGGTACCGAAGAGACCATCCAGCATGCTCTCTTTACTTGCAGCAGGATTCAGTAGCTATGGAAGGAATGTGGCTGTGAGGATATGTTAGCGGATCTCGACAATGATAATTTTCTTGATTCAATTGACCAGTGGACTAACATTGGAGGGTAAAATGGTGCAACGAGGCTACACTCTTGCTTGGAACCCGTGGTACAAAAGAAACAAATATGTCTTTGAAAACAAGACTACTCCCATGGAAGTGGTGGCCCAACGCGCGCATAGGCAAGCCGAGGAATTTAATGCCTACACCCAACAAATTTATGTTGGATCGAAGAGGAAAGCTCTCCCTAGTTCGAACAAGTGGTGTACTCCCATCGTCAGGTTTGATAAAAATCAATATCGATGCCTCCCTGAGTGAAGAAGGCTGGGCAGGTTTGGGTGTCGTAGCACGTGACCACAAGGGCAAGGTTATCATCTCGAAGTGAAGAGATTGAAGGCCTGGTGGCCGCCGGATATAGCCGAGGCTAAGGCCATCCTCTTGGCCGTGATTATCTCTCGTCTCTCTGCGGCTACTGTCTTTTTTTTCAGATTTGGATGCGATACTAGGACATTCTTTTTTTTTTGGTCTGATTTTGATTCTATTAGTTTTTCTCATGTTAAAAGAAATGGGAATTTTGTTGCCCATCATCTTGCTAAGGGTCATTTTAGTTATGAGAAAAGATGGGTGTATCATTGTCCCAATATTGTTGCTCCTTATGTACTTATGGACGCTTTGTCCCTTGATTAACGACATTTTCGCTTTTCCCTTCAAAAAAAATATATATCACAGTAATAAAAAATTTAACTTTTAACATGAAGGTGGAGTATTTAAAATTTGGCCCATCAATGTTTTGACTTAAAATTTCCCCCTAGGCTCTACTAACAGCCTAAGAGCTCTAGAAATTTCAAATTCATGCATGACATATGGGAGAGAGTTGAAAACTTGAAAAGGGTACACTAATGGCGACTTCTAGAGTAATTTGATTTTATAAAATTATCCCAAGAAAGAAAATAAAATACGTGGAGAGAACCCAATGAGTATAAAACACCCACTTGGAGTAATCTAAGTCCCATTGAATATTGATAATTTGATACACATTTCAAACCCAAAATTACAAAAACGAGGTGACATACACGCTCTCACTCCCAATTAGTCAACCACTGTATAACAAGTGTAAAGAAGAAAGAGCATCCAATTTTTGGACCCCAGCCTTTATCTTCGATCAACCAATCTTTGCAAAACTTTCATGGTAAATCCAAAGCCTCCAACTGTATGTGGGACGCTTATTACATAAGATACTACCTACCAATAATTCATAACTCTTGAGTGGATACTATAGTTATTACTAGTAACTATTTTGTGGGCCATTATTTAATGGTATAATTATCTCCTTTAAGTAAATGCTAAGTACTTTTTCTTGGGATTTTGCTTATTCCTTCAACTTTTTTTATATCATGAAGCTTTGGAGTTGCTTTCTGTAAAATTTGAGGTGGGTTTTGGTTGTAACTTTTGGTATTATCTTTTTCTGCAAAGTTGCTGTTATTTTTGGTGATTTTTAATCTTTTCTGTATGTGGGTATGCTGAATTTGATCAATTTTTTCAGGGAAAAAACAAATTAAGTTTTTTCTGTGGGAGCTGTGTTTGGAAGAAGATTAAAAATGGGTTTTTTGAACACAATTATGAGTATTTTTGGGTTTGGATTTGGATCTTCTCTTGGGCTTGTAATTGGGTACTACTTCTTCATCTTCTTCCAGCCCACTGATGTGAAGGTTGGTCTCCAAAACTCTCAGTATCTGCATTTTTCAATCATTTATCTGGTGTGAATTTCATAGGAGAAATGCAATATTATGTATGGATAGAAAATTCTGATATTTTTATTAGTGATGGTGTTACTTGTATATCATTGAGCTTTATGTATTATGAGATATATCTAGACTGTGATGCAGCAACTTCTATTAACAGTCATCCTCTAGGTTGTTGCTAATGCACATGGAGTATTGGAGGTAGCTTGGCTTTCATGAGACTTCTCACTCTTGCCTTTGTGTGATTATGTGAATATATGGGTGTTCAATTAGTATTTGCCCACAAATTTAACTGGCCTACTTTCTACGCATGACGGATCTTGTTTTTCGTCTCGTTATACAGCGATTTAACACAGGTTATAGCATCAGACTTACTGTAGAACTGGGTGCTTTATGACTTCAGGTCCTTATGATTTGTACCAATAAATTAACTACAAGAACAAGGTTAAACTTAACATTGATTCACAAAGTCCTGTTCAACCTCTCATATGCAAGTTGCTTTGCTGATGAATTCGAGTTGTAGCTGAATATTATTTTGTGAGGAATGTCAATAGTGTTGTGGCACAGGTTTAAGGTTAATTCATGTGTTCATCACTTCATTGTCTCTTTTATTACCAACTCTGCAATGTTGGTTACAAGTTATGGAATTAAATCTATTGGTCTAGAGAAACATTTCTCCTTTGAACAAGTTCATTATGCCTTGTCTCAAGTTAGTCTTATCTAAGCTGAAAGGCTTTCCTGTGGAAAGAGGAATAAGAGGTCTTGAAGCAAATTAGCATCAACTTGAACTTGGTGGGATTGAATCTGTTTTTGTTTTTTTTTTTTTTTTTTTTTTTTGTTTAATTTGTGATTTATCTTGCTCGTTTCTCTGCAGGAATTATCTATCAAGCAATGTAACAAATGGTTGCAGATGATATTAGTTTGTGCTTGATTACTTAAGATTAGTTAGGCTTTAAATTGTGCACACTCATCTGAATCTTGATTCTCAGGATCCTGAAGTTCGTCCTTTGGCTGAGCTTGATGCTAAATCCTTGTTAAAGTTGCTTCCGGAGATACCCCTTTGGGTGAAAAATCCAGACTTTGATCGTGTATGTATTGGCGCTCTGAATTTATTCTTCATGATCTATGTATCCATCTATGCCTAAAGTTAAAAGGTCGCTGGTGATTGGTGAAGCTAATTTTGATGTGCTTTTGTGAAGGTTGATTGGCTTAACAAGTTCATACTTTACATGTGGCCCTATCTGGATAAGGTGATTGTTAATACATTTTGTCCTAAACTATTTCCAGGTGTAATAACCAGTCTAATGTGTAAACAATTCCTTAGGCAATCTGCAAGACTGCAAGGGAGATTTCGAAGCCCATTATTGCTGAGCAAATTCCAAAGTACAAAATTCAGGCAGTTGAATTTGAAACACTCAGCTTAGGCACCCTGCCTCCTACTTTTCAAGGTTGGATTTCTTATCCTCTCTTACAAGCATGTGTATGTTCATTGTGTAAAGAAGATGATGATGTAGTAGCTTATATTTTCACTAAAGATCTCCTAGTGAAAATAAGGGGAAAATCTTTTTTTTTTTGGGAATTACTTGAAAATATCTAGGTTCCAAATTGGTGAATGTTGGTTATGCAATTCAGATGTTTAACATTGAAGATATGTGTTACACTAGCCACAATCAGCTTTCACTTCAGGTATCAAACTTGCAGTTAATATAAAATGATAGAAGAATGTTTAGGTATTGTGTAGGATTTGCTGAATGGGAGAAGAATTACATATTGATGAAGAGATAATGTTCAGAGGACTACTCTTATGGATCTCGTTGCCGATATCAGGCACTTGGAGGTCACTCATTGGTACATATGCCCGAGTGGAGATGATAATGTGATGGAATATATTACCAGTCTGTAGGTTTCCTTAGTCTCTGGAAGGAATAATTTACATGGAATGTTATCGTTCCGTGAAGAAAAGTTATTTGAGCTTTATTTAATCTGGGAATGGAAATGTATCTTACTCTATATTGCTAATCATGTCAGGAATGAAGGTATTCATGACTGAAGAGAAGGAGTTGATTATGGAACCAGCGTTGAAGTGGGCAGGGAACCCTAACATTCATGTCACAGTCAAAGCATTTGGACTAAAAGCCAGTGTCCAGGTACTATTGAAGTATTGAACCAACAGGCAACATCACCCCCCACCCCCTGGAGAAAAAAAAAACTACGCTGCTCATCAAACCAACTGATCTATGTACAA
The DNA here is from genome assembly GCF_026745355.1 of Beta vulgaris subsp. vulgaris. Taxonomy (NCBI): domain Eukaryota; kingdom Viridiplantae; phylum Streptophyta; class Magnoliopsida; order Caryophyllales; family Amaranthaceae; genus Beta; species Beta vulgaris. The sequence goes on along the minus strand of NC_079202.1, from coordinate 7,306,474 downwards.
CTTAGTGTTGCATGTTAGCTGATATAATTGATATGCTTCAGGTGGTTGATTTGCATGTTTTTGCTCATCCACGTATTACATTGAAGCCTCTGGTGCCAGCTTTCCCTTGCTTTGCCAATATCAATGTTTCTCTTATGGAGAAGGTAGGTGATTTTGAGTTCCTTGCACCTCAACCCAAACAGTTCTACTGGGAATGGCTCATACACCTGTCGGTAGACAAGGGAAAATAAGCTTCTAGATGCTCGTTACTTACAATACTTGCTCTAGTGAGGTGTAGGAGCAAGACTTCCTATAAGAAAATTTCAAGCTCAATTCATTAAGGCTTGCTTGTCCTTGGCTAATCGTTAAGCAGGAGTCTATGTTATATAACCATTTGTCAAAGTTGTTTCATTGTGTTAGCTCACAAGTAATATGTGAACTTTGGGAACCTGCAGCCACATGTCGACTTTGGATTAAAATTGCTTGGTGCAGATGCAATGGCGATTCCAGGCCTGTATAGATTTGTTCAGGTTTGTTACTACTACTTACCTTCTATTCCTCTTTGTTTAACACTTGCCTTTATCTTTCTCATTTTGTTTTCTCTCAAATCATAAGGCATACCTCTTTGTTTGATCTCGTCTTCTATATTAGTTGAATATGAGAAATAAGTGGTGCAAATTGTATGGCGTAATGGTGCACAGAAATGTGCAACTGATTCTGAATCTCCTGTTTCTTCAATCAAATTGGAAAAGCTAAACTTCTTCACCAGCTTATGTGTAGTCTTGAGAATATGTAAACCATTTTGCAAGAGAATGAATTTCTGGATTGCCTTAAGGCTGTGTTTGTTGGTTGGAAACATTTTCCAGCAAAATGAATTTAGCATTGATCAATGCTATAATCATTACCTAGAAATTTCTTACCCCCTGATGCTTACCCATCAATGGTTTGCTTGTTCTTTGATTTTCATATTTCACACCACTTATAAGTCTGTTTTCTTTGACATACTCCAAATTCGTTTTTTTAGTAAGCCTATTTGTCAGACACATAAGGCCATAAGGGTAAATATTGTCTGGGATAAAATCTTTCCACTAATAAGGAAGAGGGGGATTGTAATAATCTATATAGTTATTTCATTGTCTGTTTTCATTTGAGAGAACACATGGGACACAAAAAAAAAGGAAGAACTCCTTTATGAGAGTGAATTTTAGGGAGTTTTCTCATCAATTAGTTACACTCTATCTTTAGTCTTCTTTCTCGAGACTTTTTTTACACTTAGCTTGAAACAAATTTCTGTCGATTTTTGACTAGGGATGCATCCCTCGCCTCTGTATATAGCAATAAGCAGAACATATCAGGGACATAGTTTTCTTCTGGTTGAAACTCAACATATATTTCGGATCTTTTCCTCTTACAACTTCATGCTTCTGGAATCAGTGTTCAGTTTCATTTTATCTTCTTATACATCATGTAGAAATATACTCTTACTCTGATCAATATCCGATTAAATTAAGAAAAATAGTCTACTCCGTTTGCTCCTTTTATACCTTTGTTATCCAAACAATCCTAGAATAATATCATGCTACCAAAAATTTTTCTCAATCCCTCCCAAATTTCACCTTTGTATGTATTGCATGCAGGAATTAATAAAAGATCAGGTAGCAAACATGTACTTATGGCCCAAGACCCTTGAAATACCTATATTGGATGCTGGGAAGTAAGTGATTGGATCACTTTATATGTTTTATCTTCTAATTCTTATTACATATAGATGATTTTGAAGTTCTCATACATTATTTTAAGTATAAACCTGTGTGTGCTCCAACTTTGTTAGGGCTAGGAAGAAACCTGTTGGAATTTTACATGTCAAGGTTGTGAAAGCAATAAATCTAAAAAAGAAGGATCTTCTTGGAGCATCCGACCCATATGTCAAGATGAAACTTACAGAGGACAAGCTTCCTTCAAAGAAAACTACTGTCAAGTACAAAAATCTAAATCCTGAATGGAATGAAGAATTCACTTTGTCTGTCCGAGATCCACAGACTCAAGCTTTGGAGATAATAGTCTATGACTGGGAAAAGGTACAAAATAGTAGCATATTACCATATTAATATTACTATATTAGGAGTTTAGGAGAACTTTCAATCATCTCAAGATTGTCCTAAATTATATCCGATCTATATAATTAGTGCATATATCAGCAACATTTTGGTACTTCTGAAGAACTGACTGGTGCCTCTGGAATTTATCAAAAAAATAGGGAGGTCTTTTGGATGTTATTTTCACGGAAGTTACCAAAAATGTGCATGTCTTGGATATAATTTAGGAGTTCCTCATTGTTTACCATATCCTGGCTTAAATTTGTTATGTTTCATGCATATCTTGCTTAGTAAAAGTAGACAGTATAGCATAGCTGAATATTGTTCAACTAAAAGAGATTTACTTAGATCATATAATAAAGGTCCCCTTTATGAACTAGTTTGGCGGTCATGAGAAGATGGGGATAAATGTTGTTCCACTGAAAGATATTACACCAGATGAAATGAAAGTCTTCACTTTAGAGCTCTTAAAAAGCATGGATCCTGAAGATGTTCGAAATGAAAAGTCACGTGGGCAGCTTGTTCTAGAAGCTACATACAAACCATTCAAGGAGGATGAGATAGCCAGTGATCCTGAAGATTCTGGAACAGTTGAAAAGGCTCCAGAAGGGACACCTGATGGTGGTGGTTTACTTGTAATCACCGTCCATCAAGCTCAAGATGTTGAAGGAAAGCATCACACAAATCCTTATGTTCGTCTACTGTTTAAAGGTGAAGAAAAAAAGACTAAGGTATGCCATTCCTAACAACTCTCTGCAAGAAAGTTCATGTGGCTCCATATTTTCTACTTGCAGTGCAACTTTATATTCTAATGTCTATCGCTCGATAATATATGATCTCAAAATTGCACGAACGGAACTCATGCTGATTTGGCCAGTATTGCCGTGTGTGCAAAAAAACTAAACAATATATTCATGAAACTGATGTAAACCAGTGGAGTCAAAAGAGGGTATTATAATAGCTTATTAATTAGGAAAATTTGCCAAACAATACCCTTAAGTGTGACTTCATTATTCAAAGACAACTCTACTGGAAAGGAGTTCTCTAAGACACCTTTAATTGTTTTCTTTTATCGTGGGTAAGGCCCTGTTCTTTTGGACTTATTTTAAGTTCAGTTATGTTCAGGTTTCTTCCAGTTCAGTTTCATTTCAATTTACTCCAGTTCAATTTCTCTCGGTCCAAAAGTACATGGCCTAGAACGCGTTAAAGTTCTGTGTTTGGAGTTCTTCATTTTATATTTTCTCGCTTGAGTTGTAACAACAAATTATGATTGTTATTTTGACAGACGATAAAGAAAAATAGAGATCCAAGATGGGAAGAGGAGTTTGAGTTTTTGTTGGAGGAACCACCAGTTAATGATAGGATACATGTGGAAGTGCATAGTGTCTCATCCAGAATAGGATTACTTCATCCTAAGGTAAGGACAGTGCAAATTTTTCCTGCTTTATTTATCCCTAGTATCTTATAAGTACACCAAATTACAGTAATTCTGTTTTCTCTGCTGTACTTGCAAACAGGAAACTCTGGGATATGTTGATATTAATCTGGCGGATGTTGTTAGTAACAGAAGAATCAATCAAAGTTACAATCTCATTGACTCGAAAAACGGTCGAATTCAGATCGAACTGCAGTGGAGAACATCTTAATAGTCAAGATTAAAGAACTTGCCTATATGAAGTTCCCCTAAATATGGAACAATATGCGGACCTGTTTTGTTCACGTGAATGTAGTGATCAAGTGGTTGCTATGTGAAATAATTGTAAAATGAATCTGATGCTTTATTTCCGAGTATGCTTTTTTAAATGGATTTATTAGCACGTCAAATATCGTCCCCTGTAATTGCCTTATGTTGGACTAGTCTTACATGCACGCAATGCGTGCGATAACGTGTGAAGTAGAAAATAAAATTAATTGGATAGAAAAACTGTCTTCACATTTTGTTTTTTCAAAAAACTGATGTTTATTTTGAATGTCCTACTTTCCTCCTTTTTTTTTATTCAAATGAAACAGGTAGTTATCTCCCTCTTTTTTTTTTTCTTTTATTCCTTTTTCTATTTTTTGGTGTCCCCCATGAGTTGTCTTATATAACAAGATTACATCCTAATATAACGCGGAAGTCAGTAACCTGTGCGTGTATTGCAGGGTTGGAAGCTATGAAGCGGGCATTCTCGCACCAACACTATCAATCTATTTCATTTAGCCTATTTCTACATATAACAAGCCATAAGTTGATTTATGTGAAGTATAAGAGCTACTTACATTTGATCTCGTGAATCAACAAAATTAGGGCTGAATAACATATCAGGTCTTGTCGTCTTCGGGTTTGGATTAATAATAAACGGGTTGAACATGTCCCAAACTGAACCCGTTTATTAAACGGGTTGAAAAACTCAACTTTGACCCGACCGGTTTATTAAACGGGTTGCTCATATGATCCGTTTAACCCATTTTACATATTATTACTATTAAATTGTTTTTTCACCATATACTTCTGACAATTTTTTTTGCACCATATACCCTTTCGACTTTTGACATTCACCATATACTCCCACTTTTCAAAAAATACACTCTCTTACCCTTAATGACTAATGACATTAAACTCTGTTAGTCATTAACCCTTAAACCCTCTTTTAATCCTACTTAACTCGCTTAAATCTAACCCTTAATCTAATACCCTAACCTTAACCCTTAATCTAATACCCTAACCCTAAACACCCTTCCCCCACCCTAACCCTAACCTTAAGTAAACCCACCAGTAGTGCCACCAGTCCTTCCCCAGCGCCACCACTTGACCCCCACCAGCCCCCTCCCCTGTAGACCTGCCTCCCCCTCCCCCTTTCCCGGAGCCCCTACGCAGAACAAAACACACGAGATTTTCGCGACTGAGGAGGCGTGACACGAGATTGACCGTAGAGACAACCTCACAAAGTGAGGAAGCGCGACTGAGGAGGCGCGACTAGATTTTCGTCGTTGATGCGCTGCGGGGGGGTTGAAGGGGATGGGTCTACGGAATTTGAAGGGGAGGGGGATGTGGGAAGGGGGATGCAGGCTGGGGGTGGTGGGAAGGGGCAGGCGCGACTGGCTGGGGGTGGTGGGGAGGGGGAGGCGCGACAGGCTTAAAGGGTGGTGGCGGGGAAGGGAGGTGCGATTGCAGTGGAGGGGGGCTGAAGTTTTGTGGGTGGGGGCTGGTGGGCTTTTAAGGTTAGGTTTTTAGGGTTAGTTATGATTTTAGGGTTACTTAGGGTTTAGGGTTTATTGTAGTTAATTAGATTTAGGGGAGATTAGGGTTTAATGACTAATGGAAGTCTAACACCGTTAGTCAAAAGGGTAGTTTGATATATTTTTTTGAAAAGTGAAGGGTATATGGAGAATTTCAGAAGTTGAAAGAGTGTACGGTGCCAAAAAATTATCAGGGTTATATAATGAAAAAATCGTAAAATTTACTAGTTTTCAACAATAAATTCATGCATTAGATTTTCTTCTTAGTATTTTTTTTCTACAATTAGTAATTTTTAAATTTCACCAACTTTAATACAATTTTTTAGGAAATTTATATTTTAATGAGTTAAACAGGTTAAAGTAGGTTAATTTCGAGTTGAAAATGTCAACCTTAACCTAACGCGTTTAATTAAATGGGTAAGTCTGTCAACCCATTTAATTAAATTGGTCAAAAATCTCAACCCAAACCCGCTTATTTCAAATTAGGTTCGGGTTCGGTGAATTTGGTCAGTTTTCACAACCCTAAACAAAATAGTATGATCTTGTTGATTTCGAACATTGATAGTGTTGGTGCGAGAATGCCCGCTTCATAGCTGCTGTAAAAATATTTGGTAGTACAACGCGTCTTGCATACAATCAGTTTACTTTTATGAACAAATGAGGTTACTCATATGAAGAAAATGAGTTACTTTTGTGAACAATTGTGATTACATGATCAAATAGGATCAGCGTATGATTAAATGAGGTTAATATTGTAAACTAATGAGGTTACTCGCATGAAAAAATGAGGTTACTTTTGTGAACAATTGGGGTTACTTGTATGATTCATTAGTTAAGTGATCAGCTTAATCTTATGAATGAATGAGGTTACTCGTTTGAATAACTGTGGTTACTTTTGTGAACCTTTGGGGTTACTCATATGATTAATTGAAGTTACTTGTATAAATAAATAAGGTTACTAATATGAATTAATTGGGTTACTCATAGATTAAATAGGTGAGGTTACTCTTATGAATGAGGTTACTCATATGAAAAAATAGGATTACTTTTGCGAACAATTGGACTCGAGTCCAAAACTTTAGTTAAGTTAATTTCAGAAATCCCAAATCCCAACGCCCATGGCCCGGTCCGGGCGGGCGGCGCGCGCGCGCGTGTGAGATAGCAAGCGCAAACCAAACATGACATTCAACCACAAAAGTATCTCAAGTACCAACTCAATGAAAGGAAGGATGGAGGGAATATATAAACAAGGAGGCATTCCCTCCCACAAGCAATGTGGGACACAAGAAAAGAGCAAGGATTTTCCAAGCCTTAACTCCAACCATCCCCTATAAAGGCTCTCAAAAGCAAAAGAAATTCCTGGGTAGGTAAAGGAAAGTACTTAAGCACCAATATCTTTCGATTTGAATTGATGCATAGTGAAATGAGGCAACAACTTTCTATCTAGTGAGTGAATTCTCTTGAACTCACAGAGTTCCGTTGAGACCCCAAACACATACCTACCTTAAGATCGTGCAATCTCCGCGATACATCAAAGCGCTTTATAGCCATGCGCATTCCTTGGGTCTAATAAGTGCTCTAGAAAGACAGCCCAGTCTTTCATAGAAGGCGGCTTAACCTCCACACTTACGTAGGTAGTCCATCAAGTGTTTCTCAATAACACCACCCCGGAGGGATATGGAACTATTAAGAGCAAAAAGCTCAACCTCTCAATGTTTCTCAATGTATATCCATCAAGTGCGTCTCAGTAACACCACCAATAGGCTATGGATAAAAGCACTACCATGGTCATAGGGATGGAATGTAGTGCAAGTTAAGATTTATGGCTTCGTTTGACCTCAAACGGGTATCCACCTTAAAATCTCAACTAATGGGCTTTAGCCCCATCCCCCTCGACGACTCTAGGACAACTCTCCTAGATAACCCCTTAGTAAAGGGGTCTGCAAGATTTCTTTCGGACCTCACATAGTCCAAAGAAATTACCCCATTTTTCAGGAGTTGTTTGACGACTCCATGTGTCTCTTCTTACCATTGTAACATGTTCTTAGCAACACCAATGGCTGCTTGAGAATCACAATGAAGAGAGACAGGTGCACCCTGTCCTCCCCATAAGGAACATCAGACAACAAGTTTCTCAACCATTCAGCTTCTTGCCCTGCCAACTCGAGGGCAATGAACTCAGACTCCATGGTGGAACGTGCTATACAAGTCTGTTTCGAAGACTTCCACGATATAGCACCACCACCAAGGGTAAACACATAGCCACTAGTTGAACTATCTCATCATTACCAGATACCCATTTGCATCACAAAATCCTTCAAGAACAGCAGGAAATTTAGATAATGCAACAAAAATCAACAGTTCCTTTAGGTATCTGAGAAGACGATGAAGAGCACTCCAGTGTTCATTACTAGGGTTATGTGTATATCTACTAAGTCTACTCACTGCATAAGCTATGTCAGGTCGAGTACAGTTCATGAGGTACATCAAACTACCTATGATTTTCGCATATTCACTTTGAGAGACACTTTCACCTAAGTTCTTGGTCAAATGAATACTAGAATCATAGGGAGAACTCACTGGAACAACATCAAAGGAATTAAACTTTTTAAGCACCTTTTCCACATAATGAGACTGACTAAGGAAAATGCGACCGGAGACTCTCTTAAGTCTTACTCCTAAAATCACATCAGCTTCCCCAAATCTTTCATCTCAAACTTTTAAGACATAAAAAGTTTAGTATCATTAACCACCTTTAAGTTGTTACCAAAAATCAGCATGTCATCCACATAAAGACATATAATAACACAATCTGATCCTATCAATTTTAAATACACAAAGGAATCAGAGTTGTTTACAATGAAACCATTTGACACAACAGTACTATCAAATTTTTCATACCATTGTTTTGGTGCTTGTTTGAGACCATATAAGGACTTCCTCAATTTGCACACTTTATCTTCTTGACCTAGCACCACGAAACCCTCAGGTTGAGACATGTAAATCTCCTCCTCTAAGTCACCATTCAGGAAAGCAGTCTTAACATCCATCTGATGTATAACTAAGTCATGAATAGCAGCAAGAGCAGCAGGGTCCTAATGGTGGCTATCTTAGTCACAGGAGAATAAGTGTCAAAGTAATCTAGTCCTTTCCTCTGAGTGAAGCCCCTGATGACAAGCCTAGCTTTAAACCTCTCAATAGTTCCATCAGGTCTCAACTTCTTTTTAAAGATCCATTTACTATCTATGGTCTTTGATCCCTTAGGTAAGTCAGTTAATCCCAAGTAGAGTTAGACACTATGGAATCTAACTCGCTCTTAATGGCCTCTTTCCAAAAACTGCATCCACAGATCTCATTGCCTCATCAAAGGTCTTTGGTCCTCTTCTATCATGAAAGCATAAACTAGTTCATCACTCAACAAGTCAACACAAGAACTTTCAGATAGAAAAGCAGTAACAAATCAGAGCAAAAGTCTTTTGCTACTCTAGGTCTTTACTTCTCCTAGGCTCATCTACACAGAGAACTACTAGCATGCATGTCAACTGAACTACTACTCAAAGTCAAATCAGCAGGAATATCACTAGTAGGTAGAACAACATCATGCGTAGAACAAGTAGATAAATCAACAGCAGGAGAAGAACAAGAAGGCACAGATGCAACATCACCTTTTTCAAAGGAAAAACATGTTCAAAAAAACCCAACATCTCTGTACTCACAAATAGACCTATCACTCAAAGACATGAATCTATAAGCAGCATGAGCATAACCAATAAACACAACATCAAAAGTCTTGGTCCAATGTTTGACTTTTTATAGTCAGAGCCCAACTTTGGCTAGACACCCCCACACTCTCAGAAAACTCAAGTTTGGAGGATAACCCTTCCATACTCATAAGGGGTCTTTTTAACTTTTGTGAGGAACTCGGTTAAGAACATGACAAGCTGAAAGAAAGCTTCCCCCACATTTCATCAGGCAACCCAGAACTTACAAGCATAGCATTCATCATATTTTTCAAGGACCTATTTTTCCTTCAGCTATACCATTTTGTTGGGTACATAAGGAGCACTAAGTTCATGAATGATTCCCAATTTCTCACAATGGTCATTCAAGAGAAGTTCTCATATCTCTTCCCCTATCAGACCTAACCCTCTTGATTTTCCTATCAAGTTGGTTTTCTACCTCGGCCTTATACTTATAAAAGCTTCCCCTGCCTCACTTTTGGCCTTAAGAAGGTATAACTTAGTGAACCTCGAGTAATCATCAACAAAGGAAATGTACCAGAATTTCCTCCTCTACTTCTAGTGTTCTGAAATCAGCTAAGTCTGTATGAACCAATTCTAGAAGTTGGGTGGTCCTTTGAGTCACGGTTTTGCAAGGTTTCTTAGTAAATTTTGCTTCACACAAACTGGGCACTTAGAAAACTCGTTGAGGACAGATTAGGAATAATCTAAGGTCCTTAGTCTCTTAATAGAAGCAACATTCACATGTCCTAATCTACCATGCCATAAATTTAAAGACTCGACAATATAAGCAGAACCACAAACAGTTTTATTAATAGCAGGATACAGAAAAGCAACATTTAAAATAAACAAACCCCCACTCAATACCCTTTCCCCAAAATTCCCCACCACGAGTCATTACAACCTTGTCAGCCTCAAAAACAATTTTCAAACCAGCTTTGTTTAACAAGGCACCAGACACTAGGTTACGACGCATAGTAGGAACATACAAGACATTTGAAAGGGAGAGGGTTTTTCCAGAGGTAAGTTTTAGAGTGACCTTTCCTTGTCCAAGCACTCCAGCAGTTGCTGCATTCCCCATGTAGGCACACTCACCTTCTGTTACATCCTGGAAATCATGGAGCAGCTCCTTGTTCGAATAGAAATGCCTTGAAGCCCCGGTGTCCAGAATCCAGTCAGAACTGTTCTCGATCAGGTTTGCTTCAACAACCACAACAACAATCACATCATCAGATATAGCAAGGTTAGCATGAGGTGTTTCCTTTTGGACAGACCCTTGGCGTTGAGGACATTGATAAGCCTTGTGATCAGGCTTGCCGCATACATAGCAAAGGACAATCCTCTTTATCTTACCATTCCGTTTGTTGAATTTCCCTTGCTTCTTACCTTTATTGATGACCTTCTTGGAACCTTTGAACTTATCAGAACCTGAAACAGCAACAGATTCCACCAGATTAGCTTTGGTAACATTGACAAGAACTGAGTCCTGATTATCCTTGATCCGGTTGGCCTCTTCAATCCTCATATGACTAATTAGTTCCTGAAGAGACAGGAACTCTTTCCTATGCTTCAGATTGTTACGGAACTCCCTCCAGGAAGGAGGAAATTTTTCCAACAATACATTAGCCTGGAAAACTTCACAGATTTTCATGTCTTCATTTATAACATCAGCGCCCAGATTTTCGTAGACATGAACTTGGTCCATGACAGGTTTGTTATCAACCATTTGGAAAGCCAGCCACTTTCCGACAACATATTTTTGTTTCCCAGCATCGTGAGCCCCATATTTTTTCTCAAGGGCCTCCCAAATCAGTTTAGATGACTTATACATCATGAATAAATCAAACAAATTATTAGTCATCAGATTAAGGAGATGGAAACAAACAGTTTTATTATCTTTTTCATATTTTAAAATTGCATCTTCATTCTGCTTAATAACAGTAGCAGAAGGAGAAGATGGTGAATCAGCAGTAGCAGTAATTGCAGCAGGACAATCCTTGAAGAGAACGTAGTCAATGTCCAACTGTTCGAAAAACATGAGCAGTTCTGAGCCCAACGTTTATAATTATTTCCGTCAAGGGACTCAAGTTTGGACAGATTAGCTAAGGATTTGGTTGAACTTTTAGCCATTGCGAATTAAGATAATTGCTTTCAAATTGTTATAACAAACAGTACGTAATGGCAGAAGAGAAAGATTTCAAGACTGTGCCGTAGTAGGAGACCACTAACTTGAAAGCAATTACGGCCCGACAACGGTGGTAATCGATCTGGCCGAAACGCTCCCCAAGGTTAACACAGTAGCCTAGACTGCCACCACTAGCAGAATAAGCTTTGGAGAAAAGCACGAAACCCAGGAAAAGAGAGAGAAGAGAAGAGAAGGAAGAGAGTGTCTGTTTTTGTGTAGCTCATAAACTGATCAAAGGCACTGATTTATAGGAGAGAATCAGGCTAGAAAATGGAAGGCAGTAAATAGACGGAGGCGGATAATAAGGGATTGCCATCAATCCTGTAACGGTCAAAACGTTACAAAACTCCAATAGTCACACACACGCTCAGTCTAGGGTCCAAAATTTTAGTTAAGTTAAGTTTATTCCCCAATGCCCATGGCCCTAGCTCGGTCCAGGCGGGTGGCGCGCGCGCGCTTGTGTGTGATAGCAAGCCCAAACCAAACATGACATCCAACCACAAAAGCATCTCAAGTACCAACTCAATGAAAGGAAGGAGGGAGGGAATATACAAACAAGGAGGAATTCCCTCTCACAAGCAATGTGGGACAATAGAATAAAAGAAGCTAAGGCTTTTCAAGTCTTAACTCCAACAACATTCCCTAGAAAATTTAAATGAGATATCAGTTAGTGTTGTTTTTGCTTAGATTTTGATCTTGCTGATTTGTGAGGTTGGAAAGAATTGGAGTTCATAGGAAAAGAGGAGATTGAGAGAAAGAGAAGGAAAAAAAGCAGTAGAACAGACGCAACAAAGAAACATAGAGAAAGGATTATGTTTAGTTGTTTGGGCTTTATATATGAGCTGGCCACAAGAGAAGTTATAGGTTTGGTCGGCCGTATATAACAATTTATGTTGGTAGTATATTCCCTAAAAAAAAGCAGTATACTTATCATAAATGTATTAATATAAAAAAGCAACATATTTCTTTTGAAATAGATATGAAGAAATACTCTAGCTGCCCCGCACAGGCCCCACCTGAAGGTACATGACACGCCATACACCCCCAACATTCTATGAGAAGTGATAAAACGCTCACTGTAAGCGGTAGACCTGTTCAACGGGCCGAGTCAGGTCAGGCCATGCTGTATATGGGTCGGGTCGGGTTGGGAGTCATTGTTAATGGGTCGGATCGGGTCAAGGGCTAGCCTGATCCGACCCTGACCCTATTTTAAAGTTAGAACGAATACTGATTTTGGTCATCATCTCACTATTATCTCAGCTTCTCCAACAAGAGAAAGGCATTCAGCCATTCTTGGCTTTACAACTTCACGGTTGTTATGGCATTGTTTTCGGTTTTGCTTTTCTTCACTGTTTCTCCACATTTTGGTACTTTCTCTCTCCTCTTTTTTTTGTATCTTTGAATAATCATTCCTTTTACAGTTCATAATCACTCATTTTGATATTAAATATTTTAGATATTTTTACGTATACTGATGCACTCTACACCATAAAAAATGGCGTCCTGATTTTCATTTAAATAATTTTTTCTTTTTTTTTCTTTTTATCTTTGTTTTCATGTTATTTTCTCCTAATTCTTCATCAACTATGAATAACGGATAATTTCTTAAACTTGCTGCTGGATCAGGTTCTATGTTATGCACTGTGCAGTCGCAGCATTGCAGATTTGCAATCCGTGAACCGCAAATTGGTTGATCCTAAGGAGCATAAATGACCCTTTTTTGACCCGCCCGACCCACTAATACGTTATTAGGGTCAGACCCTCTATGACTCGAATCTATTTCAATTGGGTCGGGTCATGACCCTATAATATAGGGTCGGTCAAGGGCTTTTTTTGGGGAGCCGACCCATTGAACAGGTCTAGACTAAGCGGTAAACATTCCCATTCACAATATTTTTTTTAAATATTTTTTCCAAAAAGTTACTTTTATGTAAAAAAGAACTTTATGATTAGATAAAAATATAAAAAGACAACTTTTTGTCAAAAATTAAACATGTGATCTTTGTCATAAATCAAAAAGTTTCATCGATTTGCGTGTCTCCTTCAGCTTTTCTCCCAAAAAGGTACAATTGCTTATTACTTCCTCCGTCTCAAATTAGTTGCTACATTTTGACCGTAGGCACTATTCACGTCATAACTTTGACTATCTTTTACTCCATATACATAAGAAAAAACATAGTCATGTTGGATCTTGTTTGATTCGTCACAATTTGTATTTTTTAAATATATGATTTTTATTATTTTTTTCATTTATGTAACTCAAAATATTGGTGTTTGAAGTTGCATCTCGTAAACTGTGAAAAAACAAATGTAGCAACTAATTTGGGACGAAGGGAATATTTATAACAACCCGTGTTTGTGTGATTGTTACCCTGATTATTGATAAACCAACCCCTGTTGTGTGTTTGAAACCCTTTTTTTATTAAACAAACCCCTATTTGTGTATGTAAATATGTTAAAATAACCATGTTGTCCCTGTTAAACATGTAATCTCTATCAAAAAGCAAAATTTTGCATTAACTTGCGTGCTCCATTTAGCTTTTGTCCTTAAAAGTACAATTGATTATCTATAAGAACCCTTGTTTATATGTTTGATATCCTAGTTATTGATAAATCAACCCCTATTTTTGCATTTGATACACTTGTTATTGTTAAATCAACTCATGTTTATTCCTATGAGTGGACAAACTCCCCACTCACAATGAGTGTTTTATCACTACTCAACCTCATTTCCCCTTATATCCCAAGCAAATGCTTGGGATTAGGGGTATAAGTAGACTGTCAAAAGTCCATAGTCCAATACAGTCCAGTCCAAACTTGTCGGACTGGACTGGACTGAAAAAATATTTGGATTGGATTCTGATTCAAATTTCCGAATCCAAATATGTTTGCACTGGATTTGGACTCACGCCTTTGGAGTCCAATAAGTCAAAGCTAGTCTAAAAAATATTAAGCATACAATATACAATATATTCAGTTCAAAAAATTGGACTCAAAATATATTGTTGGACATTTTTTCTTTTGAAATTTTGGAGTTCTTGACATTTTTGCTTTAAATTTTTACTTGGGCCACAATTTGCACTTACCCTCTGACAGTCCAAAGTGACAAGTTAAAATTCAAAGTTAAAAAAAGTTATTTTAACCCTTTTAGCGCCATTTATATTTCGTAATTTGCATTTTATTAGAGTTTAAAGATGTTGTAATTTACTTTATGAAATGGATGTAACAAGTCCAAGTCAAATTTCAATAATTCGATCATAATAAAATATGTGAACATAAATCAGCAAAAAAATTAATATAATATATAATAATCGAACACAAGAAAAAATTTCGGATTGATTTGGATTGGATTCAAAAAAGTTTTAGATTGGATTTGGACTCAATTTCTCAAATTCAAAAAACTTTGGACTGGATTTGGATTTGACAAAGTCCAATCCAGTTACACCGCTACTTGGGGTAGGAATTGAACCCTATACTCTAGTAAGGAAATTTGTAGATACATTATTAACGCCTTAAATACATTATTTTTATATTGTATATTTATACCCCCATTTCATTTAATTTCACTTTTCTTCCCTTCCCCTTTCCTTACCACTTTCACCACCACTGGAGCCGCCACCACCAATCCACCATCATGCCCCACCACCATATATGATTGAATCATCGTCCATGACTTTTTTAGCCCTTATGTGATTTTTTATGACTGAATCCACCACCATCAACCCACCATCACACCCCACCATCATATATGACCGAATCATCGTCCACCAAAAATTAAAATCTTGTACATAAGACTGATTTTAAAAACCAAAAAAACTAAAAAAGGAGACGTTCACCATGGACTCTCCACCATCGGTACCATCGGTGGAGGCATCCTTAGCAGGCACCTCACCTTGTGGTGGAGCACCTGTCATGGACGTTTCCACCGATGGTGGGGCGTCAATGGTGTATGCCTCCTATTTTTTATTTTTTAGAAAAAAATCAAAAAAGCAGAGGAGAGAAGAAGGGTAATGAAGGTTAATGAGGCTTGTTGTTTAAGCTTGATTTTGTTCAAGGTTTTGATTATGGAGTTGGGGAGTTTCATAAGGTGATTATGTTGCAACAATTGATTCCGCCATTGATGATGGTATGGAGGAGAGACATTTTGAGGAAATTGCTGATGAAAATGGTGATTTTTTTAGTTCATTAATGGTGATAGTGGTGGCAGCAATGTTGGTGGTGGTGGTGGTGGTGATGGTAGGGAAACAAGAAAGTAAAAGGAGAAAGAGATAAAAGAAATGGAAAATGAAAAATAATAAAAGTATACATATATAGTATAAATATACTATATTTAGGACGTTAGTGAATAATTTTAGGACGTTGTTTAGCAAGTGAGATAACTAATTAACATATAACTAACATTTATTAGCAACATATAAAATTACAATGATACTTTTGATTTCAATATACTGCCCTTAATATTAATATACTACCTTTTATTCTATCAGTTTTGAAACAAAGCCATGTTTCAACAAAAAAAACGAAATTAAGGAGAGGGATAGCCTCATTTTTGTCCGATCACAAAAACTCTTTTCACAGATTTATGGATTATTGGTTTACTAATGATTTTATGGCAACGCAACATTGTTGATGGCCTTTTGACTTTTTAATGAGCTCTAGGGTAGTCAAGGCTCTGCACGGTTGCTTCGAATATTTCAATATCTTTCCGTAAGCTAAATTTGGAAGAGGTTGAGGAGGAGGAGAGAGGGATAGTATTAAAAGACTCAAATTTGTTGTCAATGCTAGGAAATGCTTGGTCAATATTCGAATGTGGCCTAAGTAAGATTGTTTCTCACAAATAAAAAGTTTTAAGGTCTTAAGTTGCTAGAATATAGTTAAATAATGTGTAACGGTTGATGAGAGCATGAGATGCGTCTCATTCAGTCATTTAGAATGATCGAGACAAGATTATGTTATTTCAATGTATGATATATATTGTCTTTTCGTTTATGCATATTTCTTGTCAGTTTAAGACATTTAGTATCAGTTTATACAAATTGGATATCAATTTAACAAATTTCATCTTAGTTTAAAAAGATTTATTATTAATTTAATATACTATCATTTTTTCCTAGCGCAACCTACTTAAATTAAATGAATTAAACCTAGGTAGGATAAGCATAAACCTTATCTGGCTTATGCAAGTTGTTTATCTAGCTTATGCACGTTGTTTATTGGTTTAAGTATGTTATTTATTAGTTTATGATTATTTTATTTAGTTTATGAATATATTAGTTATTTATGTAGATTTTCAATCATTTTATATATATTTTTGATTAGCTTAAAATCACGTATTATCACTTTATTAATACTTTTTTTAGTTTAAAGATTACCTTGTATGTTTATACGTAATGTCTTGATGTCCCTATACCATTGACGAAATGCCCAAGCATCAAAATTGGAAAAAATCACAAATTCTAGGTTTCCTTCCAACTAAAAAATCTCCATAGAAAATCTCCTTGCAATAATGTAAGTGTGATCATAACGGGTAGATTAAATTCCACATATTAGAGGCCGATTCGAATTTTTCCGATATATAAAAATTTTGGAATGACCAAATCTCGATATGTCTTCGATCCGAATTTTTTTTATATCCTATTTTCGAATAGACGAATTTTCGGATCAGGCTAGCTGGATATTCTATAACTAAAAGTATTGATTATTTAAAAGAAAAGTTCAACAATTAAGTTTCATATCACCAAATATTTTCGGATATCCTAAAATGGAAAATTCCAATCTTTATCCAATCCGAAATACCCGAAAACTAAGAAAATCGGGGATGAATTCTTATTTACATATTGAGTCGATCGGGTTATTCAGATTAGATATTTATGCACACCCGTACATAGGATCATAAACCCAGTTCCCATTAATGAAATCACAGGATTTTAATATTGTCCGCTTTGATTAGCATTTGAGGTTTTGGGAAAGAGGTGGGATAATGGTTGATTTGAAGAAAGAGAAAGCAAGGAAGAGAGACATAGAGCAAAAGAGAAAGATGAAGAGGAGGGAAGTTTGAGAGACATGGAGATGGTGGGTTTCTTTGAGGAATCTGGTGTTGTAGGTTTTGCTCAGATTTGAGAAGAGGCGGATGAGGCATAAAGTAGTGTGTTCGGCTGTCTCATCCATTCGCATGATTGGGATGGTTTTAGGCAATACTTATCATAATGTAAAAAGTTGTTCTTCACAAGAAGTAACATATAAAAGGTGTGTTTTCATAAATTTTTCCTATTTTTCTAGACTTAAATAAAATATTGTAGTGATTACTACAAGTTTACAACATGCACAAAGATAATTACATACCATTCCATACATTTTACAAAGATTTACTCACTTCGATTTTCAACAAAACTAAGAAAATAGAGAAACATTGATGAGAAAATTTGAAATTGAGGACGAAAAAAAATTATAAAGTACATGTCAATGTAAAAGTTTTTAGAAGATTTAATAAGTCTTATGTCCCAAGATAAAAAAAAAAAAAAGAAATATAAGTGACTTAATTTTTGTGAAACATTTTAAACTACCAAAAAGTAAAGTGAATAATTTTTTGTGAAACATGGTGAATATTAGATACTATAATTGGAAAAGAGTCAAAAGACATTTTTGGAAAAGATTATGATAGAAAGTGGTGGATACTGCAATTGGAAAAGAGGTATTCAGAGTTTACATAAAGATTACTACATCCCACACAAAGATTACGGTATACTGTTTTAGAAAAAGATATGATCCAAAGTAGTGCCTACTACGATTGAAAAAGAATAAAAGATGTATCCATAATTTACATATACATTTTTATTACATATAATACAAGTTTTTATTTCGAAAGTTGCTATAAATACTAGATCTCATTCAGATATTATGTAACACCTTGTAATTTTCACCTTTTATATTTGGCGTTTGTTTACATTAAAATAATATTTTTCCTAAAAATAAAATAATTTATTGTTAAAACTATTTTTAACGTGTATAATTTTTTTAAATTGTGGTATTGTGTTGTTGGGATTATTAATTTAAAGTGTGTATATCTATTTAGGTATTTTATTAGTTATAATTTTTTATGGGCGTTTAGTGTTGCCAATTATTTTTTTTATAATGCTACGTTATGTATTTTGGACCGGTAACGTAAGGAAACTTAAATCCGTCACTTAAGATAGGGGGCCGAATTCTAGTGTGTTCTAGAGTCTTCTAGTGCATTCTAGTTTATCTTAGCCATGGTTTTGTAACGTCAATCCACCCAAAGGTTGCCTATTCATTTACCACCATTAACCCACCTTTATACACCCTTAAATATTTGCTTAATGATGTGAACAATCACATTCTTTTACTACACTTTAAACCCCCCTCCCCCATAATGCTGGAAACAAGTCAGAAAATTCGTGCATAACAACTACTCTTCTTCTCTCTTTCGCATTTTCGGCCATTTCTGCACCCCTACTTTGTTTACACCATATCTTCTTCGTTTCTTATCCGAATTGGATGCATGAGTAGTCAAAATCCATCTTCTCAAAAATATCTTGCTCATGGTGTAATTTATTTTTGAAGAAAGTGAAATAACTGACTGCAATTTTCGCTTCAAATAGCCGAGTCAACCGGTTTTTCTTGGAGTTTTCGGGAACAACGTGATTCTCTTCTTCATCTATTATTCTAGTATTATTTTTCACCGAAAATCAAGTAACTAGTAGTTATCTTAGAACCACTAGAGATTAGAGTATATTTTGATAGTAGATTATTTTGTTAGGAAATTATTTTATTTACTTTTTATATGAAATTATTAATGAAAATTATGTGAGTGTTCATTATGTATGATGTGTATATATTATATTCAGAAAGATAATTTTTATTTGAGTTTCCTATTTTATCGATTGAATTTATTATTTGTGTGTTTAGGGTCTAATTTTTAATTAATTAGTGAATGGGTTTGATAATTACCAAAAATATTTTTATGGAGGAATTGCATATGTATAGTATGTTTGTCATGTCTTAGAGTAATTTTTTCTTGCTGTTTTCCAGTTTAATTAATTGAACTATCTATTTTTGCATTTTTGTGATTGTTAGTAATTAATTCGTGAATATTATATTTTAAGGACGAAAAATCTATCTCTTTGCATAACCTGGATTACCATGGGTTTATGCATGTTGTGGTAATTTTTGTACGTTTATTTCTAATTTTAAGTATTTCATTTGCTTTATTGAGTAATATGGAAATTATTGCTAAAAAATATTTTTGAGGTACGAAAATTAGAAATAAAATTATTACTGTGCCGGTAAGGCTATCAAGGTGTTATGTTAATTTTTATGAGAATTTATGGTTTCGTTTCAATTGTTAAATAATTTTTATTGTGGTTTTTGCTAATGATTTAAGTTTATTCATTTATTTTATTAAGGGGTTAATCATATTTAAATAAAAAAATTTGCATTCTTTGAGTGCTGATGATTTTATGTTACTGTTGTCATGATTTCGTGTTTTTTTTTATGTTTAGTTAGAGTAACATTTTACTAATTATGTACGTTTTATTGAATTAGTGAATTTTTAGTTAAATTAATAATGCTCATTCGATGGCGTCAGACGCACCCAAATGTGTCAGACACAAGGTTGTTTGTGCGTTAGACGCACATGTTGGCGCGGAGAGTGAGCTCCTACACCGAGCGCACAAGTGTTTTGTATATGATTTTTCATATGTACTTGAACGTATGCTTTACATGTAATTGGTGATCTATGATGTTAGGATTTTAATTTTGTTTGATGCTATTTGGTGTTGTATAACTCATCTTGTATCATTATTTGTGCTTAAATGTGTACAAAGGTATTTGTTGTTTTCAGTGATCATTGTAAGCTTGTGAACTTACGTATTTCGGGAATTTTAAGAGATATCTATTGATGAATTGTGGGTATAAGGATGTCATCCCTTTGATGAATATTATTGACATGAATGATACTTTTATAATATTCATGATTTTATTTAAGAAAAGAACATCTGGTGTGTTAGATTTAGTCCCTAGTGAATAACATGCCAACAACCTAGGTTATGATCTAGGGGTAAACTTGGGTTAATTGTTGTCGTCTGATAGGACAAGGAGTTATACGTGTACTACCCTGTATCGGGAGTTTGACCTTTCTTAGACACAAGCAGTGGGGAACATAAGCATATAGACAGATCTGGAGATTGCAATCTAGCAAATTTTAGGAAGTGGGGTGTGATCCACTGGTGTTCGAATTCTGACTCAATAACTTGTTCAAACTATACTTTTATTTTTAGTTAAATATTTTTGAGATGATTTATTTATTTTATCTAATTTATTTGTTATTTACTATACATTTGCATTACATCTTGTATGTGGATGCATATTATATTAAACTTGACTTTATTCTTTCCTTTCTTACTAATCTATGTCTGGAATAGACTTTGATTTCTTTTATTCTAGGAGAACTGCTAGTTACCCCCCACTGATCGTGGATGTTTGTTGTTTTATTTGTAGGTTATGTTGATGGGAATCTTCTTTGCTTTTGGGTTCGGGTTGAGATGTGAGCATTACGATGTTCGATGTTTTAGGCCTAGACTTTTAATTAGTTTAAGAGTTATTTTAAGAGTTAGTTATCTCTTTTGGATATTAATCTAATTAATTCAGTTTATTTATACTATATATGTTGGTTTTATCACTTAGTCATTTAAACGCATTTCTTGTAGTAGTGGAATTCCCAAAAGACGATGTTTTCACCATCGTCCTATAATACTATTATTATTTCATTTTTTTCGCTTTGAAATTCTAGGGTGTTACAAATTACACGATAACAACTCCCTCATGTGACTCAAACGATCCACTACTAACCCTTATTCTTTGGAGTATGTAATGACTAGTCTTTTGTGCACGCGATGCGTGCGATGATATTTTTAGGCCTAATATTAAGTAGTAAACAAACTGAAAATGCAAGTTAGTATGTAAGTTCACCTCTATTTTGTGAATAAAATTCTTCCATGTTCTTTTAATGTTGTCATTCATTTTTGTGATTTTGAATAGTTTTTTGTTTCTCAAGTCTTATATGCGCATGTTCTTTTATAATCAGTATGATGTTCTTTACCAAATATCGTCATGTTCTTTTTTTTTGGTTTTGTTCATTTTTGTAATTTATAATAGTTTTTTATATGGATTTCAGTAATTTCTCTATGATCCCGAAATTGTAACCGAAAAGTATAATATAATTTTAGTTTTTTTTCCTTGTCTAACTTCTAAATTCTGATTTCACAGATATTTAAGAATTTTCATCATTTTAATTTTTTCTCCTTTTCTAAATGTTCACACTTTGAGTTTCAATTATATTTGAAAGGAAATTTAAGTTTTTCATACACAATCTGATTTTGCATGAAATGGTCATTTTTAATTTTTCTCCTTTTCTAAATTTGAACACTTTGATTTTCAATTATAGGTGAAATGAAATTTCAAAATTTTCATACACAATCTGATTTCGCATGAAATGGTTTTTGCAAAGCATTTTATAGAAATAAAATACCGTTATTTGTTCATTATTTATACTTATTTATTAAAGTGTTTTTAAATACTATTTGATTGTAGTTCAAAGAATCTTATTTCTACAACATGGAGGTGAACTTAAATACTAACTTGCATTTTCTTTTTATTTACTACTTAGTAATAATTAGGCCTAAAAATGTCATCGCACGCATCGCGTGGATAAAAAGCTATGTATGTGTAGTCGTCAATGATAATAACATGAAACATATTTGTTGATCAATGAAAGTAGAAGCTAATCAAGCAGGTATTTTATTTCTATAAAGTCATAATAAGAGGAAACTTTAATTTTCCTCATATAAGCTAATCAAGTAGAAGCTAATCAAGCAAGTATTTTGTAATTTAGAAAGGAAAAGGGGGCAAAATAGTCGGTTCAAAAAAGGACACCGTTGCTCCCCCCTTCCCTTATGTAATAGAGATAGAAAGCTATTAATAGTTGATAGATTCCATCAAAGAGTGTCCACTTTCACACAAAATATTCTCTTTCTTTTCCATGAAATTTGTTAATTGGTGGAAATCTAAAAACAAAAGCATTATACATGGTGGTTAGTCAAAGTAAAGTGTTTATTTGAAAAAAATCGCTTTTATGATGTTTTTATTTGAAAATTTGTTGATTCTATAAGGTAATTGATGTCGAAAACTTGTTTAACTATATAAAGAGGCATGTATAAGAACCCTTTCATATGAAATTTGAAAAAATATAGTAATAGTATCGTGTTAAAACCAATGCTTAAGCTGTTAGGATAGGAGATCATAGCCATTGATTTCTGATCTTGTAGGTAGTATTAATACTGCCTTATTTTAGACATAAAATATTAAGTAAAGGAAGGTAGAGGTGATCAAGGCCAAACTGAGCTGAGCCAAACTTTCGAGTTAAATTTTAGTGCCCAATAAATCAACCTGAGTTAGCCTGAGTTTTTTAGACGTAAAGCTAATTTAGACCAGAATTTATTTTGCACGAAATAAATTTATGTAAAAATAAGTTTAATTCAGTATAGATAAGTTTATTTCAATTAAAATTAGTTTAATATAGTAAAAATAAGTCTGGTTTCGCAAAAATCACTTCAGCTCATTAAGAATAGACTTTTTTATATGGAAAGAAAAATTAGGGTCTGATCGCTACTGGAGTAGCCAAATAGGACATAGCTGATCTTATTCGTACGGAGTCAGATTGAACAATTAGAACTTGACCTAATTTAGAGTGCGGCTCGTTTTTTGTTATACATACATTTTCACAAACAAATTGTCCAAGATAAAGTTTTGTGGATGTAGTTTTGAGTTTTAGGATTTGTTTGAAATACTTAATAATTTAATTAATGATAACGAGGTTTATTCCTTATTTTGTATTTTATGTGCGTTATTGTTGTTTGTTGGTGCAATTGCTAAATTTGCGCTAATTTTCCCTTCATGTATGGTTATCCGATGCTATGGAGGAACCATACTCCTATTTCAGTTCTCACACAACAATAGTTGGGAGGCCACTCTTGAACATCCTTTCGGATGATGAGAGAAAAATCCGTAGGAAAAGGTGGGAAACAATAGAGTAACTTGGAGGAGTTGTGGCCTTTATGCGCCATCTAATACGTCGCTTGATTTGATTCCCGAAAACAGTGAGAAAATCTGATGATGTTGAAGTTCCTTACCTCAATTCTTGCATCTACAAGTAAGTAAAGACCGCGGTCGGACCTGAATTTGGAATAAAATGGATTAAAATTCGGACCGGACGGAATAAACCCAAAATTTAGGTCCAGTACTCCGTCCGCGAAAAAGCAGAATTTTGGATTTTTGGTCCGGTCCGGTCCACTCCAGACCCGAAAACCCAAAATTTTGTTAGTTATTTTTTAAAATAATTGTTTTTTAAGTTAGTTTATCTTCTCCAAATCTCAAATACAGCCTTAAGTTATTTCTTTAACTCCCTACCTCCCTTCTTCTTCCTTTAAAAGGTCCAAACATATTCAAGAAAATTAAAATAACCAAAAATGCGGAAAATAATTTTTATAGGCATGAATTTTATTTTTTCACAAAACAGGTTCATAAAGGCCCGGACTTAAACTAGACTTGATTTTTCCAGTACAATTTTGGACTCCGAGCCTGAAAAATCTAGTCTGGTCTCCGGTACAAAATATGTGATGATTCCAGTCCACACGTCCGGTCGGTATGGGTTCGGGTCTGGATCTGTGCAAGTCCCTACCTGCATCAACAGTCATAGAGTTAATAATCCATGGAGGTTTCCAAATATTGGAGATAAGATTGATAACTAACAGGTTGTCACCCTTAATAATTGCATTTTCTATGTTAAAATATCTAGCCGCTTCGAAACCTTCACTTAATCCCCACGCTTCGACTTGGATAATTGAACAAGAGAGATCGAGGGAATTAGCACCAGCTAAAACCACCTCTTCTTTATGATTTCTGATAACATAACCAAAGGTTGGTTTCCCATTATTAAGTTTAGACCCATCAAACTTAACTTTGAACCAACTTATTCTGCGGGCACCAAATTAACGCCTTTTAATTTCTAACACGCATAGGAAGAGAAGCATAGGAAGACTTAGAAGAATTGATAATATTCTCCATATTAGAGGAGCTGGACCATTCTCAAATAACAAAAATAATTTTCGATTTTGAAAACCATTTCGGTTTTAGACGTCAAATCAAATCATAGCATATGTGGTATAAAAATAGAGACTTCATTCTCTTTTTTTCCATATGAAATGGAAATAATTATAGATATGTTCCTAATGTGTCTTGCAGTTGATGCATTGCAATTAAAGACGATGTTATTGCAAGCGGACCAAATGAACCACCATGCAAGCGCAAGTTGCAAAGATTGACTAGGAGGCACGGCTTTGTAGCAGAATTAAAATTTTCTTGAAAAGAATAAAAGTTAGTCGCATCATGAATTATGGGCCAGTTATGAATGAGTTTTAGATGTAGGAGGACATCGATACTGAATGGACATTGGAAAAACAAATCAGTAGTTGTTTCTTTTACAGTGTTGAAAAAACACACATTGCTCAAGGGTATAAACCTTATATTGCTCTAATCTATCGTTGGTGGGGAGGCCGTCATTGCACGCTTTCTGAAGAAAATTACAAACTTTTAGCGGGATATCAGCCTTCCAAATCCAATGATAATTAACTTTAGAATAAGACGCAGGATCAATACCTTGTGCTAACAAAGCACCCAATTTAACGGAGTAATCTCCATCTAGTGAAAGGGCGCAAAATAGTTTTATCTGAAATAAGATTGGATGGGACACTAGTGGAAAAAAACCCACCTGATGCGGTCAAAATCGGGCTTACGGATGCAATTTTGGACCGCATCAGATGGGCTTGCAGCAGGTATGAGAAGGAATCTGATGCGGTCAAAAACCGCATCAGATTCGTTAGATATGATGTGGTTTTGAACAGGACCGCATCGGAAAATAAGGGAAGGCTTTCAAAAAAAACTAGCTGCGAAAATTTGAGATATCAACAGCCAAGCAACGACCCAACAAGAGCAGTATATCAAAACCAAAAAAAAATAGGACGAATATTATACAAAGGACGAAAAAAAATTAAGAAATTAATAAAGGAAAAGGACGAAGAGGAACGAATTTATACAAACAAAAATTAAATTAGATTATACAAATAATATACAAACAAAAATTAAATTAGATTATACAAATTAAAAACGAATTTCATATATACGAATTACACGAATTACAAAGAGGAACGAAATAAAAACCGATAAAGTAAGAGGCTTCGTGATAAAAAAAATCGAACGACAAAGAGGAACGAAAGTATCTGGTGATAAAAACGATTTGATGGCTTCGTGATAAATTGATGAACGACGATGCACGACGAAGAACAACGAGAAGAACGATGAGAAGGATGACGGTGAACGTGACAACAATTAATCATGAACGACGAGAAGAAACGACAATGTTCGTGGGTTTGAGAGGGAGGAGGGAAGAGCATACCTGAAGAGGAGAGAGAGGAGGGATTAGCGTTGAGTGTTGCGTGAGGAGAGAGAAAAATAGCGTCGTGGGAGGAGAGGTTAGGGTTGAGTGAGGAGAGGAGGGGAGAGAGAGAGAGGGATTAGGGTTTGAGGAGAGGAGAGGGGATGGAGTTAAGGACTTTTAGGTTGTTTGAGAGGTTAGGGGCGGTGGGTTTGTTAAGTTAACATGGGCCACGCACGAATGGGCCGCGCTAACAGTTTGAGCTTCACAAAATTACGAAAATCTGATGCGGTCCATCAAACCGCATCAAATTTTTAAAAACCGCATCAGATTTTGTAATCTGATGTGGTTTTTAATGGACCGCATCCGTTTTTTTTTTTGACAAATTTCCCTCCAATTTTTTGAAGCATTTCATCTGATACTAAGTGACATATAAGGTTTTCTCCACTAGTGGGATAAAGATTTTTGATATATGAACACAAATATGAGCAAGGAGAAGCAAAGAAAGATTTTGTACATTCCGGGTTTTAATTGGATTTATAAAATCGCAACCAAGCGTTTTGAATAGAAAGACATTAACTTGGATAATATCCTTTAAAGGGTAAGGATAAACCCAATTATCACAACAAAAGTTGATCTTAGCTCCATTCCTACCTGCCACCTTAGATCTTTTTTAAACAAAGGCCTAATAGCCATTAGCTTTTTCCATAGTCAAGAAGAAGATTGAGCAACTTTGTAGTTTAATACATCTTTATTCTTACAATACTTCTTTTTTGAAAGCTCTGCTCAAAGGTTGGGTTTATCTGATATAAGCCTCCAAATAAGTTTCATTAGGAGAGAATATTATTGGCTTCAGCTTTTATAAACTCCATACCACCCATAAATTTGTGTTTAGAAATACCATCCCATCCAATTAAGTTGTGGAATTTAAAGCTATTAGGGTTAATAAAAAATACAATACGTGACATCAGCTTAGAGTGCATTCTTTTGAAAGCAAAAAACTTCACATTTGGAAATTAGCTTTAGTAGTTAAGTTAGCTTGGATTAGAATGACTCTTTCTGCTTGCGAAAAAGAATTTGCTTTCCATTTTGGAAGTTGTTGATGAACTTTAGTTATAATTGGACCAAAAGTTTTTTTAATTGGTTACTCTTTTGTCAATAACGGAACACCCCAAATAACTATCAAGGGAGGAGGCTTGGGACACTTTTGCAAAATGCTTTTAAAGATATCTTTATCCTCTTGTGAGACATTTGAAGTACATTGGAAGGCTGATCAGTAAAGTTAACAAGTTGTCCTAACATCGAACAATATTTATCTAGAATTGATTTAATAGTCCTACAACATTTCGTGTTTGCTTTTACAAAAATCATAATATCATCAACAAAGGTCAATAAAGGAAATTTCATGCCGTATGTACCTATTGACACACCTAATGGTCCATTATTATCATAGCTATGCACATGAATTTGTCTAGCTAACAACTCTGCACATAAAATAAAAATATATGGGGACAGTGGATCTCCCTAACGAATCCTCCAATCTATCACAAGTGAGACCAACAGAAAAAGAGACAATGAAGATACAAGTACTGATCCACAAAGTCCAAGTAGGACAAAAACCCAACTTAGGAAGCATGAAAAAGATATTCCAACCTATCACATACTTTTTCATATTAAGTTCGATAGCAATCCAACCTTTTTTCCTTGTTTTTTCTTAAACGAGTGTGAAAGACTTCATGCGCTAACAAGATGTTTGAATTAGCCTTTGAAAGACAAATGCTCCTTGTAGAGGATGAATAATTTTCCCTAATACAATCCTAAGATAGTTGACAATAATTTTTGAAATAATCTTGTATATTGTGGAGCTTAAACTAATAGGACGAAAAGGAGATGGGTGAATTTTCTATTTTTGGAATTCGAGTAATAAAGGTATGATTAATTTCATTTAAAAATCTTCCGGAGTGAAAAGAAATTTTTGACTGTTCTTGTTACTGAACTACCAACTAAATTCCAGTATTTTTGAAAAAAAATAAGACGAAAAGCCATTCAGACCTGGAGTTCGGAGCTAAATTAGAAGTAGTCAAATTAATTTCAACATCAATTACCTCGCTAATTGGCCATTCATTCTCTTCTTCAAAACTAACAGGCTGAATAAGATCGAAGTCAACATCTTTGTTGAGATAGACAATTTTCTTTTTTTGTAAACCAATATCTAAAAGCATTTGTAATTTTTAAAGTGATAATGTCTGGGTTGGAAGAGATGTTATTATTTTTATCTCTTAAAGTTTTAGTTTGATTGTTGTTGTGCTGAGTTAACACATAAGCATGAAGTTTTGTATTGTTATCCCCTAAGGATAAATTATATAGGAAGTTTTACTTTTTTAGTTGCAATAATTTTCATTGTAAGTATACAATTTACTTCATTTAGTTAACAAGATATCTTGTTTTCTATGTTGAACTTCATAAATAGGGTCTTTACACATCTCAATTTGGATTTTTTTTCTACTTTTGAGTCTACTAATTTAATCTGTCTAAATACATTGCCAACCTTGGTTTTGTTCCATTCTTTCACACTTTTTTTTTAAGAAGTTCTCATTTCTTCATTAGACGATACATAGAGGATTCTAGGAATCTTGCTCACCACGTTTCCTTTATTGAAATGTCAAAATATTTTCTCAAACACCAAAAATTTAAAAGGATGAGCTTTTTGAGTATTTTGATTGAGATAGTTTTCAAAAATTGGCAATGGTTTAACGAAGTGACAATATTGCGATAAATAATAGCTTTATGAAATTTTGTAATCCAATCAATACTAGCAAAACCCTTGTCTAATCTTTCAAGAATATTATTAGGGTCATATTTCCTCTTCCTCAAAGTATATTGCATCTCGCTAAATGGAAGCTCAACACATGGAACTTGAGCAATAAATCCCTAATTCTACCTAATATGTTAATGGAAGTTCTGGCATCGTCATCTTTGTCCTCAAACTTACTAATCTCATTACAGTCTCCCAAACTATGAAAGGCTTGGAAAGGGAATCCAGTTTTGCAAGTAGTTCATTTTAAAAATCCCTCTTTTAAGGAATTTTGTGCAGAAGCATAAATAAACACAACTATATATGGGAATTGTAGTTTAAAACAATAGCTAGCATAAGCCACAAATCTCGAAACTTTAAGTATTACATTAAGCTTAGAAGCGTTTACGTTACAATATTTTAACTTCAATAAATATTAGTTTAACAAAAACTAGTTCAGTTAATTGAAGTTCATGAATTTTAATTCGTTAAATCAATTTGGAAAGTTTTGAATAATATGCCTCAAATTGCTCAATCTTATGAATCGACTACCATCTGATCGACATTTACCCTTCACAGTTATATTCGCTTGTGCAAGTTAGAAGTACCAATATCACAAATCGTTGCACATGTTGAACCTAGAACTGATTTTTCTATGTTCGAAGAAGACAAATAGACTCAATTGAATGAAGTTTAAAATAAGATAACACAAGAGATTTGGAAATCAATTAAAAAAAATGAGGAAAAAGGTCTTCGACATCAAGTAGGAGATGGCTCCAAAATGAAATTTTTGATAAATAATTAGGTGTTTCGTCTTCGACATCAAGTAGGAGATGGCTCCAAAATGAAATTTTTGATAAATAATTAGGTGTTTCCTTTCCCTTTGCAAAACACTATTGAGGTTCCTAATATGAATCAACATTTATTAGTTCATGACTTTATTGATGAAAATTGGATCATTCATAAGTTACTTCTCTATGTCCCTGAGCATATTTGTGAAGATATTGTTAATATTTTTTTCATCCCTTCTAATCAAATTCGTGATAATTTTTTTGGGGGGTTTTCCCCAGACGGAGAATATTCGATAAAATCAAGAGTTTCATTTCAGTTCAAGGCATGAATCCTTGTGATATTTTTAAAGTGGAATTTGATTAGATTTGGAAACATAATATCCCTCTTAAGGTTAGGATTTTTTTTTTACGAAAATTTTGTAATGATGGTTTTCCTACTAAGGATCGTCTATCAATTAAAAATCTCCACTCTTCAACAATGTATTCTCTGTAATCACCACAAAGTAATTTCCATCTTTTCTTCTTTTGTAACTTTCTTCATGATACTATCTAGTGCCTTCATGATGATCCTAATCGGCCTCTCCTCCCCTTAGATGCAACTTTTGACACTTTTTGTGCTAATCTTGATATTTGTCATCAAAAGCTTTCTTCTTGCCAAATTACCCAACTATCCATCTATACTTTTATGGTTTATTTGGTTCGCTTGTAATAGATTAATTTCTATGACACTCCTTTTAATGCTTGTCATATTAGTATAACTTATATATGTTTTTCAAAGATTGGACCGATCATACTATTAGATCAAGCCCTTAACCTGCCGACCTTCATTTATCCGATTAGCAACGCTTTCAGCTCTGGGAAGACTATTTGTTGATCTCCCACTAGCCAAGGTCATTTCAAAATAAGTTTTGATGGGTCTAAGCTCCAAACTGGAATGGTTGCGTTTTGATTTGTTGTCACAAATCATCTTGGAAAAGTCTTGCTTGTGGGTGTTAATTCTATCGAGCTTTCTTCTCCTATTCTTCATATCGAGACTTGGGATCTTAGAGAAAGTATTGAGGCTGCTCTCTATCTAATTATTAATAATATTGTTATTGAAGGAGATAATTTGACATTCATGAATGTTATGAATAAAATATCAGGAAATTTCTTGAATTATTAACTCTTTGATTTGTGATGTAGGTCAAGTCGTGGCTAAGTTTCGTCAGTTCCACTTCTTGCATTGCTTCCGAGAAGCAAATCAGGCGACTGGTTTATGGCGCATAAGGGTGATAATGTTCACATTACTACTTTTTCCCCCTTTTGTGCCCCCCTTTCCCTCATTATCCGTAGAGATGTCTTAAAATGTCCTCATGATTAGGTCTAGTCCTAGTTAATCTTTTCGTACAAAAAAAATCAAATAGAAACAATGAGGAGGGAGACGATAAACATAATTTAAATAATTAATATAATAGTGTAAATTGAAGCAATCATGCACATTTTTCTTCACAAGAATTGAATATAGAGTATTGATTTGGAAGCATTAACCTTATTACGTTATGATGATTATTATTGTTCATTTACTTGTACACATTCACAAATAATACAATTTAGATGAAAAAATTATTTACAAGAAGAAATAAATTATAACAATAATGATAATTAACAATATTCAAAAGCAAATTATCAAAGGGATTTGAATGAGTCATATTTTGTTTAGGTTATCGTTTAAATGGCCCCTTTACCTGAAATAAAAAGTGAAATTGGTATTTGTGTCGAACCTACTAATATCAAGAAGGTGAATAATCACTAATCACGATAAACATGATAATGTTTTGAATTTAAAATAACATTATTGTTAAAAATATATTTCAATTATTATTATTATAATTAATCTTATTACATAAAATAATAAGATGTCTTAGAATAATTATATTAAGAAAAATCAATTTCAATAAGTGGCAATAAATTCAACAAAATAAGCTCAGTTTAATTATAAGTTATGTTTCGTTAATATAAGTTCAGTTAAGCAAAAATTAAGTTGGTTAATAATATTTGTGCATTTTTTTTTTCTAATTTTCGTTGATAATAATCCTCTTTTCTCTCTTTGTAGGAGAGTTTTTTTTTTTTATACCCAATCAGGTTTCTTTGTCTCGCTAGTGGGAATTCGGAACTTGATTTTATTAGTCTCCTATTGTTAATTGGAGTCCAAAGTTTGATTTTTATGGTTGTTGCAAAGATACAAATCATTGGCAGCTTGATGCAAACATATTAACATTCATTGATAGTTTGTTGTACAAATTTCTAATCGGTATTGGGTTTTTCATATCTTATCTACAAGATCTAATGAGATGATTTTTCTCAAAACTATGTCCAAGCGTTATACGCTATCATACAAGGATACATGATTTAACGAATTAACAAGGAGTGACTATGCTATATTGTCAAATTTGGTTCGTTATTGTCATAGATTTATCATAGAAGAACTTTATTGATCAAGTAAGGTTGTGTTTCTTTTTCTTTAATATCGCTTCTAAATGTTGTATGCTTTGTAAT
Organism: Beta vulgaris subsp. vulgaris; assembly: GCF_026745355.1. Classification (NCBI taxonomy): domain Eukaryota; kingdom Viridiplantae; phylum Streptophyta; class Magnoliopsida; order Caryophyllales; family Amaranthaceae; genus Beta; species Beta vulgaris. The sequence goes on along the minus strand of NC_079202.1, from coordinate 7,274,629 downwards.
TAATGACATTTATCTTTCCTCTCTAAAAAAAAGTTCAATTAAGTTATATAAATTCAATTAAGCAATAATGAGAAGTGAATGGGCTTAAAAATCAAGATTTTTTGCTTTTTACTACATGTCTTATATATCTTTTTTTAAATTACTACCTTTATAGACTTTTCTCTAATTTAACTACCTTTCAAGTTCCTGAATCGTTGGTTTTGCTACCATTTAACGAGTATGTCCATAATATGTTATGTGTGATCCACTTATGACCTTTTTCCCAATTCTTTGACATTCTCTTCGACAATTTTAGTTATAATTTTATTCTTCTTTCTTCAAACATCTGTTATGTGTGACCCACTTATGACCTTTTCCCAATTCTTTGACATTCTCTTCGACGGTTTTAATTATAATTTTATTCTTCTTTCTTCAAACATCATATCCCTCAAATTTTCTTCAAAAAGCTGAATTCAAAGTTTTGCGTATTCTCATTTCACTGGGGGGGGGGGGCTAATCATTCAAGTAAAGTAAGATTGTTGTTTTAATTTTGTGGATAAGGATTCGTACATAATTCTGGATTTTGTTCAATTAGAATCTTTACACTAGTGGAAAAATGATGAAGGGCTGCGCTGAAAAAGGCCTGTAGGGTTGCGCTTTTTGACAGCAGCCCTTTCAGTAGCAGCCCTTCACTTTTTAAGTAGGGCTGCGCTAGAAAAGCGCAGCCCTTAAGCTAGAAGGGCTGCGCTAGTTAGGAAAAAGCGCAGCCCTTCTAGCTTAGAAGGGTTGCGCTAGTTAGGAAAAAGCGCAGCCCTTCTGACTCAGAAGGGCTGCGCTTTTTCCTAACTAGCGCAGCCCTTCCTACCAAAAAAAAAAAAAAAAAATTTTTTTTTTTTGACATTTTTTTACTCATAATCTCACATTTTCTGAAATTAAACAGAAGAGAAGAGAAACGAAACGAAAATACTAAACCCAAAACAAAAAAAAGAATAAAACGAAAATGAAAAAAAAGGAACAAAAACTAATATACAAAGAGAAGTATACAAAAACATTAATCAAAACAAAGATGAAAATACAAGAAATTATATACAAAGAGAAGTATACAACAACATTAATCAAAACAAAGAGAAGTATACAACAACATTAATCAAAGCAAAGAGAAGTATACAAGAACATTAATCAAAATAAACAAAAAGAAGTATACAAGAACATTATAGATCTGAAAATACAAGAACTACCTCCAAACATTAACCTAATAATGTTTAAATACATAAAACAAAACCCTAATACATAATTTAAGGGAAAAAAAAATTTCGGAAAAACTTAAAATGCCTATTTGGAGGCTTAAACGAACTCGGATGGCTTAAAAAGCCTAAACATCACAGCATAGCGGTGAGTTTGACTCGTTGGCCCGTTCCGCTTCCGAAAAGGTATCACAATAGGCAATCGGACTCCGTCGCCATGTTTAGTGCAAATCATTTAAGGTTTTTGTCGCAAATGTTTATGGGAGTTTTTGAGAGAGAAGAGAGGATGAGAGAGAAGGAGGAAAGGAATGATGAGGGACGTGAGAGAGGAGAGAGAATGAGGGATAATATATTTGACGAATCCCCGCTCAATATTTCAAAGCCCGCGATTTCGAAATTTCAAATTTTTTCAGGAAAGGCTGCGCTTTTTTTAAAAAGTGCATCCCTACATAGCAGAAGGGCTGCGCTTTTTTAAAAGGCGCATCCCTTCTGCTATGTAGGGCTGCGCTTTTAGAAAAAGCGCAGCCCTTCCTCCGCAGCCCTTCCTTTTTTTTCCCCTAGTGTTATAAAAATAGGGATTGTAATTGGTAACGGAATGGGCATGATTGAATGAATGTTGGGCAAAAGATATGTTTAATAATCTTCAATGTAGTGCATTCTTCATTTCGTATTGGAAGCTCCTAGTATTGAAAAATTTCCAATTAAAAAGCCTCAATTTGTTAAGAACCCTAGTTTTCATAATTGAAACTTGAATTTTACTTTGAGTTGTTCAAAAATGCGAACTTTCTTAAGATTGCCATGAACACTAATGCTAAGCTCCTAATCACATTTGTGAAGATTGATTTAATTTGCACAAAGATTGACAAATGCTGTTTGAAGTTGGATGGAAGGCATAATATGCTAAAAAAAAAGCCCCTAATTAGATTTGTGAAGATTGATTTAATTCGAACAAAGATTGACAAATGTTGTTTAAAGTGGGATGGAAGGCATAATATGCTAAAAAATTCAAGGAGAAATGTTGGAAAATTGGGGGGTATTTGAAAGTGGCCACCACTCCATGGAAAAATGAACAAATTTTATGGTCGCCTCACGACTAAGCTAAAACCTGTTGTGCATGATAATGTAAGAGGAAAACCCATAATTTAGACAAACAAGTAGTTAAATTAGGGCTAAAAATATTTAAGAAAGGAATTATTTCAAAAATGTTATATAATAAAGGTACTTAAAACTAGAGTTCTCTAATAGTCTGTGTCGTGTTTATTTTGCGTTTTTACTAATCGTCTCGAAACCTCTTGACACTAATCCGACCCATTTAGCCAATAGTGTTGGAACTCCTTGATACTAACCCAACCCGTTTAATTAAGCGGTTACTCGTGCTGACCTATATAACCTATTTTTATTGAAAATCACTGAAAAAATTCTAACAATAAATTAATTTTTATGTCCAATTTTTATGAACGCATGTTTATGATTTAGGTAATAACTTGCTAGTATATTAGAAAGTTGTAAAGAATTTATTAATGTTTTGCCAACTTATACTCTAAATGGTACTGAAATATTAAATTCTCCCATGTGTTTAAGTTACATGTGCAAAGCTGTGTTAGTTTCGAGTTGAAAAATTCTACACTAATCCAACCTATTTATTAAACTACAAAATATGTATTGACCCATTTAAATAAACACATCTGTAAAAATTTGACACTAACCCATTTTTTTAGTATCGGGTTTATGTCGTCTCAATTTTGAAGATCTCTACTTCAAAGTTAAAACCAGGATTTCCTTAAATTCATTCCTACTAGCCTTCATATGCACGCGATGCGTGCGTTAATTTCAAAATTTGTTATTCTATTAGATACTCCATTCGTACTTTATTTATGATTAAACTTAAATGTGAAAAATTCAACAGTTAGATGTATTTAGATATATTAATTCGCTAATGTAAAAAAATAGAAAGGTTGTGAGTCATTGTTAACATTAACTTTTTGTGAATGATCATTGAACCAAAAGAACAAAAATAATGAGTTGGTTTAACTAAATTAAAGAGTATCAAAGGTAGTGAATGTTCAGACTTTTCATGTGCATGTTATGTATGCCATCTTTTTTTATAAGGTAAAAATATTTTGTCCATTTAATTTTTTATTGAAGTATTTGATGCATATACCACTTTAAACTTGTTTTAAATGGCAAGTTGGAATGAGAATTTTTAAATGATTTGCTTTTGTAATTTTTTTCATTTCATTAATTAGATCATTAAGGGTATTTTAGTCACTTCAAAAAAGGACACCACACCTCCTCCCTTGACTTATATAATAGAGATAACCCGAAGATCGGGCCGGAAGAATATACCCCGTAGCGGGTTAGTTCGGGCCGGGCTGGACGTGATCAACTGAGAATTACTGAATTACCCGAAGGCATTGGTTTTCTCTCTCAGTCTTCGAAATAGGGATTCTTGATTTTTTCTACCAGAAATTTTCTCTCTCCTACTCTCTCTTCTCGAAACGGCTGTTTCTCTCGCTTCCACTCTCTGTACCTCATTCCTCTTTCTCTTCCAAACCACTCTTGCTAGCGTTTCCACTCAACCTCCATTGAAGGTTGAAGGTAAGCTTTTTAATTTTCGTTGTTTCAACTTTTAGGTTTAAGTTATTGTCGTTGACGTCATATTTTTTTGAGTTTTTGATTCCATTAATCTCTATTACTCACTCTTCCTCTTTTGAAATTGTATAGGGAAGCTTTTTCCGGATCTGGAAGAAGAAAACGCTGAGGTTCCAATGGAATTTGGTTTGATATCACTTTTTTGTTCTATTTTTCCGTTTAATAGTTTTCGTTCGAACTAATTCTTTGATTTTCTCTCTTTCCAGTTGAAGTTCGAATTGCATAGAAGATTTGATCCATTGATTTTTCAGCGCATAGAAGGTAATTTCGAATTCTCTGATCATATTTCTATAAATTTTTTTTTATAGAATTTCTGGTAACTCGTAAGTTTTTAATGGAGAAGTCTAATAATATTAGTTCTGTGAATTTATTTATCAAAAATTTGTATGTATACCAAAAATTGTGGAATTGTAGCCGAATAACTTTGTGGTTTTAACTAATGTTCAGGTTTATTCTTTATATGTTCTATATGTAACTGCTTATGGTGCTATGCATATGATAAATTTAAGCCCTGATGTTGTTTAATATGTTTTTTTTGTTCTAGTATGAGCTTTAACAGTTTAGTATGTTCTGGTATGGATTGTATGGGCCCTTTTCCTTTACTCTTGAAGCTTTGGTGGTTTTTATTTTCCGTCAATGTATGCTAACTTAAATGCTTACCGACATTATATCACATTGCCTTGTTGTGTCGATAATAAGTTATGCTTTCAAGTGAGAAAACTCAACTGTAATCTAAGCTAAAATAATATAGTTTCTTGGTTCAAATTAAGTTAAGATCATGCGATGGCTATAGCTAGAAGTAAAATGTAAATGTTTACCAACATTATATTACATTGCATAGATGTGTAGATAAAGTTCATGCTTTTAAGCGACAAACTCACTGAAATCTAAGCTAAAATAATATAGTTTTTTGCTTCATTTTTAAGTTAAGGTCATGCCATGTCTGGAGTTAGAGAAACATGAGCTTCTATTTAGAATGACTTTGTGATGAATTTTTGTACCTAAGCTTACCTTGAAAATAAATTATCCAACAGAAAACACAGTTGTAGATGAATTTTCCTTTGCTTAAATCCATGCATGAAATGTTAGATAGAAAAGGAGGACTAGAGATGAAAGAGGGAGGATGGTGGGGGAAGGAAAGACGGATGTGAAGAACAAGGAGGAAGATGTAGCATTGCTTCCTTTGAGATCGAAAATGCTCGCAACCCTCCGGAGAACTACTTTTTACTTCGCAAAGTTTTTTTTCCACCCTTTACTAACCAAACAAAGGAAAAAAGGAATAAGTAGTTTTTGGGAAAAATATTTTCGCTCAACCAAATACTCTTTGAGTCTTGATTTGAGTTCCAGTTTATTAAGGTTTCCATTTAGTTGAAAAATGGGTACCTTCAGATGAAGAAGGGGTACATTTTGTCCCAAACAGTTACTTTTAGTTAGTAAATAATGAGTTTACACTTGCAATAATTTTGTGAATTTTTGACTTATTCCTTAATCCTTACCCTTGAGGGAAAATAACTATCTCTGCTGCCAGAATCATCATTGACTTTGGCAATGAAGTTGAGTTACTGCCTTTCCATCTTTTTAGTATCTGCTTAGAGTTTGTTAATAAGGTCTCACGGATATGCCCTTGAAAGATATTCTTGTAGAGCATGTTCCTTTTTTTTTTCACTGCAATTTTCTGTGTACTTAGTCTGCATCCTCAGTCGTGCTCCTGATTTTTATCCTTTAGGTGACTGTTCTAATATTGCGGAAAAGCTGGACTTCTCTGTGGAGTAGTTTTGACACTCACTTCCATATGGGTATGAAACTTGAAATGTTATCTGAATTTTCATATGATTGGAAGCATCTTAGTGGAATGTGAGCATTATGACACTTGAAGACTTCTTTACCTTGACTGAGATGAAAGATGGGTTTACAGTCCCTGCTCGTGTTGAGGAGTTGATTAATTTTATGCAGAAGGAGAAAAATTCTTTAGTGAAGAGTGCTGGTGATGCAACAAGGCAGTGGGCCGCTGTTGCTGGCACAATAGCAGCTACAGAGAATAAAGAATGTCTTGACCTTTTTATTCAGTTAGATGGTCTATGGTTTATTGATAGGTGGTTGAAGGATGCTCAAACATTTCCTGATGAAACGAGTGACTGCTTTGTGGAAGAGGCTATCTCAGCATTGTTACTAGCAGTTGAGAAACTTCAGGTGAATGGTGAGAAGTTGGCTTCATCAGGATTATGCATCACTGTCAAGAGTCTTCTTCGTTATAAAAGCTCTAAAGTTCAAGATAAGGCAAGAGCTCTCTTTGACAGTTGGAAAAATAAGGATGTTGATTTCAAAAGCATGGATGTTGAGAAGGCCCCACGTTATAATGATCCAAAGCTAGATAATCAAGCTCCTGAAACTCAGTTCACCTCGGATGTTGACTCTACAACAAGATCCCCTGGTGATCAGAAGCCGGGAAGTGCTGAGGATGGGAAAGTTAAACAGTCCAATGATCAGGATAGTTCTCAGATCATGCCCGATCATGCAGATTCTAAAGCCGGATGCTCAGATATGGTCGCCTCACCGGCTAAGCTAGAACCTCTTGTGTGTGATCATGTCAGAGAAAAAGTATGTGCGTCTGATGGAATACTGGATTCATGTGTTACAGCCTTAAAGCAAGGCACAAATGGGGTAATTTCTGAGGCTTTGAAGCCTAGACCTGCGGCTGAAGATGCAAAGCATGAAAGCAATTTTGACATGTTGCCTGATACATCAGGTAATGATAAGGTTACTTCCGCCTCTGGTGTTTCTGGTAGCAATGACCTCTCTTCAAGAACTGATGCTAAAGTTGATGAAGAAGCTGCTGCTAAGGTTGCTGTAGAAGCTGCTGCTAAATCTAATTGCAGAGCACTTGATGTCAAGGATGGATCTCCCATGAAATCTACGTCAACATATGATACGAAGAAGCTTCTGGATGAGTCAAGCAATGGGATGGATGATAGTGAGCAGAATGGTTTGGAACAAGGTGATGGTTCTGCGTTGGAGGAATTCAAGGATCAGGCGCCATCTATTTCTAGATTAGAAGATGATGCTGAACGTACTGAGTGTAAACGGTATCACCAAAGTGAATCGAGGTATATGGGGAAGAATTGTGAATTTGCAAGATTGACAAAAACAAGCAAATCGATTGACATCATCCAGCAGACACGAGATATGGACCTTGAGGATGGCACAGTTGATGCTTTAGAAGTTGCTAGACTTGTTGCCAAGGAAGTGGAGAGAGAGGTAGGAGGTTATTGTGAGCAATCTGGCACCTCTGCCTCATCTTCATCTTCATCTTCTTCTTCTTCTTCTGATGGAATATCAAGTAGTGGCGGTAGACAGCAAGACAGCCCAAAGTCTATAAAGGGGGAACAGGACATGCAGATAGATGGCCCAGTAAGACACTTACCAACAACAGAAATTACCCCTGATGTGTCCGGAGAGGCACCATTAATGAGTTTGTGTGATCCAGAGGCAAATCCAAAAAACCATTCTCAGGATTTGGAGTCTTCCATGGTGGTTGATGTTGCACTGGAACCAGAAAGCAATGCAGAGAAAAGCTTCTTGGAATTTGATCTGAACCAGGAATTTTCCTGTGAGGATGCTGATCATCAGGTGGATACCTGCTCAAACCCTGTATCTATCATTTCCGCCTCCAGAGCTGTTGTATCTTCTGGAATGCCTGCGAGCCCTCTTCAATTTGAGGGAAGTCTTGGGTGGAAAGGATCTGCAGCCACTAGTGCATTTCGACCAGCATCTCCTCGTCGGACCTCCGATAGTGATAGGGCTCTTTCAGGCGGGGGCACTAGCAGTGGATCACGGCAGAGGCAAGATTTTCTTGATATTGATCTGAATGTGGCTGAAGGCGATGATAAGACAGTCAATCTAGTGCTGGGTAAACAGAAACAGATGTTACCTAGCCTTCCGTCGGGTGAGTCTTCAGTGGAATTAAGTCCTAAAAGATCTCAAAGGCTCAATCTGGACCTAAACCAAACTGATGATGATAGAGGTCTTCCAGCATCTGAGTGGAAAATGGGTGGGCTTATATTTCGCCCTCAAAATTGCCAGCGAAGTCCATCGCCGGCTTCCTCTTCATCATGTATGCAGCCTTCCATGAGGAATTTTGATTTAAATGACAACCTTTCCAATTGCAATGATTTTTCAGACCAACCAACCTTTCTCGGGGAGTTTTCTCGAAAAGTTAACCAATGTATGGGACCACCAGATGATACAGTTATTTCGATAATGGGAACCAAGGTTAAGAAAAATGTATTTCCTCAAACTCCATTGCGTTTTCTGAATGGGAGGGCATCAGACCCTGTGATGGAGGCTAGCTTGTTGAGAGGGGGACCGTTAATGGGGCTGGGACCTACAGTTCCGTATCCTCCATCTGTATATGGATACAATGGGCTTGCAATGGGTTCTGCTGTTTCTCTTGCATCAGCACAGATTTACAGACCGGGAGGCCCGATCCCATATGTTTTTGATTCGAGGGGAGCCCCATTTCTACCTCAAATGTTGGGCTCAGCCTCAACTGTTCCGTCTTCCTATGGTCAACCTTCATTAGTTATGAATATGATGGGTGCAACGCCTGATCTTAACCTTGCTGGTCCTTTGCGCCCCAATTTTGATTTGAACTCTGGGTTTGCTAATCCTGTTGAAGCAGGAAATCCTGATCCTACCTTTTTCAGGCCTCTTTTCATCCCCCATGCTCAGAGTAGGCCTTCAGAAGAGCAGCTGAGAGACAGTTTCAGAGCCTTGGGTTCTGGGAGCAGTGGTGGAAAGCGGAAGGAACCTGATAGTGGATGGGAACTTTATCCCACTAACTACAAACAACAACAACCACCACATTTATAGAAAGTTCTTCTCTATTGTTCAGGGTCTCCGTCTTTGGTTTTGGCCTAACAACTGAAGAAATCATACTGATGCAATATAACATCAGCCTGGAAGATGCTGATGATTCTGGGAGTAGGAGAGTTGGAATTTATAGTTTAAAACAGAATAAAGTCCGGAGATTATTGGCGTGACAGTGATTTATGGAGTCAACTCCTTGAGGAGTGGAATTAGGTTTATTGATTTTTTTTTCTGTTTAATTTTCATAATTTCCTTCTTTTTCTATATTGTCTCATAAGGCCATTTCAAGAATAGAAATATTTGGTATATGTAGCTGTAACATCTCACCCATACATAGAAATCAAAAGATTGGTCCCTTTCAATATCGTGTCTTTTTTAGAATTGATATAATTCGTCTTGAAGGTTGACGTGAACATGTTTTGACATAATCTTATATATAACCACATCGTATCACCCATTGACGTTGGATTAAATTTAGCCTTTTCTTCTCTTCATTTTGTAAAATATATGTGCTTTCCGGATCAGTCTGCAATCTCAGTAGCCTATTGTGGTTTCTTCCCATGTTCATGCCTCTAATTCCGTGTCTGAATTGTGGTTTCTGCGAACCTTGAGGTCAGACTGCTTGCAGCATATTACAAAGTACCTATGTGCCACATCTTATTGGTATGCAATGCAAACGCCACCTGATGATATAATCAAGTGAAGGTATTCTGTCTTCATTTTGTTTAACGTGATATATAAATTGTTTCTATAAAGCTATGATGAGATGAGCTTGCCTGACAGGCTGATGCTTCAGCTAAAAGGATGACACAGACATCATAGTGGGTAAGTTACTCTAAGTGGACGAACGAAGAAGCTATGTGTGGTGCAGTATTCTTCAGTAACTTCCATCATGTCTTTAATTTGAAGTTCTCAAAATCAATAGGGATCTCAAAAATGGACAGCTTTACCTGATCGCTTAATTGGGTATTTTCTACATAACTTGTATGTAAACTTCACTTGTGTTTAATCATCTAGATATCTTGAGCTGTGTAGAGGTTTTGGAGCTAAAATCTTCTTGTGGGGATCATGTGGCAGTGGCGCATATATTTGGTACAGTTGACATATATCAGGACGCAGGAGCCGCTATAGAAAGATTTTTACTCAGAATTCTGAAAGAGTTATTGCAAAATTATGACGGTCTGCTAACTGGCCTTCGTTCTTACCTCACAAAGTTACAGGTAGTTTTTGGTTCACACTTTGGGAGTTGAGGACATGCTTCCCCCAACCTATTGGTGCAGAAGAGGAAGTCCCCCCCACCCCCCTCCCCGCCCTGCTCTCTCTGGTGTGTCCGATGTTTCACTGCATATGCACCTTGACTTGGAGAACCAATTCTTTGATGGGCACTAGTAGAGAAGCAAGTGTTAGTGTTTCGAATTTACATCATGGCTTTTTAATTTTCATTTGTCCTTGTTTTTCTTCTTGGCTTCATGCCTTTTTTTTTTTTTTCCAATTTTTCCTGTCTGTAACTTTTGGAAGTTGTCTTTCTTCTTGACATGCAAATTTCTCATTCATTTACAGATAAAGAAGCTTAATGACAGATATAAATATGTAATGTTTTTCTTAGTAAAATATTATCTGTTTATGATTAATTATTGCTATTTCTAATATGCTATGATCATGTATGAAGGATTAAATAAATTCTGGGTTTCTTTCCCTTGTTCTGAGCAACCAATGTGGACCTTTGTCATTCACTTAATGATCTCTGTTTCCCCCGTCTTAGCAGGTGCTGCTCTAGGATCAGGGTCTAGCTTGGAACTGCAAATGTAAGTAGATTTCACCAATATCTTAGTCGTTTATGGCTGCTAAATGCTAATGATACTCATTTAGTAGTCAATAATCACGGTGACAGCAGCTGCATTTGAATCTGTGTCAGCATGAATGCCCTTTTTCACCTTTTTTTCCACCTTTCTATTTCTAAACAAAGCTTTTGGTTTTAAGATTTGATAAGCTATATGATATGGCCTGTGTAACGAACTTAAATTGAGAATTCACTATTTCTTGTTTCCAAATAAACGTTTTGGTTAAGAAAAATCCAGGAAACTTGCAATGATAACGAGCATATCCTTAAATGAATCTAGAACATATTTTAATATATTGTGTGTCATTTTTCATTATAATTTATCAACAGAACCTCCAAACTTCTTAGACAAGTCTGTGAGGTTGCTGCATAATCTCATTAGAATGAACTTCCTGATATTGTGACAACTTAAGCTGTGTATTAGTTTCCATGATTACAGCGGCCAATGCTTTACTAGTATGGTAACAATAATGCTGTAGACTCACACCATAAGGAAATGATGGTGTTCATGGTGTTTATTATAAGTTTGAGACTTTAGTAAGGAAGGATTGTCTTTCAACTTTCAAGTAAAAAGCAGAGTGTGAGAAGAAAACAAAAAGGGTCACATGTGAAGAGTCAAGGTTCCCTTGTTTGTTTTTGAAATTAGATTAGAAAGACTCCTAGGTGCATATTGATTTTGGTTTAAAAATAGACAGGTGATGTCTTTTGAGCTTTGACCCTGTTACTAGAGATGTATGAGATATACTTGTGGCATTGAGAATTCTCTTGTGTTTTATGCTGTACCATTTTAAGAGTTAAAATGTCCAAATAATTTGAATTTTCTTCTTTTGATCTGTGATGTCCTGGTCCTTCAATCTCCACAATGAATCCTACATTGGCCAGTCTGAAGTAGAATCTGTTGCTGCTGCCTGTTGATGTTGCGTAATTCTCTAATTTTGGTCTAATCTTGATTACTAATTTGTCGGGTTTGATAACTATAGTTGTATTGTGGTGCTTATTGGTCTTGCTCTTTAATAGATCTTGCATTCCTTTCGTTGGTGGATCTATGGTGTAAAATGTTGACTTGAGATTAGATCATTCAGTTGTAGAAGAGCAAAAAAAAATTAATGAGGAATTAGATGGATGAAACAAGGAATCAAGGCTATAGGTTCTAATTGGATAATAATGTTTTCAATGATTGGATTTTGCTTGCAGTGACCTGAATATCAAGAAAAGGTTTGGCAAGACAGTAGGCAAGAGAACTTGTTATAGGATAAAGGAGGATAGTAGAAGGGCAAAGAAATTAGTGGGGAATTAAGAATTTCTGTTTCTTTTACATGACCCAATTAAGAAATAATTCTCATATTCTTCAAAGTCTTGTGAACTCCACAGGTACAATGGTGTACATAATGATATTAATGAGGAGCATGTGATGAAATGACTTATGTGGTGATCAAGAAGAATATGCCTCAAGAGTAGGAGTGTGTACCTTTCATTTGCCATTTAGCCACTTAGGCCTAGCTCAACTCTTCTTGATGTGTGCCCCGGCTCTTATCGGGAACCAGCCGGCTTTTGCTGCCCCTGGCTGCCTCTATCATCATCCCAACTTTGGTAAGTTAATGTCATTTCATATTTTGAAGAGAAGATTTTTTTTCTTTTTTGACTTTGTTATATTGGTTGATGAAATTTCTAAAAAAGAGTGTATTAAGTACTGTTTGAATGTCCACATATCTTTGCTCTCATCATTTAATAGATACCCTAAGCTTTAGGAGTGCATTCTCACTGTTTTATGATCTATTTCCACCTGTAAATTTTGTATGCTACTATCTCTGGTCCTTTCTTGTTTCATTTATTTGGTTCTTCCCTCTTTCCTTTTTGGTGTGATTTTTTGTTCTTTCTTCTTTTGCTTTTTCTCTCAAAACCACGACCCTTGTGACACTATGGGCCCACCCATAATGCCTTGTTCCTTGATACGTGTGAAAGTTATTACAGAAGAACAACGGAGTATTATATTCAACATTTGTTTACTTATAGGAAATGTCACATATCTCAAGACTTATACTAAGAGGGGAGGAGGTGAGTTAAGGGTGTTCCGGAGAGGGATAGCAACCATATCTTTCAAATTTCAATTAAAATAGATTTTCTTTTGGGCTGGTTAGTTGGAATTTCAATGCTAATTTTAATTTTCTACTTCCCAGAGCTGCTTGATCCAAAAAGTTACAATTCTTATTATTTTGTAATAATTCTTGACAAATTATGCAATGATGACAAGACATAGTAAAAAAAATTGATTGTAGTCCACGGTAAGCAGGCTGCAGCGTCTTCAGAAACTTGTATACATCAGCAATGTCGTATAAGCAGATTTTAGGTCTCTTACCAAATGATAGTTTTGGTTCTTACGAGTTGAGTTATGTTTTCTTCAAATAAATGTCCAAAAATTATCAAGATTACATTCACATGATTCAAGTTTCTTAACTTTTGGTAAGTAAAGTATGAACTTTTAATTAATGAACCAACGTCTTCAACTTGTATGGTTGCACGGTAAGCTTTTTTTTACAGCCTTCATGGAGGTCCAGTGTGGGCATTAGCTCTGTGGAGAGGTAGCCTATATAAATAGACTTGCTAGCTCTCTACTGTTATGATTGCTTGAAGTTGTTTTAAATATGTTGCATGTTGAGGTAAAGTAATGTATTAATTGCTGGAAAACTGGATGTGGTTTTTGGATGAGTGCCCAAGTTATTTGAACTTCTTCAAGGGTTTGGGAAGTATTGTTATCTAGATGTTTGACATTTTAAGTTTTTATTGTTCATGGTGTTCACTTATGTTTCACCAAGTGATATCCTTAGTAGGTTGAATAACACATGATTGTTGTGTGAAATGATTGTTGTAAATATTTGATTAAAGATGGAATGACAGTTGAACTGCCAACAGAACCAAGGGATATGTGGCCAGATCAGACTAAGACCTTCAAGAGTGAGAGGGCTGACTTAGTCTCTACAGTGAAATCATCCTGTATGATTGAACATGATGATGATGATATTACAATGTTTCCATTGTTCCTATGGGCCTTGTTTTACTCTTTATCTTTCCCTACTTTCCTTTTTTTCTTTGTCCTCTTATGGTGATGGAGTCTTTCACTTTTCTATGTATTTCTGTTCCTTTTTTTTTTCCTTAGTATGATAGTGATTATTTCCTTGTGTAAGAAATTCTTGGGTGTGGGGAGGAAATTGGTTTCACTTACTTTAATTCAAGTAACTGTGTCACATTTTTTCACTCAAAAAAAAAAAAAAAAACAGCAACTGTGTCACATCTTAAGCTTTATTTTGGATAGCTGCTAATCAAGCTGACATTATTTCCATCAATTTTGATTATGGTGCTACCCGTTGATCATTTAACATGATCTTGAAAAGTTGAAGTTTTGCAAAAAGAACCATCTGAAGAGTTTTGAGGTTGGATTGTCAGAATTCATTTCAAGCTTATATTAAGATCAATTATTGCAGGAATCCTTTATTTTCTGGTACTACATTTTGGGCCTAAAATCTTCAATGTAGAAACTAGAAACTCTTATTTTGGTTAACATAGCTGTAAATTGATATATATCTCTATCAAAAGAGAGTCCCTGGCTAGAAAGGGGATCATATAGGAAAAATTCAGTAGTGTTATGTGTTGCGGTGAATTGGAATGCTTGACAGGAAGTGAGCAGGTTGCTTCTGTGGTTGAATTGTAGAAGACCATTTGGTAGTTCCTTGATGTGGCATCATGAATCAGCAGAAAGAAACAACTATGTTTTGCAGCCTCTTTCTACAGCAAGCTATGATAGTCCATTGGAGATGGAGGTACTTATCTTCAATTTTTTTTGGGGGTGGGTGGTGTCTAAAGTACTCAGAACAGTAAAAATAGGTATCAAAAGCATAATTTCATATAGCATGTGTAGTTGGTTATGTATGACAACTTCTGAAGAACCTAAATTTCTATTTTGAGTTAGGCATCAATATTTTTTAAGAAAGCTTGTCCCATCCCTATACATGGGGACTATATGTGGCAAGATTGGAATGAGGATGATGAATGACATTTGTGTAAATACTTTGTACAGTCTTCATATGACCAAAATAGAACTCCAAAAGTATCTCGTAATTCGTATTACCTGTTTCAAGCCAGCTGGGTTTTAAAAATGTTCGGACTCATCCATGATTTAACCTCGCCAATTTGGGCTGCTTGACCTGGAATATTTGAACGAATCAAAACCCCAAGTTTGCACCCTTTTTCTTCTTCCCAGCTTGTGTTTCTTGATCTAATATAATTTGTTCTAGCATCATATTTTGATATTGGTTGCCTACTTACTCATACTCAGTTACAACTTACAAGTACTTGACACTGAATTGTGTCAAATTGAGGAAGCTTCTGAATGTTTTGCACTATTTGGCCCTATGTTAAGTGTTGGTGGAATTTTAAGCCGTGACATGAACTGTTGGACATTCTTATTCTTAGATGTTTGAGGGTTGAATTAGTGTTAAATTTCCTCTCGCCTTACCTGTGATGAGTGATCCCTGGTGGAGGTGGAAATTAGCCTGTAATACAGTTACAACTTACAACCCGTGGGCTGAGCGTGCCATTATAAACATAATGAGAAATAGTTGCAAATCGCATCGAAGGGCCACATGTGCAGTATTTCAAGTGAAGCTGAGTTGAGTTACAACTAACATGGGTTTAAGACTTTGAATGAAGAATCAGGCTGTAACAGCCTTTCTTGTAATTTTTTTTTTTCTTTCTTCTGGCACAGGAAATGTATGTTTTTTTTTTTTTTTTGATTGATTTGGTTTGTCCCAATCTCTGAATGACATGTGAGCTGTTTGCGGACATTCAGATGGCTTCATATAAACCAACAGCAACTCCTAACAATTCGGTTAATGGTCGGGGTGCCAAAAACCGACCCGGCCCAGGGGTCCACCCGCATCCGTTTTGTTTTGATCCAACATAATCAGGTTGCGCGACTGATTCAAGCATCTGGTTGCTTTATTTTTTTCCCAGCTCCTTTCTCGTACTCAAAAAGGGAGAGAAAGAGAGCAAGGGGAAGTCAATCCGATCTGGAATCAACCCAACCCAGTTATCCTAAGCATATCATAACCTAGCTCAATTTGTTACCGAGCCAAACTTAATATGAACCTAGCTAAATCTCAATATCAAAATCCAAATCTAATCTGCATCTGACCTAAAGTTAACACGAACTCAAGTAGATCTGTGAAAATTCATTTAGACCCAACACATTGTAAGATTTGTAACTTGATCGATTTCACTCCAGCTCATGATCGACCCTTCATTATTAATTAGATATTTCTACTCATAATTTTAGTTCATGTTCTTATAAATACTTTTATGTAAGATATTAAAAAAATGTTATCAATAAAATTTTTAGACATATTTGTTAATATGATTTTAGGTAACATAGGTCAAGTTTATTGCCTTGTTCATTTATGTATTTTTCGCATTATGGCGTACATAGATATGTTTGTCGATTCGAACATCGATCGATATCGTTAATGGCTAGAAATGAACAGATTGAAGCATATAATGGACATTTCAAATCCACCGTAATCCGACTTAAGCTGACCTAAGTTCATCGGAAAACGACTTGATCAGTCGATACAAGTCCATCTGAATCCAACTTTATCCGCACAAATCCAATTAGAACCCGAATCGATTTGAAATGAGCTGAAATAGCTCATACCCAATCTGCACCCGAGTATATATCGTTCGGGCTGGATCTGACCTAAGTGCCTTCGATCCAACTTACACTCAATTCGATAAAAGGTTTAATCCGATACGATCTGATCCAAACACATCTGACCTAGGTCGGGCAAAATCAGACACATCGGATAACCCAGATTGACAACCCTAGTTAAGGGGTTGGATAGATGAGTAATTACATATTTTAAGCATCAATTGTATTGCTCAAACTCAGGGCCGACTATGGGCCTATGCAAGCAGACCCATAACACATGGCCTCAAATTTTTTGCGGCCCCGCATCCTACAACATATTTATTAATTCCCTTGTTTTTCTCTCTTTTTTAATATTATTTGTCTTGCACTTTTCTTATTTTCAGTTAGATTTTCAATGCTACATAGGTAGAAACTTTTGATCTTCCCTTCTCCTGATTACTATTTCTACTTTCCATATTAATGAAATGCTAGAATTCCACAAAATTAATGAAACTTTCCATATTCATTCTTGTTTTTCTTATTTATTAATTAATTTTCTTTCATAACCAAAGTTTGCAGTTCACCATCTCACCATCTCACCTTCTCACCTTCCTGTATGAATTAACAACCATTTCAAAAACATTTTCCTCAATCCTTGAGAAACTATCTATATCAAATTAACTTTAATTTCTCCTCAATTAAATCAGCTATTACCGCCTAATAATTTTTCCCTTATAGATTTCTACTCGATCTTTAACTTTTTACCTATCCATCAAAAATCTAAGATTACGATTATTGATTATTTTGTTTTTGGGACAAAAAAAACAAATTCATTTGAGAAAAGGAGTTATGAGTGTTGTTGTGAAGATTGAAGAATTTTCTCCGCAAGCGGTTGCCAAACAACTAACAAGTGCAATCTATAAGTTCATAAGATTGTCTTCTTTTTTCTAATCTTATTTTCTAGATTACTCATGTTATTTTTTGTAGTTGTCAAACATATAAGATATGTTTAGATATATTGAATTTTGCTTAGTCGTACTGTTTTTCATAATCTTTTTTTGTGTGTATTGAATAAGAAGGGTAAAATTTCATTCATAAGCTAGATATATATTTTAACAGTTTGTTGTAGGTTAGACTTAATCAATACTGTAACCAAGTGTTTGTTTTATATTATCATTCCTTTTCTTCTCTTATATTTATATTGCGCGTTATCTATCAAAATAAGTGTTCAGATAGCTAGTGAAGTAACTAATTATAATTGCAAAGTTTTCTTTTTCCTTACAAAAAAGCATATATTAATGGCTAATCTAACTATTATGGGAATGAATTATGGTTAAGGCTAAAATTACTAAGAGAAATGTTAGCTGAAGAAAAAATAGCACCTACTGATAGTTGATACTAAGGGTCCAATTTTTCATATTAGAACAGGACTCGAAAGTATTTAAGATGGCCCTACTCAAACTGTTAAACTATATATGCACACTAGAATTAACATGATATCTCCAATGTCTTTTGTTAAAATTCAAGCTTTGATCATGTCCATGGTAGAATCAAAGAGTTGCTTAGAGCTCTGCGAGCAAACTGTCATGGGGTTGATGATTCTACAAAACAAATATTACCAGATAACCTAGCTAGAAAGAGTGAGTAGATGCATATATAGTACCATGGACATGATCAAAGCTTGAATTAAAACAAAACAACTGTTAAGATTCTACAAAACAAATATTACCAGATAACCTGTTGAAAGGTGAACTGGAAGATGAAAGAAAGTCGAAAAAGCAATTGCCCACAAGTTACCTTTCGCCCTTTATATAGAGGAAGCTGAAGGAATCATGTTCTCGACTCTAATGCAATTACTAAATATAATATGGATCACATTATGGAGAAAAAATTCGTTTAATTGGGTTATTTTGCTAGAGAATGCTACATAACTTGGGTTTTTAGATAATAAACTCGAAGCCCACTTAAATCGGATCCTACAAAGTCACACATTATATTTGGATGAACGAAAAAAACCAAAAGCCCATTAACGGGCCCTAGGGTGCCCGGCCAAGAGAGAGGAGAAGGAGAGATTGCTTAACCTAATTATTCGTATAATTAGTCAAGTAATCAGAAGATAGAAACATTCACTTTTTACAATATTTTTCTGTCTCCTCTATCTCTCTAAAAGTGTCGGTTATACTCTAAGAAAAGAAGAGAAGTTTTTCCTTTCAACTAGCATTGGTAGAGTGTTGATCCGAATTAGTGGACCAAACATATGAGGTTCTTACTCCAAGTTCTTAGCGATTCTTTTGAGGAATTCACTCATCAAAGATTATTTCTAAACTATTATATAATCCTTAATTTGTATATGCATGAGATCCTTAGGTGCTTATGGATTAGATTCATGAAATTTCGCTTTAGATACCTATTTACTTACAGTGGTATCAGTTATCCCCTTGCATATTTTTTTATGGTCATTATAATATGATTTACTTTGATGTGCTTCACGGATAATTTTAATTGATTAAGGGAAGGAATTGAATTATGGATTGAATGATTTAATTGGAATTGATTAAATGAAGATTTAATTGCTAAATATTATTTTGCCCTAGTCGAAATTTTGAATATTAAAACCCTAATTTTCGATTTTTATTTCCCCATTAAAGGTATTATATTCATATAATTAGTCTGATTTTTCATATTTATAATTGTTTATGTATGACTAATTAATTCATATGAAGAGGTTTTGTATGAATTAGAGATTAATTTATGTGAATAGCCCTAAACTTATCTAAAATGGAGATTTTAAATTGATTTTTTGAATTAGGCATAAAGGAGTTTATGTTTAATCTAATTAGATCACTAAATTAATTTTGCAAAAGTTGTAATTATTAATTTCATTCAAAAAGAAATTAAGTTGGATGAAAGAGCGGCCACGACCGGGTGGCAGAACCACCGGCAGGTGGGCCACGGTGGCTGCTCTGGTAGTCTGCGAGGCTGGGCAGTCGGTCAGGGGTGGCAGTGAGGGCCACCCGTTGCTGGACGTGGTTGGGAGCCTTGCTCAGTCAGTTTTTTTTATAGTCCCCTTTTACAGCACGACGTTTCCCAACATCAAAGTTATACTAATTATTAAGCCAAGTAGTGCTCCACTTATGTCTTAGGAATCCACTAATATAATTACGAAGTTATAGAAATTTGTAAGTAGGTCAGTTCGATCATGTATCAACTATACATATTCATATGATTGACTAAACATCTCCATGTTCGATAGCCCATGAAACGACGTTATCAATCAATCTTATATGCTAATCCTTTAATAAGTCACTTATGTCCAATATTAGGAACTCGAATATTCTATGAATTCAGTTCACTTATGGTGTTTCATTCATCAAATCACATATTTGAAAAAATTAAAAAAACCATTGAATTCAAAATATTTTGGACATTTTATTTAATACTAAACCACAATTGAATAAGATAAAATATCATTTCACACAAACATAAAACAACAAAATCATGTTTTTACATTGTAAGAAGTTTCTCTAATCATAATATAATCTAAAGCCATTCTAACATTTGCTTCAACCCTATAGCCCTAACGTGATTGTCATGCTTGGGTTGAGGTAGAGGTTTAGTAAGTGAATCAGCCACATTCTCATCCGTGTCAACTTTGCAGATCTTGACGTCCTTTGGGTTCTCCTATATGTGATAGGATGGGTATCTTGGCCCATTGAAGAGTGAAAATTGAAAAATACATAGCCGTACTACTAACGGATTATAAGATGATCATTTATTTGGCAATTCAAACTCAAATTTCAAGAAATAATTTGAAGACTAGTATGGATGACATAGAGATGTGGTCATACTATCAAATTAGACACTAAGAGACTCCAAGATAAAAACATTCACCTTTTACAATATTATTCTATCTCCCCTCTCTCTCTAAAAGTGTCGGTTATACTCCAAGAAAAGAAGAGAAGTTCTTCCTCCCATCTAGCATTATCGGTTATACTTCAAGTAAGGGAATCACATATGAGTTTTTCTTACTCCAAGTTTTTAGCGATTCTTATGAGGAATTCACGCATTAAAGGTTATTCCTAAATTATTATGTGATCCTTTAATTATATATGCATGAGTTCCTGTTTTAGGTGTTTATGAATTAGATTCATGAAATTTTGCTTTTAGTACCTATTTTCCTACAAAGCCTAGAATTCATTACCGAGAAAGAATATGAGAGCTTTTTAAAGCTATAGCAAATAAATTATGGAGATGTATTTTTCGTTTATATATGGGTTTGATGCTATTGGTTATTTGGTTCTAAATCTGATTATACTGATGAATTAGTGATATCAGAAACTATTTTAAGGTAGTGTTTGTATAGAAGAAATTAATTTCAAATTCTACATTTCAAATACGCACATTCAATTTCAAATCATCTGTTTGAAAAAAATAAGAATTCTAAATTCATCATTTCAAATATCTATATTTTTTTTTGAAGAAAAATAAGGGGAATTTATATCCAAAATTTTACATAATTAGCAGAAAAAAAACAATCTGAAAAATGATTTTTTGATCTTTAGCCTTTTAATGCTTAGGTAATGAAGTATCAAATTGCACGGCTTAATTCTACCTAAAAATAAGTGGTAACCACTAACCACCACCAGGAACCAATCACTTCTATATTTGGCAATCAACATCAATACCTCATATTTGCCATTTTCATTACCTCTCATTATATTCACATTTCTCTTTCTTCAAACAAAAAAGCAAATAAAATATGTTACTATACTGCTACTCTGGCAAGCTCACTTTAATGGTGGGTACTACTCTTTCAAGTTCTAATTAATGGCGACAATAGGCCTTTCTCATCTTTTTTTGGCGGTCCATAGATCAAGTGGATAGATGGATTGCTTAGAGAGACATTGAAGGTTTTGTGGGAATTGTGATAGTTGGAGATGGAGAAATTCAGGAAGAAGTAAAAATATGATAGTTGGAATTTGAAATGACATGTTTATAGTAGTGATTTGAAATCCCTCATTCTGCTTTTAGCAAGTGTATGGAATTGGACCAAATTCAATTCCAAATGCTTTATATTCCACAACAGTTAAATTTAGCCAAATTCTTCATTTGAAATGAAACTCTAATCCAAACAGAGCATAGAAAATTGGTGTTTTCGTTGTCTACCATGTAAAATTCGTTGTTATCACAACATAATTTGATTACCTGTTTTACGTTTTATTTGAAAAGTTAAATCATGCACGCTGCAGCTATGTTTTGTTTGCCTCCACTATCCATCTGGATACTTTGGGATCTTATGAAAAAGTTGCACCAGATACATCTTATGAAAAAGTTGCACCATATACTATTTATATATATAAGTTGAAAAGTCATGGCAAGATATATCTACTGGTGAAGCATATCTCACATATTTTCTACAGTTTTTCACCGTATACCCTTGACAATTATTTTTTTTGCACCATATACTTCTGATAAATTTTTGTTTGCACCATATGCTCCTTTCAACTTTTCAAATTCACCATATACCCTCCATTTTTCAAAAAATACATTCACTTACCCTTTTGACTGACGGTGTTAGACTTCCATTAGTCATTAGGCCCGAATCCTCCCGTAATCCTAATTGACTAACTTAAATTAAACCCTAATCCTAATCCTAATTTAAAACACTAACCCTAACCCTAACCCTAACCTTAACCATCCCTCCCCCAACCTTACCCCCAATGCCCCATCACCCCATCACGACCACCACCTCCTAACCACCACCCCTTCCCCTTCTCCCGCAGCTAGGGGTGAAAGTTCGGTGTGTGGTTTGGATTAGGACATAATCCAATCCGATCTGAATAAATTTTGGATTTTAATTTTTCAATCCGAATCCAAACCAATTAGGGTTTGAATCCAATCTAATCCAATCCGAATTTTCATACTCTAGATTGGATCCGATCCGAAAATCCGATATTTTTAAAACTCTAGTTTTTCGGTGAAATGAATTAAGCACAACAACAACTTAGTAAATTTAGAAAATGAGGAATTAAGTGCACTTAGTATTTCAGGGGAAGGGTTGAAGTGCTATGTGTATTGGACTATGGCATAGGTTTTTTATATAAAAAAATCAGTTAAGCACTTAAGCCCAATCCAAATATATAATATAAGGCACATTACTATTTGGTTATATTGGATTTTTGGATCCGAATACCCTCAATCCAATCCGATCCGAAATTCCAATTTTTCAAAAAATCTCAATCTGAATCCAATCCGAACACAGTTTAAATCTAATTCGGATTGGATTGGATTGGATTTTGGATTTTATCCGAATAACTTTCTCCCCTACCCGCAGCCCCAATCCCCACCACCCCGAAACCCTCCCTCCTCCCTCCCCGTCCCCCCACCATGAAAATCGAACCCACAAATCGCAGCCCTTCCCCTTCCCCCACAACCGTCGCAACCCCTTCCCCTCCCCTGCAGTTGCGCGCGTACCCCTAAAACCAAGAAAAATCTTGCTTGGTTTGATTTTTTCAACGAATTTTTCGAATTTCGGGCATTTTTAAATTTTTTTTTCATTTCGGGAAGGGCTGGCGAAATTTCGTTTCAATTTAATAGGAGAGCTTGCGGGATAAGGGGAGGGGAGGGGGTTACACGACTACAGGGGAAGGGGAAGGGGAGGGGAGGGGGTTGCACGACTACAGGGGACGGGAGCGGTCTGGTGGTGCGATGCGGTGCAGGCAGGAATGTGTTACGGTGCAGACAGGGATGCGAGGAGGAGATGTCGTTCCCGGATGTGCTGGCTGCCGGAATTTGGAGTGCGCTGGTACTGGCGGATATGGTCGGCGAGGTTGGTGTTGGGTTTAGGGTCGTGGTGGGTTGTGATGGTGAAGTGAGGACTGGGGCACTGGGTGGTGGGGCAGTGGGGGGTGGGGTACGGGGTGGGGGAGTGGGGGAGTGGGGTTAGGTTTAGGTTAGGGTATTAGGATTAGGGTTTGATTTAGGTTATTTAATTAGGGTTAGGAGAGAATTAGGGCCTAATGACTAACATAAGTCTAATACCGTCAGTCAAAAGGGTAAGTAAATGTATTTTTTGAAAAGTGGAGGGTATATGGTGAATTTGGAAAGTTGAAAGGGTATATGGTGCAAAAAAAATTGTCAGGAGTATATGAAGAAAAAAATTGTATTTTCTATGACATAATTTTTGTAACATATAAGAATTAGTCATAAATAATGTTTCCTTATACAACTACAAACAAATTACATGATACTTACATTTGTTATAAAATACTTGTTATCCTTTCATTTTTGTAATATTATATACATTACCAATATAAAAATCTTATGAATAGACCTTTAAAAATATCAATTACCAATATATTCTATCTTTCTTAGTAATGTCAGTGGGACAGGTCAAGTAGAAGACCTGCCCCACTTCTTATTCATAGATATATTCTCTATCTATTAAATTAAAATATATCATATATTAGAATATTTCTTATAAGAATCCATGTTTCGTTATTAATAATATTATTTTACAAATTGTAGTATGGCTTTGAGCCTTTGATCCATAGTTGAAGAAACAAGATTAAAGAAGCGGGTACGAAGTGGTGTGGGCATGAAGTGGGTACCTACGCAAGTGGTGGAATGGGGATAGTTTTAAATACGTACCTGTTGAGGCGATGATGAGTACGGACATTTCCCCCGTAATAGGTAGTGGGGCAGGGGTGGCAATGAGATTTTTAGGTCCCTCCATAGTTACAGAATTAAGACTAAAGAAGCGGGTGTGAAGTGGCTGTGGGCACCCATGCGGGTGGTGGTGTGGGCATGAAGTGGATACCCACGCGTGTAGTGGGTTAGGTATGGGAATGGGATTTTTAGGCCCCTCTACAGTTGAAGAACTAAGATTAAAGAAGCGGGTACGAAGTGAGTGTGAGCACCCATGCAGGTGGTGGTACGGGCCTGAAGTGGGTACCCACGCGAGCGGTGGGGATTGGATAGTTTTAAATACATACCTACTAAGGCGAGGATGGGTTTGAAAATTTCCCTCGTAATGGGTAGTGGGGCAGGGATGGGGATGGGATTTTTAGGTCCCTCTATAATTGAAGAATCAAGACTAAAGAAGCGGGTACAAAGTGGGTGTGGGTACCCATGTGGGTGGTGGTGCGGGCATGAAGTGGGTACCCAAGCGGGGTGGTGGAGCGTGGAGAATTTTAAACACATACCTACTGAGGCTAGGATGGGTTTGAAGATTTTCCTCGTAATGGATAGTGGGGCGGGGATGCGAATGAGATTTTTAGGTCCTCCACACTCCCACAACCCAATTGACATTTCTACTCTTTCTCTCTCCTAGCACAAGGGGATTTTCTTTGTTTTTTTTCCTATCTCACTCTTCTCCTAACTTTTTGTTTTATACTTCGATGTTGCACAATATGGTGAAAAATCCATGAACAAAAAACACTAAGAAAAAGTTGCACCCACAGAAATCCTCACGCAAAATCTTACCATAATGTAGCTTTTATTTAAAGTGCAGACATGACTTCATTTTAGTTGGTACTTAGAATTTTTTTGATAATGGCTTACTTTTTTGTAAATGGTTGCTAAATACAACCTCACTTTACTAAACACAACCCTTTAAAATATCAAAAATACTCATATTCTTCATAACTCCCATCTCTCTAACTTTTCCTCTATCCTTTCTCCCTCCTCCTCTTCTTCTCTCGTCCAAAATTAACCCAATTTTACCCAATTTCGCTTGATAATTTTACCCCGTTTCGCATAATTTCATTTGATAATTTCACCGAATGGGAGATTAAGACTCCAATTGCTACGATTTTCCTCCTTGTCTCAACCTCTACCTCTTCCTCCTTTCTCCATTTTCGTGCGATAATAACTTCAATTTGGTTAGTGCACCATTCTACTGTAACTTTTCACTAATTTCAGCTCGTAAGCTTCAATTGTCACTAGGATTGAATATTTCTCTTTAATCGCACTTAAACATGATGACGCAATTGTCCTAAAATAACTGTCTTGCAGTTTCTTTTGTCCAGTTGTTGGGTTCTTCATTTCTCTATTAACCCTGCATGTTTATGAAGGATGGATAGCCTAATGAGGTGATACGATATTTGAGCTATTTGAAGTACTAGTATAAGAAATAAAGATATTGGGTATTATGAGTGCCAAAATAAGAGTAGTAGGACATTCTTTTACTTAATTTTTGTTCTACCTAACCCTTTAAAACATTTCAAATTTTGATTATTTATTATGATACTCTAGATTTTTTAGTTTTTTTAAAAAAAATCGAAGAACTTGGAAACTGTACCTATGGGTGCACTTGGTTCAGTGAAATGAAAAAAAAAATGATGGGCGCACTTTGGTTCATTGAAATGAAACAAGTTGTTGGATTCAGGTTATATATCTGAATATTCTTGGAACAATTTGCACCCGTTAGAGAGAAGATTTATATGTCCATCAATTACCTTATTCCATACAATTTGCACGAAATAGCTTTATCTATTTCGTGCAATCCTCAAGAAACAATTTAACCCTGTTTCGTTCAATTTGACAAAACAGAGTAATCTATTTCTTAAGGATTGCACGAAATAGTGCTAAATATCTCATGGAACGAATTGATTAGTTATGGAAGAAAAAGCCGAAATATTTACATTAGATTGAAGTTCATTTTGGTCAAAATTATCTTTCATTGAGTATCAAATTTAAATGAGAAATTTCTTCAGTTACCCCTTGGATTTGACATAATTCTCAAATTGCCCCTCATATTTAGGGAATTCCTCATATACCCCTAAATTTTGACTTCGTGCTCAAAATACCCTTACTATCGACGAAACTCTAAATTTGTTAGTTTTTTGTCTTTCTCCCGTCTCCATCTTCATCTTCATATCTCCTCCCACTAACCTCCAATTTTCTCTCTCCTTCCACCTACATGTCTTTTTCTCTCTCCTACCCATCTTCATTTCTTCATCTTTCTCCATGCTCATGTGACAATAAGTTATGAAAATTTCAATGTCTCACCAATCTGTTTTCATCCCCTCTTAAACCCTTCCTTTCCATTGTAACAACCCGCTCTTTCGAGCTGCTAATGAAACACACTCGACAACCATAGACAACAATTAACTCTTAAGTAAATTACTTCGCAGCGAAAAAATATCCTTAATTACACCAATAACTCGACTAAATTCCCAAACATTATAAATAAACGAAATAACAATAACTATTCTCAAATCAGCTATCTAAATACAAACTCAATCCATAAGCTACGACGACATCATAATCTTGCTTCACTTCCATTCTCGAGCTCTTGATACCAAACCTGCAAATTCAAGGAGAAAATACAAAACAAACAAAATTCCAAAATGCGTGGAAAACTCATAACCTTTACTTCAGCCTGTTATAAACATTTTATTTCTCAAATCATTTTCATCTCGTTACAACGCTGACATAGCTCACTCTCTTAAATAATTCAGTGGCAAGTATAAGCTTTGGACAAAGGACAAACGCCGCCTCCAAGGTTCGTTATGGAGCCCAGCAATACTACCCCCAATGTTCGTTATGGAGCGTAGCCGACCGTATCGGGTTAAAAGAGTAACCATCCTCCACCCATACATTGCCCACTTTATATTTTCAGTTCATAAACTACACCAGCAAAACATTTGCATATTTATATTCAATCAATGACATTTCATCATCACATTTATATCTATGGCCATAGTACGAAAGTATATATAAAAAACAGAACAGAGAGATCCACACAAAGAAGAGCATCAGTAAATGATTTTACTGAACATAAAAGTTACCTGAAATGCAATCCAGATTCCACCAACATAACCTCCTTCATTAATCTTCATCTCCAAATAAGATTCAAACTCCATAATCATTCTCCAACAGTTTACCTCATAACAACAAGACTAATTACTAACCATTCTCACAAAATCTCAATTAAAGAAACTAATCTAATTAACCTTTCTTAAAACAATCTACTACACTGATTAAACTAAATCCCAGAATAAAACCTAATGAACCCACTTTCATAAGAATTCCGAATTAAATACAAGGAATTTACCTCTACTCTACTAGGAGCAGTGAAGAACAAGGACACATGAGTTGAGGGGGGTTTTCGAAGCTTGGGCGAGGTTTATTGAGCACCGGCAAACGACTAAGCATCGACGAGGATGACAACAACGTGGGGGAGGTGGCGCCGTGACTCGACAGTGGCTGACAATGCAAACGCGACACCAGATCAACAGGCGAACATGGGAGACGCGAACCGTAAGAAGAGTGAACAGAAGAACAGTAGCAGCAACAGAGTTTCAGTGGTTCGACGCGGCTCCGACGACTCACCGACGACAGAGAAGCCAATGAAGCTGGGCGAGAGAGATGGTGAGGAGGTGAGGGTTTCCATCGGGTTGGGGTTTTGGGGTATTGATAGACATGGGAAAGAGAAGGAACTTGGGGTGGGTTTTGGTGTTCTGAAGTTTAGAAGCCACGAGAGAGAATGAAAGAAAGTGATGGGGTTTTGAGATCTTTCATTAACCGACAAAAGGGGAATGGTATTTGGGTTTCAAATAAAACAACGATAATTATGAAAATGGAAATCGACTTTAGTTGGGAACTTTCGACAAATATCACTCAAATAATTTTAAACAACTAAAATCCAAAACACATAATATAAATAACTTCATAAAAATAAACAAATAAATATATTACAAATACGACAAGATAAATATCCATACTCCAACTCATATAAAATAAGATTTTCAGAACATAATTAACTTAATAATTATAATTAGCTTTTAAATAAACGCTCTTAAAAATAGGGCTATTACATCCATCTTCTTCCCCTCTTTCTCCTAAACTTCACAACCCCTTCGACTCCATTCCTTGTTGTTCTCATAACACTATAATTCAAGCACAAACCCAGAAAAATTCGAACTCCCCAACAATCACTAGTTTTAGGTGAAATTCACAAGGAGAGATAATTAACTTCACCGTCATAAAAAATGGAGAAAATTCATAAGATGAAGATGGGGAGGAGACAGAAAGACATGTAGGTGGAAGGAGAGAGAGAAAATTGGAGGTTTAGGATGCCATCAATGGAGGAGGGTGGGAGGAGAGATGAAGAATATGAAGGTGGAGTAGAGAGAGACAGAAACAAAAGTTAATGATGTTAGAGTTCCATCAATAGTAAGGGTATTTTGAGCATAAAATCAAAGTTCAGGGGTATCTGAAGAATCCCCCAAATATGAGGGGAAATTTGAGAATTACGTCAAACCTTAGGGGTACCTAAGGGAATTTCCCAATTTAAATTTGTCAATCAGATATTTTATAATTTATGTCTCTCTAGATGAGAAAAGGAGGAGGGGAGAATATCTTTTTCTAGAGAAGGTTATTTTTTAAGAGAGAATATGATGTTATATTATGTCTTGAATTATTTATATGGCGCTAGGATCTAGAGTTCTGCGAGCTTTGTGTGTTCGGGATGCTTCATCCAAAAAGTTTCCAAATGTTGTTCATAGGACAAAGGGCACACTTAATTATATCCATTCTGATCGTTGCGGTTCTTCTCGGTTTGAATCTATTGGAGGTCACATGTATTTTGTGTCGATGATTGGTGATTATTCAAGAATGACTTGGGTAATTATGATGAAGCATAAAGTGAGGTTTTCAAGAATTTTAAGTAGTGGAAGGCTTTGGTGGAAATCAAGCTGGAAAGAAGATCAAAAGGTTGCAAACTGATAATGGCCTGGAATTTTGTTGGTCTGATTTTAATGAATTCTGCAAAAATAAAGGGATTGCTCGCTATCATGCTGTTATAAGATATTCCACAAGAGAATTGGTTAGCAAAACGCATGAATTAGAAATTGCTGGAGAGAGCGATGTGCATGCTCTAATGCTGGGTTAGCTAGAAGATTTTGGGCAAAAGCTGTAGGTACAACTTACTATCTGATCAACTGAGGACCTCACACATGTATTGATTCTAAAACACCTTATGAGGTGTGCTCTGGTAAGCCTGCATATGTATTATTCTCTGTTGAGTTTTTGGTCCTATTGTTTATTATCATGTAAGTGAGAGTAAATTAGTATCTAGTGCTAAGAAGGGTGTATATACTGGTTTTGGGACTAGAGTTAAGGGCTATAAAATAAATCTAGTCACCTTTCTGTAAGTTGAGTTATTATACTTAGTAGAAGTATAAATTTTGATGAAAATTCTATGCTTAACCCCACTGTGAAGTCCGTTGTGATGCCAGCTAGTAGTGATGCTGATAAACAGGTGGAGCTCCAAGTCACTCAAGATAAAAGTGAATCACTGCACCAAGGTGGAGAAGATCAACATGCTGCTACCAAAATTGATTTGGCATAATCTTCCCGTCACCAATCAACCTCGCCAGAAGCACATCAAAGAAGCATAACTCTTGATAGAGATATAAGAGTTGGTGCTAGACCTCCAAGGAGGTATGATTTTGAGGATATGATTGCTTATAAAATGCAGGTTGTTGAAGAGGTGGATACTCATGAGCCATCCACCTACAAAGAAGTTGTTTTAGATAATGCTTCTACTCAATTGCTCGCAGCAATGGGAGATGAGATGGAGTCTCTGAATAGAAATCAGACTTGGGAGCTCGTTAAACGTCCTAAGATGAGAAAGATTGTCACTTGTAAACGGGTCTTCATGAAGAACGAAGGAATCTGACATTGTAACAGCCTGATCTCCCCGAGCTGCTAGCTTAACTCGCTCAGTAATCACATATCTCAATTAACACCAAAACAATATTAATAATAATCACTTATGAATTAGATAATACTCGCAGCGGAAACAACCTGAAATATACGATCCTGGACCTGTGGGTTATGGGCCCACAAAACAATATCTTTTATATAAGATTTCAATTACATAGTCATTCAATCTCAAATTCCAAGGTAAAAGAATAAATTATGTCATATGTAGTTCTAAATGAACCCTCTATATACAAACTTATATCTCGGACTTTAACCCACAATAAAAATTTCGAATCATAACTTTCCTCTCAACTCGATTCTGGCTTGCAACACAGTCCTGCAATTAAGTTTGACTCTGCCACCCACCAAGTAACAGGCCACAAAAATGACAAAACAATCAGCAAAGCTGAGTACACATTGCGTAATAGAAAATACAAGTTTAGGTGTATTTTGAAAACCAATTAATAATACATGGTCATAATAGCAAGTAGTCATATTCGAATCAATTACTTAGAGATTTCATAGGATCCATAGTTTGGTATGACCACGAGCGTAGCAAATTGTTGAGAGTCGTCACCCCACCTTTTACTATTCTGCTTGCAAAACTTAACCCGGACATGTCTTGCTTCCGCCAGGATTTCCCCTTCCTAGTTGGGTAACGGTTAGGGAATATCGCCCTAACTCGGGTGTATGCTCACGCCTCGTTTCCGTTTCAATTCAAGATATTTAATATTTCATTACTATACAATTCCATATACTTAACATACTCCTTTTTAGAATCATTAGCATGGTAATGTAGTGTTTAAGCCTAGCTTAGGGTAAGTAAACATCTCAAAAGAACCATATAATGCTAAATCCTTGTTATATACTCAAAACACAAACAATTATATACACATCAAAGTAATTTCATTTCATAATCATGTTTTAATCATAGAAAGAAACAACTACCTAACTATAGATCTAGATAGGAAAACCTCTACGTTACAATCCAAACTAAGTGTGTGCCTTCACTTAGGCTGCTTAGGGCACTTAAATCTCATTATCCCAAGTGGTTTACCCTTCTTACAGCTTCCCCTGAATATGTAAAGTGCTAGGGATTAGTTCACACATGTTTTAGAACATAAATAACTAAGCTAAGTATAAAAGAGATGCAAAGTTGTACTTACAACAATCTGTTTTATGTTCCTATGGAGTTTCTACAACTTCCCAAGACTTGAAAACTCTACCAAAAGCTTGAAACACTAAGGAATTATGTCTAGATTAGTTTTATGTAAAGATAAGTAGGTGTTGAAGAAGAAAGTTTTGGAGAAAGAGTCGAAAAACGTAAACAGTCTTTTATAGATTGGTTCTGGCGGTACCCATGAGAGAGGGAAATCAGTTCTGGGTAAGGTCGGTTCCTTTGAGTTTCTAGGTGGTTCTTGATGGAGGTGTTAGCTTAATGTGTTGGCTTTCATGAATGAAAAGATCATTAAGAGACTGACAATTAAGCAGCTACTAAGAGGCGTTCTTTAAGGATAGGTCTGAATTGATATTTCAGCCGGTCAAATTTTACTAAGGAATCTATTATATTAAGCCACATATATTTCGGGAACAAATGACCATTTTAACCTTAATACATCCTAAGCATAACATATATCAAGTTTGATTAGGTCCTGAGCTGGGATTCAACCCAAAAGTGCTCTTAAACTGGAAGCTCATTGTTACCCGATAAAACGATCTTTATGCGATTTTCATAATCTTAAGAAATAAGGCTCTTAAAGGCTTTCTCACTTATCTATTGGTTCTTTTAGCTTTCTTAACCACTAAGAATGATAGTTCTTATCCACTTGCTTTCTTAACCACTAAGAATGATAGTTCTTATCCATTTTTAGCTTTCTTAACCATTAAGAATGATGGTTATTATCCACTTTTGTCCTAGTATGATGTTGGAAGAATTCTAACTACTCAAAGGACCAAAGCCTGATGAAGATTTAATATATTTAACAAAATAATTGAACCTGCTTAAAAATACAGGCTGTTACACACATGTTAAGGGGGTCAAGTATAAAGCTAGGGTTATTGCAAGAAGATTCACGCAAAGGAAAAGGGTTGATTATAATGCATATTTCTCACCATTGGTCAGACACACTTCCATCAGAGTGTTACTAGTAATAGTTGCACATCTGAATCTTGAACTTGTGCAACTAGATGTGAAAGCAACTTTCTTACATGGGGAGCTAGAAGAGGAAATATATATGACTCAACCAGATAGGTTCCAAGTTCATGGAAAAGAAGACTATGTTTGCAGATTGAAGAAGTCCTTGTATGGGCTAAAGCAGTATCCTAGGCAAAGATACAAAAGGTTTGATAGCCATATGATTGAGTTGGGCTATAACAGGAGTCTATATGATTGTTTTGTGTATTACAACAAGTTGGATGATGGCCGGATCGATGATTTATCTGGTCCTATATGTAGATGACATGCTCATAGCTACAAAGTCCAATTCTGATATTCAGAAGTTAAAGTATTTTCTCAATGCTGAGTTTTAGATGTAGCATTTGGGTGATGCACAAAAGATTCTGGGGATGAAAATTGTTGGGAAAGAGATCAGAGAAAGCTTTTCTTGTCACAAAAAGGTTACATTCAGAAGATATTGTCAAGGTTTGGTATGTTATCAGCTACACCTATAGATACTCATAGTGGTGCAAGTATATATATAACAATCTTCTACTTTTGTACCCCAATATGATGTTGAGAAGAATTATATGTCTCGGGTCTCATATGTTAGTGTAGTTGGAAGTTTGATGTATGACATGGTCTGCACTAGATCGAATCTTGCACATGCTGTTAGTCTTGTTATTAGGTTCATAGGTCAACCTGGGAAGGAACATTGGCAAGCAATGAGAGGATTTTTTGTTACGTTAGAGGTACGTATGATGTTGGTCTCATTTATGGGAATGGTACTCAGTATCTAATTAGTGGTTATTCTGATTCTGATTATGCTAGAGATGTTGACATTAAGAGATTTATGACTGCTTATGTATTTACTCTTGGTGGTTCTGTTGTTAGTTGGAAGGCAACTTTGCAGGCTACAGTTAATTTTTCTACTATTGATGTGGAGTACATGACGTTGACAGAAGTTGCTAAAAAGAGAATAAAAAGGCTAGTTAGTGATATTGGTCTACATCATGATCAAGCTATTGTGTATTGTGACAGTTTGAGTGCAATATGGCTAGCCAAGGATCAAGTCCATCATGGGTGGACTAACCACATTAATGTGACATATCATTTTTTGAGAAGTGAGAAGAGGATTAAGGTGGTGAACGTAGGTACTGTTGATAATACCGCTTATATGTTTACTAAGCAGGTTCCTCATGGCAAGTTCCAACATTGCTTTGACATGCTAAATGTTCTAATTTGTTAATCTGGGCCCTTATGGGCATTCTGAGACAGGGAGAGTCTGGGTAAATCTAGCTATTTTTGTGGCATCCGGATCCATCTGTACCTGTCATCTGTTTATCTGTTATGTGGGAAAGAATTCAAGTCAAGGTGGAGATTTGTTAAACCATGTCTTGAATTATTTATCTGACGCTAGGATTAATCTAATACGGGGGTCTCGCTAGTGGAGGTTAGGGGGCAACCCCCTGGAACTTTTCGATATATGTTGTTTATAATATCGAGTTTGTTTTAGTTTCGAGTTTAGGCCCATCTGTTTAGGTTAATTAGTAGGGTACTATATAAATACTATATTAACCTCTACCTCCATATTCTATAATCAATTCTCTCTTTAAAACCTAAGAAAATCATTTATCCTCTGCCTATGGACGTAGCTAGCACATTGTTAGTGAACTAGATTAATTCTTGTGTCGATTGTTCATTACTGTTTGTTTCGTTAATTGCATCTGTTAAACTGTCACAACATATGATAATGAGGTTTTTTTTAGGGATGTACTTCCTCTGTTTCTTTTTAAGTGGAACATAGAGAAAGGGCACACCAACCAAGTGATAAGTATCTATTTTACGTATATTTTATTCAATTCTGTTATCACTTTTGGGTTAAAATACGAGACTTATGATATATTTTTATCTTATATATTGACATTGGCAGAATCAAACTATTTTGGTAACAAAGTTGATTAATATATGAAATTGACTCTATTTGGGAATACTATATTTTAGAGCCATTTATCTATTACTACATATATGTGTGTTGTAGGTATAATTAGCAAAAGGAGAAAAAGAGAATGGGCCAAAACCCATTATTGAAACCAAAAAGCCACGCAATTGAAAAAAAAAAAAGGGAACCTAAGACTAAAGGAGGGGGGACGCAGCATTGAAAGGAGAATACAGAGGACAGACGCAGCAAACAGAGGAGACGCACAACGGAAGAAGAACGCATCAGCGAGAGCACGAAGCGTTCATCTGTTTTGTCCTATGAATCTGGAGTTCATCCCTTTCTTCTCTTCGTTTATGTTTAATTATTATGTTTAATTTCAGATTTTTAGTTTCAATTGGTTTGTTTGATTTAGTTTTTATGTCTAGCTAAATTTATTTGTTCTAGGACTAGATGTAGTCTTTTAATTTTCTGTCAATGAATTGAATTATTGTTTGGGTTTATCTATTTCAATTGCAATTTGATAATTTTGGTTTGATTTCGTATAATTGATTTGGCCAGTTGATTATATGTTTAAGGTATTGGATTAGTAGCGGGAGTGAACTTTCAATATTAGTTCGTGGAATTATCAAACGTCAAGTAGTATAATTTTAGGAATAGTTATACACTTGGGGTGATCGTTTACATGATTTTCTTGTTCGTAATGAGTTTATGGTAATGTTTACGACCACGGAAGTAGGCGTGAAGTTAGTATAAATATACGTTTTCTACCTTGGAAGAGGAGATAATATAAATTAGGAAATTCGATCATTGCAATACAATAGTCTTTAACCCAGCAATTAGTTTAATTTCATTGTAGAAATTAATTGGCGAAATCTAAGTCCTGGAACTGTTTCTCATATTTGATTCTTACACTAATTCATTGCAATACAATAGTCTTTAACCCAGCAATTAGTTTAATTTCATTGTAGAAATTAATTGGCGAAATCTAAGTCCTGGAACTGTTTCTCATATTTGATTCTTACCCATTAGTGTTAGAATTAATAGTAGTTTATATTAATTTAGCTTAGTTATTTTCACTACTCACGTTACCCGAATCGTCTAAATAATATTAGATTTTCTTAATTTGGTAGTTGACTATAGACCTCCTTGTCAGGGCCGTCTTAAACATTTTAGAGGCTCTGTTCTAATCTTAAAAATTAGGCCCCTCATAATTAGAAAAAAATTTCATTTTCATAATAAAAAAATATTTATTAAAAATATACACAATATCATTAACCATTAATCCTTAAAATTATAAAATATTACTCCTAGTACAAAGAACATAACTGAAAACTACAAGATTTCACCTACTAAAACATATAATACTACTTCTATTACAAAGAACATATACTAAAATTATGAAAATATAAAGTAATAAAACTATAAAGCCACTAAATATAAAGTAATAAAACTATAATGTACTAACTATAAGTGAGTAACAATTCATATGGAATCAATACTCATAAGTCATACCTGCTGCGGTGCTGCACTGCTGCCACATCTACTTATTATTTTTTTTTTTAGGGGAGCCACACACACTCTAATAGAGTGGTACAGCTGTACACTACTACTCATCTTCTTCAAGTTCAAGTTCAAGTTCATATGAAGGCTGAAGCACGCATTAGTTACTGTAAAACCATTTCAAACCAAAAATTAAACACAAAAAATTGATAATTGATAAACACAATCGAATAACTAGTAAATGATAATTAGTGTAGATATTTAGAATTTAGGATTCACCTATCTCAAACTTTCATCTTTCAGCTTTAATTTCTTCCGCAAATTTCAGGAATCTTTAGTTCTTCTGTTCGACTGCAAATTTCACGAATATTTAGAGAGAGAAGGTATATTCAATTATTCAGTTCTTCACGAATCTGGTTTCTTCCTCCACAAATTTCCAGAAATCAAAAGTAACACAAATTTAAAGGTATGAATTTCAATTTCTGTTGTCTCAGAACTAATTGATAATGGATGAAAAGATAGAAATGAGTTATAAATATATAAAGATTGAAAAAATAAGCCGTTGATTGAAGATTGAATGGAGAAAATCAGAATTGATATTTTCATATTCTAGGTAACGTTTAATAAGGAATGAGTGAGAGAATTTGGGAAGTTGTTAAGAGAAATTAAGAATTTAGAAGATTTTTAAAAGATAACAAATTTCTGAAAATGGGAAAGAGAAATTAAAGGAAGTTAGAGAAGAACGTGGTTTGTTATTTGCAGTTTACACGCCATGAAGACAGAGAACTGTAATTTTTTTTTTTAAAAAAAAAAGCTGGGCTGCTTATTTTGGGAATTGGGCCCTCCAAATTTCGGGGCCCTGTGTTGATGGTCTGTTTGCATAGGCCATTGGCCGGCCCTGCTTCTTGTGGGAAACGATATCTTGCTTACCCTATATTTATTTTAATTGACCCGTACACTTGCGGTATTTTAAGGTACATTTAGGACCGACCAAGTTTTTGGCGCCGTTGCCGGGGAGGCAATTAGTCAATATCATACTAAAGAGATTTTTGATATTAGTTTAGACTTATTTTCGTAGTTTAGTAGTAGCTCTAAAATCTTTGTTTTTTTTAGTAGTACAGTAGTGGCTTTTGTGAGCTTAGACTAGTGCACCATTCATGTTTTCATTATGTTGCTACAGTAAATTGCTTGGTACTTTATTCATTCGTTTTTAGGAGTATTTTTATTGTTACTTCTGTTTACTCTTAGTTTTCTTGTTTAGTGTCTACTACTTTAGTATTTTTTAGATAGACTTTACTGCCAAAATTGTGATACATCCGCTGTCTAGTTATTAGTATATTTTTGTTCAATTGCATCTTCTACATTCTGTTAAGTTGTAGTCCATATTGTTATTATTCTGCTTTAATATTTCTTGATAGTGCTGCAAGTCTGCAGACGCATGTCATTTTCTGATTTTATACGCTGCAATTTTTAGTTTAAAATAGCTTGTTTAATACATTTTTACTCATTTCTGTTTTCCATAGTTTATGCCTCGTACTAATCGTCTTTTTGTCCCGTTTGATCCAGAAATTGAAAAAACAGCTCGGGCACTAAAGAAACAGAAGAAGTTGCTGTCCTTGGAACAACAACAGGATCTCAATTTCAATTTTTTATTTCCTGAAGTAAGTGACACAAATTCGGAAAACATGGGAGACGAAGAAGCTACAAAATCTCTGCGTGATTTCCCAATGCCGAATGCTAGCGGAGCACCTTCAAGTATTGTAAGACCTACTATCGCTGCTAATAACTTTGAGCTTAGTCCCGCTTTAATTCGAGTAATTCAACAAGATCAATTTAGTGGACTAGATAATGAAGACCCTAATGACCATATCACCACTTTTCTTGAAAAATGTGATACTTTAAAACTAAATGGAGTGACTGATGATGCTATCAGACTTGGTTTATTTCCGTTCTCACTTAAAGACAAAGCTAAAAAGTGGTTAAAATCTAATCCACCTAATTCATTTACAACATGGGCCGCATTATCTCAAGCTTTTCTAAGTAAATATTTTCCTCCTGGAAAAACTGCTAAGTTTAGAAACGATATAACTAGTTTTGTTCAACTTGATGGGGAGTCTTTATATGAAGCATGGGAAAGGTTTAAAGATTTACAACGTAAATGTCCTCATCATGGTGTTCCTGATTGGTTGCTTGTGCAAACTTTTTATAATGGTCTTAATGAATCTGTTAGGATAACTATGGATGCAGCCGCCGGAGGTGCAATAATGGGTAAAACTACTGAAGTAGCTAATAGATTACTTGAAGAGATGGCTTCTAATAATTATCATTGGTCCAATAATAGGGGTAAACCAAAGAATACCGCTGGTATGTATGAAGTAGAAGGAATTAACATGTTAAATGCAAAAGTTGACAACTTAGTCAATTTGTTTACTAAAATGAGTAATGTCAATTCTGTGTCTACTACTATACCATGTAATATGTGTGGAGGTGCTCATTTAAGTGGTGAATGTGCTAATGTGGAGCAAGCTCAATATGTTTCTAATTTTAATAGACACCCACAAAATGATCCCTATTCTAATACTTATAATCCAGGCTGGAGAAACCATCCTAATTTCTCTTGGAGGAATCAAGGACAACAAAATGTTAATGTTAATTCACAACATCCACCTGGCTTCCACCAAAAACAACCTCAACAAGAAAATAGACCATCATGGGAACTAGCTATTGAAAAATTGGCTAATGCTACTTCTGAACGAATTGAAAAGTTGGAAACTAAAGTTGATCAGATTGCTATTTCTAATAGAAATGTAGAACTTCAACTTGGACAATTAGCTAATGCCATTAATTCAAGGAGTCAAGGATCTTTGCCTAGTAAAACAGATGTAAATCCTAAAGAACATTGCAAAGCTGTGACCTTAAGAAGTAGTAAGCAACTAACACAAGTATAAGAGTCAATTGACAAAAGTAAGGGAGTTAAGGAAAATGAAAAGGAGGGTGAGGAACACGTTGAAACTGAACATCAAAAATCACCTTCTCCACCCCTTGCCAAACCTTATGTGCCTCCTATCACCTTCCCTCAAAGGCTTAAAAGGAATAAAACGGATAATCAATATGAAAAGTTCATGAACATGTTTAAGCAATTGCACGTTAATATTCCATTTGCCGATGCTTTGACCCAAATACCTGCATATGCTAAGTTTCTAAAGGAGTTTATTGCTAAAAAGAGAAAACTGGAGGATTATGAAACTATTGCCTTGACTGAGGAATGTAGTGCCGTGATTCAGAATAAACTTCCTCCAAAATTGAAGGATCCAGGAAGCTTTTCTATTCCTGTCACTATAGGTGACATAAATTTTTCTAAAGCTCTATGTGATTTGGGTGCGAGTGTATCTCTTATGCCACTAACTATTTGCAAAAAGTTAGGATTAACGGATATAAAATCTACTATTGTTTCATTACAACTTGCTGATAGGTCAATTAAATATCCATTGGGTGTGATTGAAAATGTCTTAATGAAGGTGGATAAGTTTATAGTTCCTGTGGACTATATAATTCTTGATATGGATGAAGATGTTGAAGTTCCCATCATTTTAGGCAGACCCTTTTTAGCTACTGCATAAATGGAACTTTAACCTTTAAAATTGGTGATGAAGAGGTCAAATTTAATGTGTTTAAATCTGTGAAATTCCTTCTTTTACTGATCATGTTTTTCAAGTTGATGTGCTTGATGAGATAGAAGGGCAGTAAAGTGCTCTATGATGATCCTCTCCAAGCATTCTTAGAAAGTGCAGATTTTGAAAGCACAAAAGTAAATGCAATAGCTCTGGCATTGGAGGCCTGTCCTCCATGGTGGAAAAAAGGTAATAACTTTGAGGAGCTCGGTAAAGGTAAGCCTCTTCCTCCCCCATCTGTAGTACAAGCCACTGTTTTAGACTTAAAACCACTTCCTGCCCATCTAAAATATGCATATTTAAGTGAAAATGATACTCTGCCAGTGATTGTTAGTTCATCCTTAAGTGATGATCAACTTGATAAGCTTCTGCGTGTTTTAAGAGCAAGAAAAAGGGCCATAGGCTGGACTATTTCTGATTTAAAAGGGATTAGCCCTTCTGTTTGCATGCTTAAAATACTTATGGAAGATGAGTTTAAACCTTCTATTCAAAATCAAAGAAGGCTAAATCCTAATATGCAAGAAGTAGTTAAAAAAGAAGTTTTGAAATGGTTAGATGCTGGAATAATATATCCTATATCTGATAGTCCTTGGGTTAGCCCAGTGCAAGTCGTACCTAAAAAGGGTGGAATCACAGTAGTACCTAATGATAACAATGAACTAATTCCTACTAGAATAGTCACTGGTTGGTGAGTTTGTATTGACTATAGGAAACTTAATAGTGCAACTCGTAAGGACCATTTTCCCTTACCTTTTTTAGACCAAATGTTAGAGAGAGTTGCTGGACATGAGTTTTATTGCTTCCTTGATGGGTACTCTGCTTTTTAATCAAATTCCGGTTGCTCCTGAAGATCAGGAGAAAACCACATTTACATGCCCTTACGGTACTTATGCATTTCGTAAAATGCCTTTTGGTTTATGTAATGCCCCTGCTACTTTCCAACGTTGTATGATGTCTATATTTTCCGATTATATTGAAAAGATTATGGAGGTCTTTATGGATGATTTTTCTGTTTTTGGATCCTCCTTTGATAATTGTTTAGCTAATCTATCTCTTGTCTTACAACGTTGCGAAGATACTAACTTAGTTTTAAATTGGGAAAAATGTCATTTTATGGTACAAGAAGGTATAGTATTTGGGCATAAAATTTCTGTGAATGGAATTGAAGTTGATCGCGCTAAAATTGAAGTAATTGAAAAACTACCTCCACCTATTAATGTCAAGGGAATTAGGAGTTTTTTAGGACATGCGGGGTTCTATAGACGTCTCATCAAAGACTTTTCTAAAATTTCCAAACCCTTATGTGATTTATTAAATAAAGATATTCCCTTTAACTTTAATACTAACTGTTTAAATGCATTTAACAAGTTAAAGCATGAGTTAGTTTCAGCACCTATAGTTGTACCTCCTGATTGGTTTTTACCTTTTGAATTGATGTGTGATGCGAGTGATTATGCTCTTGGTGCTGTTTAAGGCCAAAGAAAAGATAAAAAGTTGCATGTTATTTATTATGCTAGTAAAATGCTCAATGATGCTCAATTAAACTATGCAACTACTGAAAAGGAATTACTTGCTGTGGTTTTTGCGATGGACAAGTTTAGGTCGTATTTGATTGGTTCAAAAGTAGTAGTTTACACGGATCACTCTGCTTTAAAGTACTTGTTAAATAAAAAGGATGCTAAACCTAGACTTATTCGACGGATTCTTTTATTGCAAGAATTTGATTTGGAGATTAAGGATAGGAGAGGTATTGAGAATCCAGTGGCTGACCATTTGTCTCGCTTGAAATTTGATGTTGCTTCTGATATACCTATTAATGATATGTTTCCCGATGAGCGATTGCTGGCAGTAGTTAATATCCCTTGGTATGCTGATTTGGTGAATTTTCTAGTAAGTGGTATTATACCCCCTAAGTTAACTTATCATCAGAAAAAGAAATTCTTTTGGGATTCTAAGCATTATTTTTGGGAAGAGCCTTTGCTATATAAATTTTGTGCTGATGGAATTATTAGAAGATGTGTGCCTGAAGAATATGTTTCAAATATATTGCAGCATTGTCATTCATTAGAATGTGGAGGTCATTTTAGTACAAATAAAACAGTTTCTAAAGTTTGGCAATGTGGATTTTATTGGCCTACTATGTATAAGGATTCTAGAGAGTTTGTTAGTAAATGTGATCGATGCCAAAGAGTTGGAAATATTTCTAGAAGAAATGAGATGCCTTTGAATATTATTCTTGAAGTTGAATTGTTTGACCTTTGGGGAATAGACTTTATGGGGCCTTTCCTCCGTCCTTTAACAATAGGTACATACTAGTGGCAGTAGACTATGTATCTAAATGGGTTGAAGCTATACCTACTCAAACGGATGATTCTAAGGTTGTCATGAAATTTATTAAGAAAAACATCTTTTCTAGGTTTGGAGTTCCTAGGGCATTATTAAGTGATGGAGGCTCTCATTTTTGTAATAAGCCACTTGACAGTCTTTTAAGGAAATATGGGGTTAAGCATAAAGTAGCATTACCATATCACCCCCAAACTAATGGTCAAGTTGAGCTTGCTAATAGAGAGTTGAAGCTTATTTTGGAGAAAACCGTCAATAGTTCTAGGAAAGATTGGGCTAATAAAATCGATGACTCATTGTGGGCATATAGGACAGCCTTTAAGACACCATTAGGCATGTCTCCCTATAGCCTAGTATATGGAAAATCATGTCATTTACCTGTAGAAATAGAGCATAAGGCATATTGGGCAA
The DNA here is from genome assembly GCF_026745355.1 of Beta vulgaris subsp. vulgaris. Taxonomy (NCBI): domain Eukaryota; kingdom Viridiplantae; phylum Streptophyta; class Magnoliopsida; order Caryophyllales; family Amaranthaceae; genus Beta; species Beta vulgaris. The sequence goes on along the minus strand of NC_079202.1, from coordinate 7,232,636 downwards.
TTAGAGAGTTAAATATGGATCTTAAGGCTGCTGGAGCTAATAGATTATTGCAATTAAGTGAGCTAGAAGAGTTTAGGTTAAAGGCTTATGAGAATTCTAAGATTTATAAGGAGAAGACAAAACTTTGGCATGATAAGCATATAAATCATAAGGAATTTGAGGTTGGACAACAAGTTTTGCTCTTTAACTCACGTCTCAAACTTTTTCCAGGAAAGCTACGCTCTAGATGGTCAGGTCCCTTTACAATTGTTAAAGTTTATCCCTATGGCTCTGTTGAACTACAAGGTACTTCCGACACTTTTAAGGTTAATGGTGCACGACTGAAGCCTTACTTGGCTAGCGAGATGGTCCCCAATGCAGTGACATACTCCTTAGAAGATCCTTCTGAAGCATGAATACTATGGTGGTCAGGCTCGCGACTTAAAACAAGCGCTACTTGGGAGGCAACCCAAGCACTTTTAATTGTTTATTTAAATTTTCTCGTTTAGTTCTCTTTATGCTTGTTCTTTTTGCAATACCAGAGACTAATAAATGATAATGAGGCTGTGAGATAACTAAGATAAGTCTCTTATGCATAGTAGTGGCTAGTGCTATCCTGCTAACCCTTCTACTATGTGCTGCAGTCTACTATGTGCTGCAGGCTACTGTGTGTTGTTGCTACATGCTGTTGTGTGCTGTTGTGTGATGTTGTTGCATGTTGCTGTGTGATGTTGCTACATGCTGTTGTGTGCTGCTGCTAAAAGCTACTGTATCACCATTATCACAAGAGTAGCTAGCTCGCTGCCACTCTCTTACTGCATTGCACTTGAGACATCGTCTTGCACCCCAGGTTGTTTCTATCTAAGTCTTTTATAGTGCCACATTGCTTCATATAATCTGAGTTTATCGAAACATTGAGGACAATGTTCGTAATAAGTGTGGGGGAGAGGCTTAAGCCTTGAATTGCTGGATTGATGTATTGTTGTGATGCTGAATTAATTTGTGTGAAGAAACAGGTTTAGAAAATGAAAAAAAATCTAATTGGATATGCCATATTTTAGGGGAGGTGCTGTCAAAATTTATGCAGAAATTTTAATTTTCATGTCCGATATTGATTTGAAGGCAAATTCCATTAGCTTAATTTGACTAAAAAGAAAAAAAAATTCAGTTTTTAAAATTGAAAAAAAAAAAATTTTCTAGTTTTGTTGCAAGCTAATGGGTTTTTAATTTCGACTGATTCGGAGAATGGCATAGCATAATTGTTCAAGTGTTTGGCAAGTGGTAAGAATGGTTATTTAAGATTTGAATTGTGATTTACTTGGTGGACATCTATAACCTTGTGAGATCCTTTTGAGCCTTTTAGTAGACTAAAACATCTGTATTAGTCTCTATTTTTTGAGAGTGTGTGTTAGTTCCTGGTGAAATATAAACTCTTGGATTTGCATTGGTTTTCGAGACTACATTGAAACATGAGCATATATTAAAATGATAAAGGCATTTGTTTTTGTTGAACCACATTTAGCCTAAGCCACCTACATTATCATATCTCTTTCTAAAGCCCCTCTGAGCCTTAAGCCTATGTCTTTTGTTTAAACCACATTACAAGCTTATTCCCTAAACACATGACTTTTACCTAATCTTTGAGCTAGTGGAATATATGACATGATTTAAATGAAGTTGTACGTCATACTTCTATCTATGTGTAGGTGATTATATTAGTTTCCAATCATAATTTTTCTCAAAAAGAAAATATCAAATGAAATGAAAAATATGAAGGAACAAAGAAATGACAAAATATGAAAAAAGAAAAAAAAGAAAGAAAAGGTTGATATTGAGATGAAAATGAGTTCGGAAGAAGTTTATTATTAGATATATATGACTAACATTTGAGTAGTTGGAGTTTTGACTGTGACCATTACAATTGGCCTTTTAGAGATTGTGTACTCCACTAGTCTTAAAGATTTTGAGCACCAAATACTAAATACTTCCTACCCTTTACCCGAGCCTTACATTAACAACCTTACTAAAGTCCTTTTGATTTTTGTATGCTCTATGTCTTCTTAGTGGTGGAGAATTGAACGATATGCAAATTTAAAGAAGAAATATTTCATTTCGAGTCGACTTTGTAGGTTTTGAGTGATAATTATTATACCCTAAACACATGAGTGATCATAATATTTTATTTTTATTTGCACGATTAAAGTGAGGGTTCACCAAGTTTAATTACTCAATTTTGAATATGGTTGTGGTAAGACTGAATGGAAACACTAATACATGAAGTATATGCTTTTTGAAGAATTGGTTGGTCTTTGGCTCATTGCTTGTGACGTCTAAATAATATTTTCGAACAAAATTATTTCGATAAATCATATTTTTGGTGTTTGTGAAAACTTTCAGTTGAGTTATGGCTACTTATAATAGGATTTGCCTGAAAAGTCAGTCAGTTGGAAAGTTAAAATTTATAATGACAAATAGATGCTAGTATTATAGTCCTAGTTTGCTCGAGGACTAGCAAACCTTAAGTGTGGGGGAGTTGATAAGTATCTATTTTACGTATATTTTATTCAATTATGTTATCACTTTTGGGTTAAAATATGAGACTTATGATATATTTTTATCTTATATATTGACATTGGCAGAATCAAACTATTTTGGTAACAAAGTTGATTAATACTTCCTCCGTTTCTAAATAAGTGCAACATTTCTTGTTTGCACGTTTGCCAATGCATTATTTTAACCATTAATATCTTCAATGATCAATAAGTAAAAATTATAAAAAGTTGATATTAAAAACATTCACATCCAGATGAATCTAACAAGATCCCACATGACTATGTTTTTTCTAAAATGTAAATCACTAAAGCTAATTAAAGTTTAAACTGTGAATAGTAAACACTATGCAAATGTTGCACTTATTTAGAAACGGAGGAAGTATATGAAATTGACTCTATTTGGGAATACTATATTTTAGAGCCATTTATCTAATACTACATATATGTGTGTTGTAAGTATAATTAGCAAAAGGAGAAAAAGAAAATGGGCCAAAACCCATTATTGAAACCAAAAAGCCACGCAATTGAAAAAAAAAAAAGGGAACCTAAGACTAAAGGAGGGGGGACGCAGCATTGAAAGGAGAATACAGAGGACAGACGCAGCAAAACAGAGGAGACGCACAACGGAAGAAGAACGCATCAGCGAGAGCACGAAGCGTTCATCTGTTTTGTCCTATGAATCTGGAGTTCATCCTTTCTTCTCTTCGTTTATGTTTAATTATTATGTTTAATTTCAGATTTTTAGTTTTAATTGGTTTGTTTGATTTAGTTTTTATGTCTAGCTAAATTTATTTTTCTAGGACTAGATGTAGTCTTTAATTTTCTGTCAATGAATTGAATTATTGTTTGGGTTTATCTATTTCAATTGCAATTTGATAATTTTGGTTTGATTTCGTATAATTGATTTGGCCAGTTGATTATATGTTTAAGGTATTGGATTAGTAGCGGGAGGAAACTTTCAATATTAGTTCGTGGAACTAGTTTTTGGACCCGTGCATAATGCACGGAAATCCTTTAATTTATTAAGTAGTTTTTTTCTGTTCCAAATCTATTAAATGTATAATTATTAGAATACATGCATATAAAGTTGAAAGAATATAAAATGTATAATTGAGGTATTAGCTGCTAAATTAAAATTTTATGATTTTGTATTCAAAATAATTATAAACTGGCTTACAACTCATGCGTTGCACCATTATGATTTATGTTACCCATGCTATATCCTTGTTAATTATATTGTACAATTAAATCATCTAGAATATATTATCCTAATGTTGTTTATCATTTTCTTTAATTTACCAACGATGTAATATTAGAAAAAAATTTAGTGCTCACAAATGTAATATAACTGTGCTATATCCTTATTGTATCGTACAATATATAATGTATGAATAAAATTTACTAAAGATTTAGGGAAATATTTTAGTAATAGTTTTATGAAATAAAAACATGTACCTTGCTTAGGGTAAGTTAATAATAATTTGAAATTGGCTTACAACTCGTGAGTTAAATTATGACATATCACTTATTTGTAATAATTAGTATTGATCATATTGATTAGGGTGAACATGGCTTACAACCCGTGAGTTGCACGATTATGACTAATGATTTATGACTCATAACCCGGGAGTTGCATTCTAAAATTTGAAATCCATAACTCATGATCACATCGATTGTGGTGATTGAAATATTTTTGTCATTTAAAGTTGTTGGACCCGTTCAAAATGCACGAGATTTTTTTAAATATAATTTTAAGATTTTAAGACATTTCTTTTGAAAACGTAGTGTGATATTAGCTCACGATTTAAAGTTTTTATAGTCATATCATGTAATAAAAAATGTTCAAAACTGATTTATGACTCGTGCGTTCAGTGATAATTTAGTTAATATTATGGTAGGACGTATTACAAACCATCATTTTAGAAAAACATATTGACTGAAAAATTTGCCGCTCTGCCTGTCTGATAAAAACACAATTTGCACTACTATTACACTCAATCATACAACTACTTTCACTCCCGCTTTATGCAGTTCCACTCACCCCCAATTTCTTGTTGTCTTACACCATCACTATACCGCACCTGGAACCCACTTTTCACCACCCACCGAACCACCATGCCACGGGAAACTTGACAGGCGTTATCTGTTCAAAAAAAAAATGGCAGATTTTACAATTTAAGGGAATAATTGCACATAAATGAGAAATCTTCAATGACCTGTCACAAAAGTCTAATTATATTATTTTTGTTATATATACTTGTTTTATAGTCTTGTATCATTGTATGTTACGTTGAAAATTAATGTAAATTAATCTTTAATACCCGCTTTGTTCTAGAGTAATCCAAATACATTTTATTCTCTTTTGTCTCAGAATACTATTTAGACTTTCATGGTTGGAATGATCCTTCTACTTAAAGCAACTTATGACTTTTAATTTTTGTGGTTATATTGCATTATGTGATATAATCCTAACATCTATTCATTGATATTTAAAGAGTTAGCTAATTTTCTTTCTTCTTTAATCTAGCATAATTTCAAAAAGGACATATTATGAACACATGTTAACTTTATTTAACTTAGTAGTTGTTGTTGTTTCTTCTAATTGAGATCTAAAGAGTTTCCTAGCTTCTAGACCCGTGCAAATAGCATGGAAAATCTTTCGTTTAATCAATATATTTATATTTCGAATTTGATTCGGTGCATATTTATAGTTAATGGTTACATTAAAGGTTGATAAAAAAAATAAGAAATTTTTTTATATTATGATATATTGATATTTTTCCTAAAATTAGGGTGTAGATAAGGATGGTCAATTTAAATGGATATTCAATTATCTATTTCACCCAAATTTCGAAAACAGATAAAAGCCCATATTAAATAAATGAAAAGTCGGTGGTGGTTTGTTGGATGGAGCTGGTGACACATTAGATTAGATTTGGGTGGTGCTATGTCCCATTCGTCACCCATTTATCCATCTGTTTTTTATATTTTATGTCTTAGTTTTTAGTATAAAAATCAGGGTGTTACCGTATATCTATATATTCAGAACATATCTATAAATATAAACCAAAACATCCTTCAATTTCTCGCAATAAACAATAATTTATTAGTTTAAAATCTTCATACTTTGAAACATATATGAGTGTAGATCATTTTTTTTTACTTACTATAAATTGTTCTTGGTTTGTTATGGAAAAGGGTTCTTATAATAATAAATTTTGATGAATAATATTTCTTCATTTTTGCTGCATGAAAATAGATTGAGAGTTAAAAGCAAATACTATTTTAATGTTTTTAAAATTGAGCAATGTGTTTTTACTAACATAATGGATAGTTGGGACTATTGGGAGCAAAATTGAATGAAAATAATTAAGTGGGCGTTGTTGTATGCTTAGGCCGATTAGATAAATAAAAGTTGCTCTATATTTCTTTTCTATATTGTACAATTTCTGCAAGATTGAAGGAAATGTTTTATGTTCTTTAGAGTATAGTAAACATACTAAACCAAGGGAAATTTTTATCTGTTAAATAGCTAATGTTCTTTATTGTATACGACTTTATGTTCTTTATCTTATAGATTGATGAAAAACATGGACCATTTAAGGGTCTGTTCTCCCCAGCTTATTTTCAGTTCAGTTCAGTTCAGTTCAACTCAGTTCAGTTCAGTTCAATTCAACTCAGTCAGTTCAACTCAGCTTAACTTAGATCAGTTCAGTTCAGTTCAGCTCCATTCTTTTTAATTATTTTGTTAAATATTATTATTATGTTGGTGTAATTTATTTTCTAATTACTCTTATTTATTGTATTTATTTTATATTCATTATAGTATTATTATTATTATATATTATTATTATTATTATTATTATATTATTGTATTATTATTTCTATTATTTTGTTTACTATAGATTTTTCATTATTATTACTATTATTATTAGAAGGAACATGGTTTAGGTCAAAAGCACAAATGAACCCACGTTTTTTAGCCCATAAACTAATCAAATCGCGTCAAAACAGTTTATGATGCAATTTTGCGCGTCCGACCCAATCATTAATTTTATTACTAAATATATTATTATATTATTAAATCTAATTATTAAATAGTAATATTAATTTACTTCTTATATATATTGTATTATATAATCATATCATCAAGTATTAATATATTAATACAAATAATATAAATAATTATTATTAATTATCATTAATTATTATTATTAATAATAATAATTTATGATTATTAATATTATTTATTCATAACTATCATTTAAAAATATCCAAAATACTATTAATATTCATTATTATTACTTATCATTATAATAATTATTTATATTCATGTTATTATTGTTTAAATATTATTTATATATTTATTACATTCAATTTAATTTAATTCAATTCATTCAGTTCATTTGTTCAGCTTAGTTCATTCAGTTCAGTTGTTTAATGTCGAAGAGAACATGCCCTAAGTTAGTACAAAATGAATTATCAAGCGAACGAAGTTATATCATGAGTCTTTGTGTTATCTTGTACACTCTATCAACATACATGACAAAAATGCTAAGTCAAAGGCTTTATATTAGATGATAGAAAGATTTATCATACTATGTTATCAGCAAGTTTAGCTTTTGTATTTGTGTACCAGTGGTTTCAATTTTTATGAGCCGTAACTTGTGAGGCATGGCAAGTTGGTTATGAAAAATGATTTGGAATATTCTGTACAACATAACTATATAAACCCCTTCTCATTTTATTGACAATTAAAGAATGAAACTCCTTCGAAACTTTCATCTTCTTAACCCTATGTGCTGATGTGCATTTAATATTTCTTCAACATACTCCTCATATAGTTATATATAGCATAATGGATTTTTGAAGGGAAGCGTTATTTTTTTTTTAATATTGGTTGAATTATAATAATCGGTTATGATAAGATTTGATTTGTTTCCTTAATTGATAGAAGCTTGATTAATTTCCTTAGTTATTGTAATTGATTTTATTACCCTATTTGTTGCACAATGCACTCGGTGAAGGATGAAGGGTGATTAGAAAAACATTTGTGCCATGGCATAAGCAAAGAAAAAGCTGGAAAGTTGAGGGTGAAGGAGAGCAGAGGAAGCTTCATGTCTTGCCACATAGGCTGAAGTTTTCTTGCTTTAATATTATATATGATTATCAAACGTCAAGTAGTATAATTTTAGGAATAGTTATACACTTGGGGTGATCGTTTACATGAATTTCTTGTTCGTAATGAGTTTATGGTAATGTTTACGACCACGGAAGTAGGCGTAAAGTTAGTATAAATATACGTTCTACCTTGGAAGAGGAGATAATATAAATTAGGAAATTCGATCATTGCAATACAATAGTCTTTAACCCAGCAATTAGTTTAATTTCATGTAGAAGTTAATTGGCGAAATCTAAGTCCTGGAACTGTTTCTCATATTTGATTCTTACCCATTAGTGTTAGAATTAATAGTAGTTTATATTAATTTAGCTTAGTTATTTTCACTACTCACGTTACCCGAATCGTCTAAATAATATTAGATATTCTTAATTTGGTAGTTGACTATAGACCTCCTTGTGGGAAACGATATCTTGCTTACCCTATATTTATTTTAATTGACCCGGACACTTGCGGTATTTTAAGGTACATTTAGGACCGACCACCAAGGAGGCTAGAGAGAGAAAGTAATTAAAGGTTTGAGTGTGGACCCATACAACTTTAAATTACACGCTAATGACAAAGAAAAAGGGAGGGAACAAAACACTGCCACATTTATTTCAAACTTTTGGCTCCAAAATTTTTTTTTTTTGGAGATTCACTTTCAGATACACTGGGGACCTCCAAAAAATTCAAACTTTGGCTCCATATTTTTTTAGAACCTCTATTTATACAGGGTACTAACTTTACCATATGCTCTATTTTTTCCCCTTCACTATTTTAGAGGGAACAAAATATTTTTCTCTATACAAATTCTCTAAACAATTACAATTATCACTTGCACACACACACTCAAATTCAACCTTGCACACACAGCACTCCAAATACCACTCGCACACACATCATAGTAGATTAATAAGTACATGGATGAAGAAGCCTTTGAAGCATGGATTCTTTCTAGTGGAGTTGGTGATGACACCACAATAGGAGAAGAAGAGCTGCACTTCGAAGAACAAATCAATGCAGAAGAAGAGGAAGAAGATAATGAGGTATGGTACTTCTCTGACCATGAGTCTGAAAATGAAGAAAAACAATGAATGAGTTAAATGAAGATAGGGGTAATGAGGAAGACAAAAAAAACCAAACTTGCCCAACAACATACGAAGACAAATTGTAATTGAAATGTTCATCTGCATGAGTTAGTATTACCAAGGGGACTTTTAACAACACTGGCAGAAATACTCATGTAGTAGATCAACTATGAATAGGATATGGACTCTTGCTAGAAAGCAGAAAATAGATGGTGTAGAGGTCAATGTTGCAAGTAGGAAAATTGGAAATTGTGGGAGAAAGGTAAAATTCACAGATGATGAAGCCTTGAGAGGGGTACCTCTAAAGCAAAGGACAACCATCAGGTCCTTTGCTACGGCCTTAGAAGTTAGCCCCTCAACAGTTTACAGGTTGTTAAAAAGAGGTATACTCAGAAGCCATACAAACTCAATCAAGCCCAAACTCACACCAAAACACAAGGTAGCAAGAATGAAATTTGTGTTGTCTCAAAGCATACCAAAATCAATGAATGAATTGCCAAAGTTTAATCATCTTTATAACATGATTCATATTGATGAAAAATGGTTTTTCATGAGCAAAATCACACAAAGATTCTACTTGTTATCAGAAGAAGAGGACCCATACAGAGCATGCCAATCAAAAGCATTCATTACAAAAGTTATGTTCTTAGCTGCCATAGCAAGACCATGGTTAGGGCCAACAGGGGACATATTATGGGATGGGAAGATTGGTATCTTCCCATTCATAGATGAAGTTAGAGCACAAAGGTGGTCAGCTAACAAACCAGCAGGTACAATTGAGAAGAAGGCAAAGCAAAGTATTACAAAGAAACCATCAGGGAAATGATAATCAACAAGCTTCTGCCAGCAATTAGAGCAAAATGGCCAGAGAATGGGTGCAAAGAGATATGGATTCAGCAGGACAATGCTAGACCCCATATCCAATCTAATGATGCTGAGTTTTTGGAAGCATGTAGAGAAGGTGGTTTTGAAATTAAAATAATCTGCCAGCCAGCCCAGTCACCTGACCTCAATATACTGGATTTGGATTTTTTTTAAAGCCATTCAATCAATTCAACATCAGAGTTTTCCAAACACAGTTGATGAGTTGATTAAAAGTGTTGAAGCTGCATACACAGTGTATGATCCTAGTATAATCAACTATACTTGGCTACATTTGATGTATGTTATGGTGGAGATATTGAAGGTCAAGGGTGGAAACAATTACAAAAACCCACACAATTCCAAGAAAAAGATGGACAGATTGGGTCTACTACCAACTACTGTTGAAATTTTAGAGGAGTTGGTAAATGACACAATTAATCTACTCAATCAAGACATTGTGTTTGGGCCTGATCCATTTGAAGCAATGGAATTGCTTCCAGAAGATCAGTAGGGGCAGGCAAACATTTTTTTGTAAAGTATAGAAGTGATACACTTTTTGTTTAGTATAGAGGTTGTATGGCCCTATTTTGTAAAGTTATGACCTTTTTTTGTAAAGTACATAGGTTAATGCATTTCACATCATTTGGTTTCCACAAGTAATGCATGTAAGGAACATGTTTGAAGAAAAAGAAAGGCTTGGTTCTTTCCCTCAGGTTGTCCCCAATCACCAATATGCACGTAACCATATTTAACCTCCTAACAGCCACATCCAACATGCAAAATAAGTCAATACATTGGTGGCATAAGTGGGGGAAAGCCAATACATGGACAATGTGAAACTTAAACTTGACCTCATTCATCATTGAGGATAATTCATCATCCTCTCATGCAAATTTTAATTATTTCACATTGTTTCACACAAGTCCAGTAGGCACAACACCAAACACACAATTGCCTCATCAATGCAAAGACAAATTAAAATGCTAGGGGCACATTGAGAGGAAAAAACGTTGAAAGCATTTATGGTGAAAAAGATCATCATCATAGGAAAATCACAACCACAACAACACCATATTGCAAACACAGTACCAAACACACACTGAAATCACAACCACATCAACACCATTATGCAAAATCAGTCCATAAACCCCAAGATCAGTCCATCACAACCACAAGATAACTCCATCACAACCACAACAACTCCAACACATTGAGAGGAAAAAAGGTTGAAAGCATTTATGGTGTAAAAAGATCATCATCATAGGGAAATCACAACCACATCAACACCATCATACAAACACAGTACCAAACACACACCAAACACACACTGAAATCAGTAAATAAACCCCAAGATAACTCCATCACAAACACAGCAGCACCATCATACAAACACGGTACCAAACACACACCAAACACACAGTGAAATCAGTCCATAAACCCCAAGATAACTCCATCACAACCACAACAACTCCATCATACAAACACAGTACCAAACACACACTGAAATCCGAAATATTTGGAATTTGATTTGGCCCAATTTCATATCCTTATATATGTGTGAAAAAAAGAGAAAGGTTATTAAATGCTACCCTATTTTACAAAATACTTCCTCCGTTTCTTTTTAAGTGAGTCACTTTCCTATCAAGGAATAGTCATAATAAGTGACACACTTCCACAAATGAAAAAAAAAAAGATTGAATTATTACAATATTGCCATCACAACCCATTAATAATGGGTCGGGTTGGGTCAAGATCAGGTTGGGTTGGCGGGTTGGCGGGTTGAGAACCCCTTGACCCAATCTGACCTATTAACTTAAACGGGTTGAAATTTACAACCCAACCCAACCTTATGATAAACGGGTCAACCTTCAGGTCAACCCGTTTAATTTTTTTTCGTGTTTTTTCTAGAAAAAAAAATTAAAAACCATAATTTATTTGCAAATAACAGTATGCAGCAAATTAAAATTAAGTCATTACATAACCATATGATAATATTGTTCAAAATCAACATAACTTTTGTTCAAAATCAACACAAATGTTCAAAATTAACATCATTACAACTTCGTAAGCAATTGTTCAACCTTAAGTGTAATGACTAAGTCATAATAAGCAAGAGCAGTAGAGGACTACAACTTTTTTAGGAGTTTTTTTAGCTTGTTTTTTCATAAATGGGTTAGGTGGGTCAAAATCAGGTTGGAATTTTCAACCTGACCCAACCCATTTAATTAATGGGTTGGGTTCGGGTTGGATTGGCGGGTTGGGTAATATTTTGCCAGCTCTAATTTCAAAGGAATGAATGAATGAATTGATTCCCAAACGCGCGATAATATAATTATTCAAAATCTCAACGGGCACACTGAAAATATTACTCATCACTCATCAGTAATGGAGCATTGCATTTCTCCTGAATGTCCGACGACCGTCACAATTCGCCGGAATCCTCATCGGAGAGCAAGACAAACCCCATCAAACGCCGCCATTAACGCTCCTTCTTCCATAAATTTGAAAGTCTCTAATTTCCCCTTAAACGATATCTTATCAATAGATCTCCAACAAAATCAAAATAAAAATGAAAACCTTCCAATTCCATCTCCAAAACCCTCAAATTCTCTCAACGTTTTTCTCCGAGTTCGCCCTCTCCCAATTCCTCCCTCGAAATCGACTCTGAAGAAACCCACTAAGAGGTGCCTCACTGTTAATGATTCTCACTCTGTCACGATTTCTCCCCCAATTTGCGATTCCAACAGATTGAAATCCGAAGTTTACAACGGATTTTGGCATGTTTTCTCTTCAGATTCTTCTCAGGTTTGTTTTACCTTTTGAAATTTAATTTGATTTGATTTGTGGGTGTGTGATTTCTAGGTTTTCAGGTGGTTTTATTGATATTATGGTGGTGAATCTGATGTCTGTAGGTTGAGGTGTATGAAAAGATGATGAAACCTTTAGTTGAGGAGTTTCTCAATGGAAGAAGTGGGCTTTTGGCTGCTTTAGGGCCTAGTGGCTCTGGGAAAACTCACACCGTTTTCGGGTCTGCCAAAGAACCTGGTTTGCTGCCTCGTGCTCTTCGCCACATCTTCGACCCTGATGTGGGTAAACCATCGTCCATGGTGTCGAGGTGATTATGCTGGCAGGTTGCTTTTGAAGTTGAATTAGGCCTTGTTCTTTTGGACTTATTTTTCAGTTTCTATTCAATCCTTTTCAATTTAGATAATTAGGTTCAGTTCAGCTCATAAGAATAATGTGCTTAATTTAGTTCAGTTCACGCGAATTTAGTCCAAAAGAACAGGGCCTGAGTTTTAGAATCTAGATGGCAGTTCGTTTCGTCTCTATGGTGCTGTGTAGAATTCTCTTTAGTGTAGTGATGATAACGAAATGTAGTTATATGGTAATGATTAACCAAAGTAGAATCTCTCACTCTTCCATTATGGATACCGGTATGACTTCATATCTAGATGGTTCAGTAGAAATTCGACAGTGTAACAGATTTAGAGGGAAAAATGGATGGATAAATTTTACTACATCAATCAACTTCGTTGTGCTGCTAAGAATAAATTTGTTTTGGAGAATATGTGATGATGATATGAGAGTTAGTTATGACTTACTTCTATGTGAGAAATCAGAATGGCTTTGGAAAGGCTTTGGGGTTAGGTCACCTATGCTGTTCATCATATGTCAAGCCTAACATGGGAAAGTTGCCAAAGGTTATCTTAAGTGATTATGCTAACTTTTTTTTTCTTAGTGTGTTTGTAATGAAACCTACAGATAAATGATCGATAAACAAAAAAGGATGGCTACTTTATATTTTTTGGGTTACTTCACCTATTAACAAGAAGTTTGAATATGTATCCCTTCAATTAGATCCCTCTTGTAGGCCCATTGAAGAAGTAGTGTTTCTTTCTAGGATTCTGGCTGAACTTAGAGGAAGAACTAGGAAAATGAAGTTTGAAGAATAATAAGATTTCTGCTGTGCTGCCATGTATAGATGTTGCTTGGTAAAGTACTAAAGTATCAGTTATATTAAGATGATACACCATTTAGTTATATGGCGATATAGCTGGAATTTCTGATTTGTTGATTTTGTGAATTATATGCATCATTTGTAAACAATTGAGCTACTTATCATGGAAGTGAATTGGAGGATAAAAAAATACAGGAGCTTTCGACTTCTCTTGTGCTATTATATATAGATGTTGGAGGGCTTATACATTTTTCTTGTGGTCCTGCACAGGTCCGTTTATATATCCATATTTGAAATCTATTCAGAGAAAGGAAAGGGAGAAAAGTTATCAGATTTGTCTCCAGATGGATCTTATATCTACATGCAACAATCAGTTGTTAAGGGCCTTAAAGAGGTTATTTGTCAGTTTTAGTCTTTCCATTTTACTTGGGGATGAATAATATGTCAGTTTCTTCTTGTTTGATTCATTTTATTGGTATATGTACATTAGCAGATTTTGGTCAAAGATGTCGTACAAGCAGAATCTGTTATTGCCCATGCAAAGTCAAAACGTGTCACTGCAATGACTAACTCAAACAGTCAATCCAGGTTTGTGAAGATCATCATCTTTTTGTAACTTGGTTGGCTTATTTGTAGATTTCTTGAACCAATCCCTGTGGCCTTGTGCATCTTTGCTATTGTTGTAGTCGCTCGCAATGCATAATTAACATTCGCTATGCTGCTGATGAGACTAAGGGGGAGATGGAATCTCTGCCTTGTGAAGCTGCATTGACCTTTGTTGACCTTGCTGGTGCTGAAAGAGAGAAGAAAACTGGTAACAAGGTGAGCTACCATGATCCAGGGCTAGGTACAAATAACAAGACATATTATGACATTGGAAATAAATGTGAAGAATTATTGGTGTGGTGGATCTGCTGAAAACATTATTCTCACTGAGATCAATTGTTCATAGGAATATGAAGCTGCCACTTAAAATAGTGCTATACTTTTGTCGTAGGTTTCTGTATCCTAGAAGTTTGAATATCAAAGCATTAGTTTTGTGAAAATCTCATGAATGGCTACAATATATTAGACAGGACATATTTTTTGGTAGTGATAATGATTCCTTATTTCGTTGAGTATATGCCAGTTTTTAGAGTTCCCTTGGTGGCGTCACTTCTTGAGTGAAATCCTTAGTTCTTGACATTATTGTTGGGGCTGAAGACAACAAGAAGCAACGGATACTTGTCGCATAAAGAAAAGCCAAAACCATGACAAGTCATGTATCATAGCCAGTTGAGAACTTGAGATTTTCAATAGCTAAGCATAGTACATACAAGTAAGCCACATCAAGTTCTTTGAATATTATAGGGACTAAGAGATAGTGACATAGTGTATATATGATCTACTTATGCAACTTTATAAAATAATGATGTACTGCTAGTGCTGGGTGTAAGACTATTGTATCAAAAATGTAAAGGTGCTTTATCATTATGTTAATCAATGCTGTTAATGTTGTGTTAATAGCGTACTATCTTCTTGCAGGGCGGGAAGCTACTTGAAAGTAACTTCATCAACAATACGTCAATGGTTTTTGGGCTGTGTTTAAGAGTATGCGGCCTGAACTTTTTGCTAGCTTTTTTTGTGGTTTTTGACCGTCTTTGATGTACTGCATCTCTTATTATGCATACACTGACTCTTTGTAACACTTGCTACTAATAGCTTTTGTCATCTTCATCTGTGACCTCTTCTTCTGCATGTGAAGATTGTTAAAGTCTTTATTGCATCTATTCTGTGGGTACTGTAATTCTTATGCTTGACGAATATGTACATCCTTTCTTTTGTTAGTCATTATTGGAGTATCAGAAGAATCCCAAGAAACCACTGCAGAAACACTTCCAGAGCTCACTGGTAACTGTTGTTTTCAAAACCTTTTCTTTGTTCACAGCAATAATAACCTCTGATCTAACTGTATGTCCAGTTAGTTAGTTTATCCAGCATCTGGATTGTCACAAATCATCAGTTTGTAGATGATAATCTGAGAAATATTTCCCAGAAAAGACGTTACGTGAATTGTCTTGTGTATTCTTTTTCTAGGCTGTTAGTATTCCATGTGATGGAAACTAACTTACATTTGCTTTCAAAAGCTTACCAGGTATTTACGAGATTATTTGGAAGGGCGGAAGCGTATGGCTTTGGTATGTCATCTCAGTGTTCAACGTTTTGATTTTGTTTCCCCTTTGTCTCTCTGGACTTCTGTAACACGAGTCTGTTGTAATCTGAAAGCGCATATATACTGGCATTATTTATATGGCTATGTATATACATGATTTAAGTAACATTGGTTGTTTGTAATCTCCAGATTTTGAATGTAAGATCTGGGGAAGAAGACTATTTTGATACATCTTTTCTGCTCAGACAAGCCTCACCATATACAGAAATCAAGTAAAGCCTTGCCTCTTTTATTTGCCTCCAGGAGGTAAATTGATGCACTATTTCATGTTCTGAATCTCTCTCTCTCTCTCCCCCCTTAGGTTCTGTGATTTGGAGGAAACAACTAATTTACCCCGCAAGAAGAGGCGCCATCAGATCATTAGCATTGAGCATCAGAAAAAAGCAAGGTTAAGCGGTACTGATGGCAGGGTATGAACTATAGTTCGCATGATCTCTACTCTTCTACTCACTGGCTACGCAATATGCTATAATTGTATAATTATCCTTATAAATTATGAATTGCCTTTCTGCAACTTGTTTCCTTATGTCTCCGTACAAAGAACACATCTTCAAAAATTTACCTCCATCAACTTTGGCAACTTGTTTCCATAGGCTATGAGGACATGATGTAGGTCTAGCGCATTGAATCTTTGGGATTCTATGGGCAACAATAACTTTTGCACTAATGAGTAATGACACATCTTTATGTTGGTTTTCCCCTTTTCCTTCTGGTGTATGCTCAACTTTTTCATTGCGAGTTTTCAAGATGTACTCATGCTTGATGTCTTTGTATATAAGGCTTATCTTAACCACTATATTCTTGCTTTACATTTTATGTCGGCCCTTTTCATCCCTTTGCAGGATGATGTTGAAATGACTAGTACAGATTTCAAGAACATCCACAAAGAAGGTCAGTTGGCATGCATGGTTCCATATTTCATGGCTATCTCTCTATGTGTGCTTTTGTCTTTTCTGAAGCTATTCCATGTAAACTTCAGAAGCTAAACCTATAGACATCTTGGTTGGAAACCAAAAAAATCATGTACCACAAATGGATGAAGATTCACTTCCCAAAGTTGATTGTCCTGATTCAAACATACAAAGGCAGTACGATGTCATGCAAGGTTTTGCCAAAGCTCTCTGGGTTGTCTTGAAGCAGTACAAGGAGAGAGTCAAGGTTAAGAATTTGAGATGCTACTTTTACGCTTTTATCAACTTTATTGATTTTTTTTAATGCTTTAATTTGGCCCATTCCCTAATGCATTTGTATTATATTTGTAACAGACCATGCAAACAGATATTGATGTTTTGACAGAGAATCTTAAACGTGGAACTGCTCAAAATCTGGTCTTGAAGAAGGAACTCCTCAATTTAAAGTCACAATGTTCATGTCCGAAGAAAGCTCTTCATGTGGCTAGTTGCTCCATGGGAGGCACAATTTCTGAATCCAGGTTCAGTGAAGACGAGCTGATTGTTAATGACAAAATGATATCTGCTATTTCGAAGGTTTGTATTTGATTATTTCTTATTATCGTTGTAGATGTTTCCAGTTCCCTTTTCTCTCCCCTCCCACCCAATCCTTCCCTATCTTTTTTTCGCAAATTTTAGAAAAGGATATTAAGGAACAGGTGAGTTTTGCATCATCAGTTGATACTCAGCTATGATTATGTGTTATCTAGGTTGAGCTTCTGGATTGTGCGTCAGAGCTAAAAAGTTTTCTTCCTGATGATGAGAGTCTTGACCCTACTGTCATCTTGACACAGCCCTCTCACAAAGCTGACATGTCTTCTCCTGATATTAAAATGTCTTCACCACAAACTTCTAAGGTATGTATATTTATATTGATTTTTGACAAATCTCTTTGTATGTAATGCTTTAATCAGGCTCTTGCTGTTTCCATATATTGCTTTAGGTAAAGAAGTCACCAAATGAATGTGAAACTTCACATGACATGAGTAAAAGTGATTGCCATGCGAAGAATCAAATGGAAGTAATTGATAAAGAATCCATAGGTGTGATTACTTCTCTATTTCTTTCAATATCTTGTTGGTGTATCTTATATGTGTGGACATATGTGGCCCTTGTCCACCCATACAATATCTCCTTAATTAACTCATTGTGCCAGTTCTTGACTGGCTTTGACTGATTGATTGTTGTTAGAATGGGAAAAATGAAGTCGAACATTAAAGTCATTGTTGTAAAAAGATCCCATATAATTATAATTTTTCTTAACTATAAATCACAAAAGATGGTCAAAGTAGAGTATGTGAATAGTGTGTCAACTAAAAAAAAAATGGAGTAAATATCTAAAATCTCAACTTTTTATTCGTTGTTTCTTGCTATGGCTTTTGGCTTGACTTAAAATTGTTAATGTTTATTCATGTGGCTTTGCTATTATTATGTTTTTTATAATTGTTTTGTTGTTTAGCAGTTTAGAAGCTTATTTTAGAAAAAAAAAAAAGAGGATAATTTATAATCTAGGAAGTCTCTTATTTTCCTCACTTCCAGACTATCTAGAGGAAACATAAAGGTTTAAGAATGCTTAACCAGCAGCATGTTGATTTGAACCAATCTTTAGTAAGTCGGGCTCGAGATATTTTCTTGACGACCAGAAAAAACTAAGATCGCAAAATAAGACAAAGAAGAACTCGTCCTGAATCTGTTCACTTGACTCAGTCACCAGCTCTAGCTCCTTAGTGACAACTAGCTATTGATCACTCTAACTGTAGACAGTTATTTACCCCTAAATTCCCACAGCGATAATCTGTTGTGATGTCGCTGTAGTTGGTTGGTGCGATTTCTCTATCATGCTGGCTTCCTCATTATTTCTTGGTTGCGTGCTTGTCTTTGACGAATAGCTTCAATATTTTCAGATGCTACTGCTTGTTTGCCGAGGTCACATGTCATGGATCTGATAGATGAAGGCGAAAGTTGTGGCTGTGACACACAAAACCAGATGGATAAAGTAAAATATGCTTTGTTTGTTGAAATTTGGGATTATCCTTTGCATTTTGTGAAAGATGTCATGTCTCATTCTTCCTCTTCTCCTGTAGGAAAATGTCACAAATGGTCCAGGAAGCAATTTTAGTTCCGAGCTTGAATCAAGGGAAACTCACTCTAAACCTTCAAAAGCAAAGAGGCCTAAAAGGTAGATATCATGTGATGGTTTGACACTGTTATATATAGACACCATGAGGTCACTCGTCTATCCATTTCTATCTGATTTAAATATTAACTTGTGCCTTGGTGATGATTTTGGTTATCAGGAGACTTATGCCAGCTTCATCATTATTGTTGAGGGATGCTGGTGGCATAGATGTTACGGACGAGAATGTGAAGCTCAGGGTATGTTTGTTTTTTCGGTTCAAATAACTTCCCTCAAATGTTTAGGTGGGACAAATTGAATGTTTGTTCTTAGCATGTTATGCTGTTTTTACTTTTGCAAGTTGCAAATACTAGCATTGCAAACTTTATAAACTGTGTTGCAATTTTAAGGTGGCTCAGGGACTCAGCTACCTATGTCAATTGATGTCCAGTGAGTTTGAATATCCATATTAACAGCAGAGCAAGTACCAAATGCCAAGGATTTGCTACATACCCTAACATATCAATATAAATGCCAACATATATTATGCGATAAATGCGATAATGATGTCCAGTCTAGAGATGGCAATGGATCTTGGACTCCAGTCTTTTGAATTGAAATGCTTGTCTAGTTGCGTATTATGAGAAGTCGCTGGGGCTCGGGAAAATAAATGCTGATTAGAAATATACGCAGCCTTCTGTTTATTACTATCTCTTGCTATGCGTAACCTTTCTGCTGTAGTTTGATAATTCTACTCCCTACAGTACTTGTGAAATGTTAGATGCCATATCACATTATTAGTCACGGTTTTAGCATTTAGGTGTAATCAGTGCACTAATGCCTAGCAATCTGAAGATCCTGCTTGTATGCTTATCGCATGTTACTTTTTACATGATGCCACCATTTTCTAGATAGCCTATGAAATTTTTTGAAGGGTTTTTTTCATAGAGATCTGGGTGGTTGAGTAAAAATTTAGTAGTTCTCTCTCTAGGCTAAAGTTCACCTGCACCAACAGAATCAGAGGTGCTTGTTTCAATTCTGAATGTCCGTGTTGTCTCCACAGAATTCTGATCAACTTGTTGGTCTTATAGCATATGCTGTTTCTACATTTATGGTGGATTGACGTTTTACTTGGTAGCATTTGCAGGGAGGTAAAGGTGGGCGAAAGCTGCTTGAAGATGATCATATAAGAAGCAACGGTAATGCCTCTCTTCTGCGACTGCTGAAGAACCATCTTTCTCGGTAGCAATTGCTGAATGTTGTAAGAATGTAGCGTAAGCTAGTACAGATGGAGCCATCTTTTTTTTTTTTGTGGTGCTCCAGTGTGATATTTAACTGTTATGGTCCAAATGTAATGTAATTTTATTTTTTGGCCGAGGACTTTCTTGTATATACTAGCAATTGAGAGTTATGGAGGAAGATCTAATGTTGGCGAAACTTATATTTATGAGTTTGGAATTCAGGAGCTAGATTGAGATTTGATCATATAGAAGAGTTTGTCTAATAAGTAAAATGACAGATTTCTTACTTTTTTTGTCCATTTATCAAAGTGACTATCATAGGGAGGACTCAATTTGACTCACTAATATTTAGTGAAATTTTTGGCACAATCATTTTCTCTCAAAAATTGAAATATCAGTACTATTTAGAGTCATCTAGAATCTTTCCCAACCTAACTTATGGCAACGACTCATATTTCCAGAACTTTATGTTCTACAATAGATATATTAATTGAAAGGCTTTTTTAGCGCTCCTCAACAAACTCTTTTGGGATATCCCTAATTTTGTGGTTAAAAGTTTGCAGCCCTAAAAAATATGTTGCAATGAATTTTTGGAAGATGGCTCGTATTAATAAAGCATACTTAGCTAAAATGGGTTGTTGAATCCTTTCTTACCAAAGCTCTCTTTGGCCAACTCTTATGCGCCAAAAATATCTTTGGAATACTTCTTTCTTTGAGTATAAAGTAACATCATATGACTCCCATATTTGGAAGTCTATCCTTTGATTTCGAGAGCTACTAAAGAAAGGAATTCGTTGGAAAATTGTATCAAGTACAACCGTCTATTTCTGGATTGACAATTGGTGTGCCAATCAAAGCCTTATTGACATTTTAGATCTTCAAATCATTTCTATTGCTAATTTAGATCTCACTGTTAATACTATCATTCTTGCATCAAGATAATGGAATGTTTCTCTCCTTAATTAATTAGTCCTAGCCCATATTGTCCTTCTAATCTAGAGGATTCATATCTCTAGCTATCCCACCCCAGATATTTCTTATTGGGGACTAACTAGCTTTATGAATTTTCTGTTAAAACAGTTACCTAGGTAGCTCATGGAATTCCTCCTTCTAATGGTATTTCTTGGCCTTTTGATTGGATATGAAAAATTAATAAAGACAATAAAGTCTAACCTTTTCTATGACAATGTATGTAAAATGGTCTTCCATTGAAATTTGATTTAGCTCATCGTCAATTCACTAATGACATTATATGTCCCCTTTGTAAATCTGATATTGGTCACATGTTTTTCACATGCTCTCCCATTTATCTATATTGGAATTATAATTCTATACGGATCAAAATCCATCATATAGTGTCTCAAAACCTTGTAGGATGCCTAACGTGTCTCTGCCCCTAGCTACCATCAGGCCTTATAATTGTTCTGTTACAGTTTGTGGAGTATTTTGACAGGAATGAATTCAATTGTCTTTTGAGAGTAATATGGTTAATTTACATCGTATTTACTACAGAGCTTGAAATCTGTATTTGGAATGGAATGTTTAAACTATGATGGATTTTCCTTTACTATCTTTTCACTTTCTTCTTGCAAGTCCCTTACTTCCATTATAGTCAGGTGGCAACCTCCTCTCTATGGCTTTCAAGCTAAGCTTTGATAGTTCAATTATTGGCTCCTCAACTGTTGTTGGTGTGTCCATTCGCAACTCTGTTGGCCTTGTTGTGGCTGCACAAGCTTATCGTTTTGGCCAAACTGAGCTCTTGTTGCAGAAGCCCCGGGTTAAGAAATGGTCTTATTCTTGTCATTCATCAGCATATTTAAGATCCTTACATTGAAGGTGATAACCAAGTGGTTATAAGAATTCTGCAAGGGAACTGTGCTTGCCCTTGCACCATCCAGACTCTCGTTAATGACAGTTGACATCTGCTTCATCGGTTTAGATACTACACTAGTAAACATATTATTGGAAAGCTAATCGGATAGCATATCTTATATAAAAAAAAGGTTACAATAGTTTTGTTGCCTTGATTGACGTGGATGTTTTAACTTATCCTTTTTTTTACATATATTTGTCCTTCTTGATTCGTTAGAATTCTTCGTTGAGATTAGTTGTCCTAACCTTTTCATGTACCTTAAATTAAAAAAAACAAATAGTGAAATTCAAGAATGTCTTCTACTTGACAAGTTGGCTCCCTCGCATAAGTATCACCTTTTGGGCACATGATAGAGAGTTTTACCCAACTTGTAAGCATTGAAATATCATGTTAATAGAAAGACATGTCTATGTTTCTACATGCTTATTAATTTATGAAAGGTGAAATAAAAAAAATTCCAGATGATTGCACGTAGGAAAAAAATACAAATAACATAGCAACTCAACTGCTTTCCCTTCTTGAGGAAGGAATAATTACTAGTTTGCTACACTAAAAAATCGTCATATTTTTGAAACAATTCATTTAGATATTGTTGAAATTAATCTAGAAATATCTAAGGAGATATTTCTATAATAAGAAAAACCTAGCATCCTAGAATGATCTAACCTAGAATGATTTAGTCTAAAAATTCTAAGTAAGAAAGCAAGAAGAATTTAGAAAAAACAAGAAAAAGTTATCAACTTTAGGCTGGTTAAACAACCAACAACAAGCAATATAAATATGTATGGATGTAACATACAAATGAATGAGAAAAAAGTCATTTATCTTACATCTAACATCTCACGCCACATCACCAAGTATAATATTCAACAAAGCAAACTTTCCTTCATAATATAAACCACCAACTTCCACCTACTATATTCCATCAGTGGTATCAGAGTTATTTATTCCAAAAGCCTTCATTATATTACACAAAATACCATACTCCCATAAATAAAATATACCAAACACAAAATACACTAATTCCTTAAATACAACCAAACACCACATAAATTGAAATGTGTTCCCCAAAACCTCAAACACATTTAATTATCCCCAAGTAAATTGGGTAACCTCATTTAAGGGAGAAAAATATCAACAATGTAGCGTAAGCTAGTAAAGATTGAGCCATCTTTTTTTTTTTTTTGCAATGCTTCGGTGTGGATATGTAAGTGTTATGGTCCACATCAAATGTATCCCCATTTTTTTGGTAGAGGAATTTCTTGTATATACTAGCAATTGAGAGTTAAGGAGGAAGATTTGTTAGAAATTTGAGTGGAAAAATTTGGTGGATTTTATATTTGGAGGCTTAGTTTGTATTTTGTGTGGAGTGAGGTGTAGAGAATTTGGAGGAGTAGCTAGTAGTATATATGGGGAAATCTTTCTTATTATTTCTTACAAATGTCATGGTATACAAGCCTATTTATAGACTTAGATGTTACTAATCTAGATAATTCTAAACAAGAGGTTTCTAGTACAACTTTTCATACTTAGTCTCTAGATTTTCGTAGGTAATATTTTTATCTTTTTTACAATACATATTACTAGATTGTTCTTGAGAAAGTCCTAGAAAATAACCAATCTAGATTTTTCAAGATTACTAGTTTAACACTCCCCTTAATATGAAAAATCTTGAATTTTTAGATACATACTCCGAAA
Organism: Beta vulgaris subsp. vulgaris; assembly: GCF_026745355.1. NCBI lineage: Eukaryota > Viridiplantae > Streptophyta > Magnoliopsida > Caryophyllales > Amaranthaceae > Beta > Beta vulgaris. The sequence goes on along the minus strand of NC_079202.1, from coordinate 7,208,944 downwards.
AGTTCTTGATCATTGGTGATGCACTTGTCACCAACGGTCACCGAACATTACACTTATAATTTTCCTGTGCTAGCGCCCATGTCACCGCAACCTCCATTTGCTTCTTCTCCACAAAATATTAATTTTCTCTATTTAATTTGGTACTCGTGTTACCAATTGTTACACTGATGCTCTTGTCACCAACCAATCTCCGAAACTTTATTTTTACCAACTTTTTCTTTTGTTGTTGGTGCTCATGTCACCAACCCAACCCGCTAATGTTCATGTCATTAGCAAACTTCAAAATAAAGTTTCTTCTTGATTTTCTTCGCCAAAATTGGCAATCTCATTATTTTTTTTTGGTCTTGCAATTCTTTCCAACATGACCAAACCTTTTGCACTCCCAGCATTGTGGCTTTCCTTTGTGCCAACAATCTACAGTATTATGGTTAGTCTTTTTGCAAATATTGCAGGATAGTTTTTGATTCATACCTTTCAATGATTTCTCTTCGTCTTCATCCCCAGAATTTTTCTTGGGCATTTTCTTAAATTTTGCTGCAAGAGCAGTCTCAATTATTTTTTCATCAATATGCCTATTTTTCCTTTGTTCATGGGACTCCAAAGATCCCATAAGTTGCTCTACTGTTATTTTTTATATATCTTTTGTTTCTTCAATAATAGCAACAATATTATCATATTTTTACGTTAAACTCAATAAAACCTTATTCATAATTTTTTCATCTGAAATTTCTTCTCCATATGATTTCATTTGATTCACTATTTCTATTACCTTTGAAAAATAATCTTTCATTAATTTCCCCTCTTTCATTTTTAAGTTTTCAAATTCTCTTCTTAAAGACTGGAGTTTGATACTTCTCACCTTGCTATCTCCCTGAAATTCTTGTTGCAGGATCTCCCAAGCCTCCTTTGCCGTGTTGGCTCTTAAAATTCTTGGAAATATTATATCCGTGACCGCATTTTGTATTAGATATAATGCCTTAGCATCCTTCATTCTTTCACTCTCGAGCTTCTTTTTTTGAGCTTCAGTTAGGGTACTCTCGTCTTCGTACTCCATATACCCTTTATCAGCATAACTCTCCAACCCATGAGATTTAAGTAATGTCTTCATTTTAATTTTTCAAAAATCATAATTTTCTCCTCCAAAAATTGGAATTGGGAAGGTTGGGTTGTTGAGTGCCATTATAATTTATGTTGTATATGGGTTAAATGTGTTTTGTGGCTAAAGTTGTGAGGCCTTGGGAATTTTGGCTCTGATACCAAATGTTAGAAATTTGAGTGGAAAAATTTGGTGGATTTTATATTTGGAGGCTTAGTTTGTATTTTGTGTGGAGTGAGGTGTAGAGAATTTGGAAGAGTAGCTAGCTTAGTAGTATATATGGGGAAATCTTTCTTGTTATTTCTTACAAATGTCATGGTATACAAGCCTATTTATAGACTTAGATGTTACTAATCTAGATAATTCTAAACAAGAGGTTTCTAGTACAACTTTTCATACTTAGCCTCTAGATTTTCGTAGGTAATATTTTTATCTTTTTTACAATACATATTACTAGATTGTTCTTGAGAAAGTCCTAGAAATTAACCAATCTAGATTTTTCAAGATTACTAATTTAACAAGATTTAATGTCGGCAAAACTTATATTTATGAGCTTGAAATTCAGGAGCTAGATTGAGAATTGATCGAAATTATATATAGAAGAGTTTGTCTAATAAGTAAAATGATAGATTTGTTCCTTTTTCTGTCCATTTGTCAAAGTGACCATCAAAGGGAGGGATTAATTTAGCTCAATATTTACTGAAATTCTCAACACAATCATTTTTTGTCAAAGTTGAAAAATCACTAATTACTCAGAGTCATCTAGAATCTTTTTCAGCCCAACTTATGGCAACGACTCAGGTTCCCATGAATTTACGGTCTACTATAGATATATCAACCGAAATTTTTATTAGCGCTTCTCAACAAACTCTTTTGGGATACCCCTAATTGCATGGTCAAAAATTTGTCACCCTAAAAATATATGGTGGATTGAATATTTAGAAGATGTTTCGTATTAATAAAGCATACTTAGGTAAAATGGGTTGGCGAATCCTTTCTTACCAACACTCTCTTTGGCCAACCCTTAATATAACTCTCATAGTCCCATATACTAGCAATCTAAATACTTCTTTCATTGAGTGTGCCATATTTGAAAGTCCATCCTTCAATCTCGAGAGCTACTAAGGAAAGAAATTCGTTGAAAAATTGGATCAAGTACAACTAGGCATGCAAGTGGATTGGACTGGATTGGAATTTGCCAAATCCAAATCCAGTCCAAAGTTTTTCGAACTCGAGAAATTGAGTCCAAGTCTGATCCAAGTATTTTTTCTAGTCCAGTCCAGTCCGATAATTTTTTCTTGAGCCCGAATCCAATCCAATCCGATTATTATATTTTTTTCCCATTTAGATTCAATAATTTACAACATTTTCTCATAATTGAATTTGAAAAATTAAGCTCATTACATCTATTTCATAAAATAAGTCATATACATCTTTAAAGGAATGCAAATTTAAATATACAAGTACACGATAATCCAACTCAAAATAATAATTAAAAAGCATTCTTGGAATCTTAATTTCTTTTTTTTTTTTTTTGAGGGGACGGAATCTTAATTTCTTAAGAATAAGAAAGATAACAAAAAATTAGCAGTAAGATAACAACAACATGATTTATGAAAATGAAAGAGTGAGAGGAACTGAGTAGTGAGCAGTAAAGTGAGATAAAATTAGTCGACCACTAAGACTGCAGTACTGCTAGGACTAGGGTTACTAGGTTAGAAATTTATGATTTATCATTTACTTATTTAACAAATGGAGCCAAGTGATATTGTCTAGCGCCAAGGGAAATATTTAGAGAGGGAAGGTTGAAAACTCCAAATTTTTAAAATTAGTATATATATTAAATATATATATATATATATTAAATATATATATATATTAAATATATATATATATTTAATATATATATATATATTAAATATATATTATATATAAAAATATATTTTGAACTGGACTGGACTGAAATTATTGGACTCCAAACGAGCGAGTCTGAATCCAGTTCAAAAATATTTGGACTCGAAAATTTGAGTCTGAGTCCAGTCCAAAAAAATTTCAGTACAGACTAGTTCCACAAGTTTGGACTGGATTGGGTTGTACTCTGGACTTTTCGTAATCTGCTTACACCCCTAAGTACAACCGTATATTGTTCAAACAACTCATTTGGATGATCTAAAGTTTCATAAACTACATTTCTAACAACAAATCTGTCAATAAGACCTTGTTGTCTATTAGTAACTCTTCAACAAATTCTCTTTGTCCTTTTTTTCCCATTAAATATTTTTTAAACAACATTACAATTTGCACATAAAAAATAAATCAAACACTCAAATCATATTACAAAAAAATTAAGGAATGAAAAATATAAGAGTATGAGAGAATATCTTAAGTACTATATTGACAACAAGCATTACAATATATATAGCTGATTACAAGTGACTATAATAACAACTAAAGGAAGATAAGTTCATCTAGAATGAGTTACAGCAAGATACGGTATATACTTACAACAACTAGATAACAATGACTTACAATAAGATATGGAATATAGTTAAGGATGGTTAACTAACCTTTACCATAACAACACCTTGACTAATGTGCTAAGAAGTTCGACTGGTACGTAGCAACCAATTAGAAGATTGAAGACGTCCCGGGCTCCGAGAAGGCGACAACCAATAAACCTCATCGATAGAGGCGGAACAACCCCAACCCAGACACCCGTCAACAAAATTTCCCAGAAAGAAAACACTTATATTCTTAATTTCATAATCTCTTAATAACTATTGAGACTCAAACTTATGAGTTTATCCCAATTCAAATTGTAAAAGAAAATCCTCGTTGCCATAATTAAGAGAAGTCGAAGATCAAGGTGATTTTACAATAATAGCTTTATTTTTGGAAAATATGAAAGTTTAAACGAGTTTAATGGTGGTTAGAGAAAATTTTGAGAATTAGAAGAAGAGTTTAATTTAGATCTTGGAAGTAGAGTGAGAGAGAGGAGAAGCCGAGAAGTCGTTCATGAAGGCGTGAAGTTCAACAGTTCAAGCGTAATTACAGGCTTAACTTCCCAATGTGAAATTAAATTTTTTTCTTCCCTTACTGCTATTTTAAAATATAGAGGATAGGCCCCTTTTATCCTTGGACCCTAGGCTCTTGCCCCTCTAAACACCCCTCAGGGGCGGGCATGTACATCATTAGCCAGTTTCCACCCTCCAATCCAAATCCAAATCCAAATCCAACCTCCAACCCAAATCCAAGCCAATTTTATACAACCTCCAATCCCAAAAAAAAAATCTAAATAGGCAAGCAAAAGCAGCAGGCAACCAAAACCAATAGCCAACCAATCCAAATAAAAGCAAAATAGACAACCAAACATAATAGGAAACTAAGAGCAAAATAGGCAACCAAAAATAATAGGCAACCAAAACCAATAGGCAACCAAACATAATAGGCAACAATAAATAAATAGGCAGCCAAAATCATTAGCCAACCAAAACCAATAGCCAACCAATCCAAATAAAAACAAAATAGGCAACCAAACATAATAGACAACAAAAAAAATAAATAGGCAGCCAAAACCAATAACCAACCAAAACCAATAGCCAACCAAAACCAATAGCCAACCAATTAAAATAAGAGCAAAATATGCAACCAAACATAATGAGCAACCAGAAAAATAGCCAGCCAAAACCAATAGCTAACCAATCCAAATAAAATTATATTAGTCAACCAAATAGAATAGACAACATTGAAGGGGACTCATGTTAAGGCACAAACATGCACATAAATGTAAAAGGAAATTACAATGAGTTAGGATGATAGAACCTTAAGGACTCAAGTTACTGGCTTTAAGCCTAATTAGGAAGCAATGCGATCCGGGTCCAGTTCTGACCTAGTACATGGGCTCATAGGGACATCCACCTCATCCTCATCAGCCTCCAACGAACCCAAAATGTCTTCAACCACATCGAAGACTTTGAAACCCCCATCATTCTCAACATACATCGCATATGTGTTGTCCTCATCATCATAGACGTTGAAGGCCGTAGCAACGCATCTCAAACAACTACAATTCCCCTTCACATAGACCTCAGCCTCAATCCACTTTCAAGTTTCTCTTAGACCCCTGACTTCTTTCTCCTTCCCTTTCAACTCTTGAACATTACTTTTCTTGGAGAGACAATAAAAATCAGGAGCCCTAAGTGCGCAAATGATCTCATGGGAAGACCTCAAAAAACCCTTACCTTTTTTTCCCGTCACCCATTTCCCCACCTTGCTTAACCTAATGGATCTAGGCCTCAACCTCTGTGAAAGTGGTTTGTGGGCCAAGATTTGATGTCTGGGAGGACTCTTAGGTTGCGGATTGGAAGAGCAGGGAAGGAACTCCCTTTGAAACCTAGTAATTTCGTAAAATTCATCAATAACAACACCCAAAGCCTTCAAGGCATAATGGCGAAGCAAATTCTTCGCGTCTCCACTGTCATAAAGCCTTATGGGCCAAGGGGAATCTGCTTCAAATGCATGCATCAACTCGCGGATGCTATCAGACTCATTAGCATTGTTGGTTTGCAAAAGCGCATCCGCAAGGGGTTGAAGATTTAGAATATACATATTGTTCGGACTTTAGGATTTTTTAGGGATAAATAAAACAAGATCTAGGGTTTTTTTTAGATCTTGAAGATGATTCGAAAGGATCAGAGTGAGGAATTGAAGTCATGAATGGAGAAATCGAAGTTTTTAGAGGGGGATGTGAGGAGAAACAGATGAAATTAGGAGGGATAAATTCGAGGTTAGAAGAGAGAAATTCGAGGTCAGAAGAGAGAAATTGGAGATGAGGAGAGAAAATGAAGGTGAAGAGAGAGAAGATGAACTTTTGAAGGGAGGAGAGTTGAGTTCGTAGTTTTAGGATTCTGGGAATCAGGGAAGAACATTAATGAAGGGGTTGAATCAGTGCAATGTAGTTGGGGAGGGGGGTTCATTTATTGATGTGGAAGATGAAAGGTAGTTGGGGGGAGGGGGGTTAGAATTTGGTAATTAACATCTGATTAGATTATGTTTTGTTCTAATATGATTGATTAAGTGGGTTTTAATTTTCTAAATTGTAGTAAGGGTAAGTTGGTCATTTTACAGGGCAAAACGTACTAATTTAGGAAAAAAAAAAGTATAACATATATTTTGCACCATTTCATTTTAGAAAAGTGTAGCATGTAAAAAAAAAAAAAATAGAAGAAATATATAAATTTATTTTTTTGCGCTTCTAAAATTGTGTGCAATGACAAAAAATTCTTCTTATCATAAATTCTCAAAAGGAAAAAAAAAAAAAACAAATTTACCCCTTTCCTTTCTCCTTATGGTAGTAGTATCTCTTAAACCCTTGTAAAACCATTGCAGAAACCCTCCCTCCGTTTTCTCTCATTCCACCCTACTACTCTCTCTCTTTCTCTCCAAATGGGTTCCGGCTTCGTATTCGAGGCTCCAAGCGACGAAGAATCCGAACACGAACTCAACTCCGACGACGAACAACAAACCAAATCAGCTTGGGACTTCGCCGCTTACTCCGAAGCCGTCGCCGAAGAACACGCCCGCCGCCACACCACCTCTGTCGACCAAAAAATCCAAAAACTTCGCCTGCAGAAAAACTCCTCTCATTCTAACCCTACTTATTCTGACTCTGGCTCCGATTCCGATTCCGAGCACAACAAACAAGTATTTTCTTTTTTATATACTCTCAATTTTTCAATTGGATTTCGAATTCTGTGTTTTTTTGATTGATTTTGTAATGGTTGATTAATTTAGGAGGATTACAAGCCAGAGGAGGGAGATGATGATGATAATGATGCTGTTGATGTTAATAATAAGAAGCCTTTCTTTGCAGCAGCTGAAGGTGTTTCCTATCAAGCTATATCGTTTCTCGAACTCAATCTTTCGAGGCCGTTGCTTCGAGCTTGTGAAGCGTTGGGGTACTCTAAGCCTACTCCAATCCAGGTTTTATTTTTTGAGCATATAGTTTTGTGTTTTGGATTTCGCTTTTGTTTTTGTGTTTTCTTTGGGGAAGGACTGAAATTAGAGGAATTGTTTGTAGGCAGCTTGCATACCATTAGCGATGAACGGACGTGATATATGTGCCAGTGCAATTACCGGTTCCGGGAAGGTACATTATTGATTAATTTCAACTTTTTTGTGATTGTAATACCCTCTTCTAAGGGGCAACTTCTTTGTAGAGGAAGAATTGATTTTATTAGTGTAATTGATTATAATCGACCATGTCTTAGAATGATCTAGAAAAGGGAAGAAGGAATATTTCAATATTTTTGGGCTTTATTGTAGTTGGCTAACTTTTACAATTGGAGTCTGGCTATATGATTGGTTTCGGATACTATTGAAATTTAATTTGTCTTTGTTTGGCTTGTGTAGACCGCAGCTTTCGCCTTGCCAACTCTGGAGAGGTTGTTATTCCGGCCAAAGCGTGTACCAGCAATTAGGGTTCTTATACTTACTCCGACAAGGGAGCTAGCTGTCCAGTAAGTACCTTTACAGGCTTTCCTTCTTCTTCCATTCTGTGCTGCACATATGTTTGTAGATACATGTGTCTATATTCTTGACAGATTGATTTTTATGAGAGATACAAATCAAGATGATATTCATTATTCCTAATAGAACTATAATTACATGTCCGTAACCTGGCAATATAAGATAAGGCTTCGGCCTATTTTTGTTTGTCAGATTCTCGTGTGCATCGTCAGTCTATAACCAATACTTTTATGGTTTGTTCAAGTAAGGCTTAGGTGTTGTTAGGAGTTGGAAACTAAACAAGTGCTCGCTCTCAGTGGAGCATTTTTAGAATTATGCACCATATAGTATCGTAATTAATACTTCCCAACATCAAGATCCTGAATACTATGTTGTGATGTCCCCAAAAGATGTTCTGCTTTCATTTTGAAGTTTATAAGAAAGAGAAGAGAAGGATTAGTAGTAATGTAGTATTGTTGGAGTTGACCTGTCGATTGGGCTTTGGTTTTGGTTTGAAGCATTGTTCTTACAAATCGATACTTCAATGTGGGCAAGCATGACCCTGATGCTATGGTCCCCCTTCCGTGTCTCTTTCCCATCTCCGTTGTGGTCATCATCTAGAGTGTGCAGTGTGCTGCATTATTTGACCCTAGAATGGTGGATTGTGTCAACTTGTCACATGGTTTGACGGTCATCCTTAATATCTACCAAAAGTGAAATAAAAGATTATATTGCGATTTGGGACAAAGGGAATGTAAGCGTTCACGTTTTATTGAAAGAAGTGAAGTAGCAAACAGTATAATTATCTTTGCTATTTTTCTGTTTCAGAAAATAGTATCTCCAAATGTCCAAAAAGATTCGGGATAATATATTTAATATTTCAGAGTGGCGAGCATTCCATAATATTGCATAAGCTTCCTTTGCAGGCTTACAATTTATAGTGTAATTTTCTCATCGATTGTATTTCATATAAGGGCATCAACACTACCAGTTTTCTATGCTTTATGGGAAGTTGGGGGCTGGGGAGATTTTTTTTTTTGGGGGGGGGGGGGGGGGTTCAGGGGCTACATGACAATATTCAAGATAAAAAGAAAATGGATCCTTTATATATACTTCTTTTAATTTTTTCAATACTTGCAATGTTTCCCATTTTAGGGAGTTTGGTATTACTTGCAACGTTGACATTTTTGGCAATATATCCTCTCTTTCTCTCTCCTAGTACACGAAGAATCCTTTTTTTATCTCTCTCCTCTACTTGGTCTTTGTGCACATATCAACGTTGCGAGTATTAAAAAATGCTAGAATATAAGTTATTTTCTTGAGGTCATCTCTGTGTTGATGCATAACCTTTGAGTTACCTTCGCTCGATCTTAAGAAAATTAGGCCATCTTTCAGGAGTATATGAATCGTGGAGCATGAAAAATAGCGTAACATAATTTCAACATACGAAGATTGTTGCATGCATTGCCAGATGAAGAATGTATAGGTTTTACAATTTAGTAGATTTATAGTCCTTGGGATTGAAATAACTCATTATCATTGAAATACCTTCAAAAAGAATGAAACGGGATATCTGTTCATGTTTTCGTCTTGTGGCTTCTGATCGAAGTATCAATTTTGAAGTCTCTGAGGGTTCTCATCCACCTTATCTTGCCTCTAACTTGTACTGGATGAGTCTTGTGGGAAGCTTTTGGCCTTTGTAGAGTTTAGTTTGTGTACATATTATGTGTCTGCACTAATATTGAACTAGTTGTTTCTCACTCTGATGTTCTAACTGGGATTTTCAGGGTCCACAGTATGACAGAAAAACTTGCTCAGTTTACAGATATAAGAAGCTGTCTGATTGTTGGTGGACTATCACCTAAGGTTTTCATATCCTTCTACTGGTTCTTCTACTTCCTTTTTTTTTTTTTCTAAACTTCTTGCTTAATCTTGTATAAGGAATCTTTCCACTTCTATTTTACTATGCAATGTTGTTTATCCCTGATTGATACTATGGTTCTAGACTTAAAGTGGGTTCTTTCTCGTCTGAGCTGTGTGTGTGAACACGCCTAAGCTCTTCATGTGGGCCTGCTTGCCTGTGCATGTGTTTTTGGGTCGTCATCCTCTTTGATGCGAGCTTCTTGGTTCAAGTGAAAACATTTCAGATTCCTCTAAATGCTTCCTCCAGGGTTGCTTCAGTGTCTCAGATTTTGGCCGTGCCTGCATTTGTTAATTTTTTTAAATATTTTTTTGCTAGACTTGTGAACATAGCACTTATTACTGACATCATCAATGAACTCAGGTGCAAGAGGCTGCATTAAGGTCGTTGCCAGATGTGGTTGTGGCCACCCCAGGACGCATGATTGATCATTTACGGAATTCAATGTCTGTAGATTTGGACGATCTTGCTGTTTTGATTCTTGATGAGGCTGATCGACTATTGGAGCTTGGTTTTAATGCTGAGATTCAAGAACTTGTTCGCATGTGCTCCAAGCGGAGGCAGACACTGCTGTTTTCTGCCACAATGACTGAACAGGTGAACGAGCTTGTCAAACTATCTCTAAATAAACCCATCCGTCTGTCAGCTGATCCTTCTGCTCAGCGGCCAGCAACTTTGACTGAGGAGGTTGTGAGAATAAGGAGAACACGTGAAGCCCATCAAGAGGCTGTGCTTCTTGCATTATGCTCAAAAACATTCACATCCAGAGTTATCATTTTTAGTGGAACAAAGCTGGCTGCTCACAGGTTGAAGATCTTGTTTGGATTAGCGGGCCTTAAAGCAGCAGAGATTCATGGCCATCTTACACAAGCTCAGCGTCTTGATTCTCTTGAACTGTTTAGAAAACAGGAAGTAGACTTCTTGATTGCGACAGATGTTGCTGCTCGAGGGCTTGACATAGCTGGAATTCAGACAGTCATTAACTTCGCATGTCCTCGAGATCTTACAACATATGTGCATCGAGTAGGTCGTACAGCAAGAGCTGGTAGGGAAGGATATGCTGTCACATTTGTCACGGATAATGACCGTTCTCTACTAAGGGCCATTGCAAAAAAGGCTGGTTCTATGTTGAAGAGCAGAATTGTTGCTGAACAATCGATAAATAAGTGGGTGCAGAAAATTGAACAGATGGAAGATCAGGTTATTGCTATTGTTCGTGAAGAGAGAGAAGAAATGGCTCTGAGAAAAGCCGAGATGGAAGCATCAAAGGTTTGAATATGCCTTTTTTTGTCAATATGGCAATTGCCCTCCTGCTCTTGCACATCCCTTTGATTTCAAGTTATCTGCAAATTGGAGTTTCAGGCCTAATGAATGACTAAAGCAATGTTTCATATGCATCTCTTTAAATGAACTCGAAGTTGTGGAAGATCCATAATCAAATTCTGTTGAACTTAGAATTAATGTGCAGAAATTAAGTGGGAGAAAAAAAAGTTTGATCAATCCACTGAAGCAATCTGTACAACATACATTGTGGTTGAATCTGCATAAAGTTGTTTTGTCTTTAATGATTTATTGTCATATTGTGGAAGATCTATTGTGAATTTTGGGTTTTTTCGCTAGCTTTACAAAATTTGTATGTTTATGATCTTTTGGGTAAGTTAAATGCATGTTCATGGCCTGCTTCTGTTTAACATCTGACATGAGTGCTTTTGGATAGTTCATAAGTTACAATACAATAGCCCTATGGGAGTTTGAAATCTTCTCATCTACATGAGTTTACTTGTCTTTAACATTTTTGATGCTTGCTACTATTAGGGGTATATGTTTCAGAGCTGTCTTGAAGTCATCTATTCTTTATAATATTGTAACTGTTTCGGCCAAAAGTGTATATATGAGCTGGAGTTTCAGATGTATCTAACTTGCTAATGTTGCTGACTGGTATGTACTTCCGTTTTTCAGGCTGAAAATCTGATTGTTCACAGGGATGAAATTTTCTCCCGGCCTAAAAAGACATGGTTTATAACGGAAAAGGAGAAAAAATTGATGGCAAAGGAGATGAAGGTACTGTTGCTTGAGGGTGGTGAAATTATCTGCTGTTGGCACCCATGATGATGGTGTTTTAATTTAAATAAATTATTGCTGATCTAAATTTTGTTACAATAGCTTATATCTCTATAAGACTTGGTATTCTTTCAATCTTTCTAGTATACATTTTTCTACCCATCTCATTTATACCAAGGTCTGGATGAAAGAGGGAGCCTCCTCCATAGAAATGCTTATGAAGCTTTTTTGTAGATTGGTGGTGTACGTATAAGTCAGTCATATTAATTTCTTGCTTAACCTGTGAAGTAGAGATAATTAGAAGACAAACAAGGATGTTTGCCATTCTGGATTGTCGGGTCATTTCTTTCTTTTTATTTTGAATTGCAGTAAATTTGAGGGATATTTCTTTCTCCATTTTAAGCCATAACATAGCTGGCAATAGTTTAAAAGCTTTGAACTTTACTGACTCATATTATCTCTACAGCTGTGGTTTATTGGTGAAGGTTGGTATCTCAGTTGGCAGTGGCTGAGTTAGATGGCAATGGGTTGGGTCCACCTGGACCCAGACCCGTTTATTTTTTACAGATCCAAAACCGCCTCAGACTCTAGAATTTTGAGACCCAGATCCAGATCTGCTGGGTCTAGCGGGTCCACGGGTCCTAACTCCTAACTGGGTCCTTAGTTTTTAGTTTTCACCACATGTTTGAATCTATGTAAATTGTTTCGTCCTAATATATGGGTTATGCATCCATGGGTAAAGCATTATCTAAACAGAATCTTAAAATCACATGTTTGAAGTAAAAAGTTGCAAGTCTTAATGGAGTCACAACACTACCAAGATCACAAAATCACAACTTATAAAGTGTTTAGGTAATTTTTTTTTTCTTTTTTGTATATATATATATATATATGGGTCTGCGGCTCTGGTCAGGCATATGTGGACCTTGACCCGACCCGACCCATGCTCTCCGAGATGCGGACCCATTGGGTCTAAAAAATCTGGACCCATAATCTTTCTTGAAAAGTTCTCCTTGAAATCTGTCTTGTGAACATTAGAAAACTATGAATTGCTTTCAGCTCTTAATGTGATCCGGCTGTGCTATCAAGAAAGGGTATTCACATTGCTATGAAGTTGTTTTCCTTTGGGATTGACTATGGATTACCTTAGCTCAATGCCTCCTGGTCGTGTTTATGCTATGCTGGGTGGTGTCACCCAAAAAGTAACATGTCTAGAAGTTGAGGCATTTTCTTTGGAAAGAACATGATGCTCTTTATGACTGCATCTTAAGGGTGCTTTCAATTTGTTTTCTTTTCCCAAATTGAAATAGTCCTTTTACAAATCATAATTTTATAACAAATTTCAACCACCAATATATTCAAGGGGGAAAAGGCGAGGATGGGAGGAACATCTTATGAAGTATCTCAAACACAGTTGCAACATATGCTTATAAGGCGAAGCATGTCACTATTACAGTAGCTTAGTACTACTGTAAAATAGAACATAGTGAAGAAAGCTTAAATCCGATGTACTATGTTATGGCGTTTGAGAAGGAACTGATTTGTTTAATGTAGGATGCAAAATAAACTTAACTTCTGTCTTTGCCATGGCCTGGCTGATTGTAGCTCTTTCAGGAAGTATTATTCTTTATGCTACTCCGATCTATAGCTGCTCTGTTAAATTGAAATTGCAGTAGATGTGGTTTGATTTCAGATAATTCTTGACCTGCACTAATTGTGTAACTTCAATAGGCATCCTTGGGAAAGGAAAAAAATTCTGGTAATGATGTTGTCAGTGCCCAGCAAGCAGAAGACCTGAAAATGAAGGAAAAAAGGAAACGAGAGCGTGAGGTATTTGTTTAGTTTCCCATATTACCTCATTTGGTGTTTGTAATTATTTAAGGCATCTCAATAACAACTCTTTCTTTTCTTTTTGCCTCGAGCAGAAAAATCTGCCTAGGAAGAAACGCAGAAAGCTGGAAGCTGCTAGGGAGATGTTGGAAGAGGAAAACGAGTCTGGTGATTCAGAAGAGGTTCGTATCAGTCTTATGATTTTATTGATGTAATTTTAATAATACATTATAACTCATATATCTGAATTTGTGTGGAGTGCAAATTCGAAGTATCACACTGACGTGCATAGGTGTCTGGTGGGTTATTTTCTTGCTGTTCACTTACAAATTGATTTTGCCTGTGGAGTTGGCATCTTGGCTGCCAAAGTTCCTTATTTTCTATGTACCCTTTTCCTTTTCCTCCACGTGCCCTCAAGACCTGATGTTTGTGTTTTCACATGGTTACCTAAAGGAATAGCCCTATTTCTGAATATTTAGTCTGATCAATAGCAGATGATCGTATCTATTTGGATGACATTATCAATAATATAATTGCAGGAGAATAAAAAGGGTAGGAAAGATAAAAGTGGAATACCACTTGTTGATGTGGCCTACCGCAGAGCAAAAGCTATCAAGGCTGGGAATAAGGCTCAAGAAGCTGGTAAAAAAATTAAAAAGATAGGGAGGAAAGCAACACAACCTCAGTCAAGAACAGAAGAGATGCAGGAGCTATTCCAGACTGATATGAGTGAGAGACGGTTGAAAAAGACTGTTCAGCGAGCTGGACAAAAGGCAAAAAGTTCATTTAAGAGCAAATCAAGGTATGGCTATGCTACCGATATTTCATGGAATGCATACTTACTAGCAGCTTTGTGTGTCACATGTGACGAATGTGTGCTTGATTCTTTATGTGCAAACTCCTCCCCCCACACCCCGCCCCCCAATTATACCTGAATGCAAAAGGATAAGTGACCCGAGTTGTTGCAATCCGAGAATGATCTGATAAAGAAAGGTACATTGACTTGAGATACAGTGACCCGAATATGACTCAAGACCGATCCGCATACTGGAATTGACAGCTCTAGTTAGGGCTAAGCAAATTCAATTTCTATCACAATAAATTCTACTCCCTTTGTCCCATAATAGTTTATACACATTCCATAATCCTTGTTTCATATGTCCCATATTAGTCTTTGCACTTCTATCTAGATATGGTCTCTCTAATCTTTTAATACCTCTTTCTTCTCCATTTTGGCCCACCATTAGCATATCTTAGTACCCTTACCATATCTCCTGTAATAAAAAGCTAGGGACCTGGACTATGAGTAGATATCAATGTGTCCAACTTGGCTATTTATAAGAAATTTCCATGACTTGTGTCCAAAATGAAGTGTAGATGAATTTATACCCGTGTCAGACATCGAGGATCCGACACAATACTTAGGAAATGTGAAGAGTCCAAGTAACATAGATTACCGAGAAGTTTCGATGTATGCACATGAATGATGATGAAGTGATTTAAAGACCACATGCGAATTTGTGCGGTCTTTTTGTTCCCATCTTGGGAAGGGACAAGAGGGCATTAGAAGCCCTATTAGATCATTGTTCTTTGACTTGTATTTGAACTATATCCTTGTTCTCTCATTCTTTCCCAGATTCAAGTTTGAGGTGGAATTCAGGAGATACATAATCCTCAAACAATGTCCTTTCCTTGTAGCTGATTGAGTGGGAATATTAGTATTTAGGTACTTAAGCTAGGCTTCAAGATATTTGTGATTGGCCATATACATCTATGCATTTCTTGTTAGTTGCCTTGAAGTTGTACTCAACATATGCTTTATCTACAATTATTGAACTGACAAAGTGACAAGTTTGAACCTACATAAACTTTTGCTGGTCTGGATTATTTCTTGGAGCTACAAATTTAATGATCTCAAACGCTGCCTTTTCATGTTCCTACGTATGTTAAATTGTCCTGTCCAATGTTTCTATAACATTGATTAATGTATTCAAATGATAGGCAACATTTGATTTTCTTTTATTTTATTGATTTCTGAGGGGAAAGCAACATTTGTTTAGGGGTTGTCTTTATACTTCTTATAATACCAGAATCATTTTTGCCAATTAATATTTGTACATCTCCACTGTACCTATGTACGTTTTATAAATGATTTTTCAGTCAACATTATCATCAAAACCTTTATCTTTACAAGTGGGGTCGGTGATATGATATAAGGCTATATCCTTTGTGGGGGTCCATGAATATGTTCTGCCTTCATTCACTTCAATCTAGTGATATATGCTCTTGCAATCCCATTTTGTTTATATACTTTTTAATTCATGCGTCCTAAGTCATCTTTGGCCTTCCTGAACTACTTTAAAAACTTCCGTAATCGCAACTGTCCACTTTCCTTGCTGGTGCGTTCTGGTCAATATCGCACATGCCAAACCAACATTTTGGTTTTCCTCGTCTTATCTTAAATTTTTGCTTTTTCAACCTCCCTTTGAATATTCTAATTTCGTATTCTTTTACTTAACTGACCCTTTTGGTTAGTGGTCATTCATGAAGGTAATGATAACATATTCTAGTTAAATTTGAAAAGGATTCCCCATGTCAATGTCTATGGTAATGTTGCTTTATCTCAAAACATCTATTTTCTTCGTATAAATCCTCAGTTACGCCCCTACATGCTCTAGCATTTGTTTCACTTCCTGGTGCATGTCTTTACCTATTTCAATAAATATTTATGTGGTATGCCCTTCTTTGTCATTTCCCGCTAGTTCTCGTCTTGTTTGGCTCTCTTCTCAGTCCCCTAATCTAGGCACTTCCATATAAAGATCAGCAAGTGGCCTTCCTTTGTCTTTGCTGGCAGTTTGATGAATTAGCTGCAGCGCAGAAAGTGTAAGAGAATATGAAAATAAAACTTCGAGAAAGGGCTTAGGCAATGGTTATGTTTATTACATGAGAGTAGAAGGAAGTTAAACTTTCATGAATAAATCCAATTTGTGCAACCTTTTGGCAACATTTTGGTGTAAATACCTAGTTCATGGTGTTTTTGGTATGAGCTCAACACCAGCTGGTAATTTAGGCTTGCTGATGCTTGGAGGAGATGCAGACGGCAATATGGCTCTGAGTAGTTGTCGGGGAAAATGATGGCAGAGCTAGGTGTATTTCAGAAGTTCTTGCAGTACTTGTCTTTCGCCTGGTTATGATCTGACTTTCTGTTCTATGAATTTCGAGTTAGCGTCTCAGAGGCTGTTACCCCGTGGCCTTATCGAAGGGGTAAATCTGATGTCAAATTTCTTAAGAACTCATAAAGTTTGCTAAAATTGAGTCGTGAGAGCTTTGCAATATTATGGGAAACATTGAGGAATATTACACGAGGATAGAAGGAACTTGAGTTTTCATAAATAAATTGATTTTGTGCATTTTCTCGCATCATTTTGGTGTAAATTCCTAGGTCTTAGGGCTTGGTGTAACTGATAGCGATTCAACATAGATGAAAGATTTGGGACTTTCTGTGATGTTGGGGCTTTGGGAGGAGATGTGGAGGCAATATAGCACTAAGCAGTGGTTGGGAAAAACGAGGGGTCTGATTTAGCCTTTGTAATCCGTGATTTATCATAGAACTTTTAAGGTTTGCCAAATTAGTTTAACAAGTCCAATGGACCTGTTACATTGACTCAATCTAAGCCTTCGCTTTAACAAGTCTAATGGATCGGGTAGGTTCTGATCGGATCATTTAGTTTTAACCTTCAATATCCCTCCTCCCAAATGAAAAGTGTGTTTTAGCAGGAGATGATACAGAAAGAATTAGGAATGTCATCTCACTGCTCAGGTAAGTTCGATGACATTTGGAAGTTTTGTCCCTTACAACTTAATGGTTGAGATTTGAGTTTTACTGTTGCAAGTTCCGTTTTGCTTATAGTTTCTAATCTTTCCATGCAGGTATAAGCGGAAGTAGATTTCATCCATTCAAGATTATTGACAATCTTTCAAAGCGAGCAGGAGTTGCACGTCAAGCAATCAATTTTCACTTCCGTAGAACATATAGGAAGGCATAGCCCGAATTCCATTGGGCAATCTTCATTGGAATTGTGCTGGCTCTCAGCAAGATTGGTATCAGCATGCTCTAGGAGTTCAGCAAGAGATTAAATTTAGCGTTGCCTATCCTTGGAGGGTACTCAGGATTAACCTGTGGTGATCATGCTTCAAGAAAGCTTGACAGTGGCTTTGGTTTGTAATTTTTCAAGAAAGCTTGATAGTAGCTTTGGTTTGTAATTTTTGATACTATTGCTAATATATGTACTATATAAATTAGTGAAAGATGATTAGTTGTACATCTTTTTGACGTGATGCAACAGGAATGTGCGTGTACTGTTTAACAATGTCCAGGTCTTGATGCTCAATTCCTGAGAGTTGGCGATAACTGCAGTTTCTGATGGAATTGTTTGCCTATTCGTGGCTCATATACAAATTGATTGTGCTTGAACTTCTGAACATGAAACTCGTAGTCAAACAAATGATTTCATACTTTTGAAACTAAAATAACTTAGTTTACATATAGTAGTCTTACAAAGGACATTACAAAATTAAATTCTTCATTTGTTAAATTATATTTTTCGAGCTCATAAATATTACAATGCTGAAATTTTCAATGTCAAAGTTAGATATTTTAAGGGAAATTTGAGATGGGGATCTCTTGTTTTGCAAAATTTTAGATGGTGAAAATGCATTTCTTATTTTAGATGGTTGACTTTAAATATTAACTTTGTACTCATAAAGTAACTTTTCTTATCTTAATATTCTAAATTTCTACTAATAAATTGATGTAACTAAGAAAAAAAAGCCATTTTTTTAAAGAAAAAAAAAATTTGTTTCACTTTCTCTGTACACCAAATTTGGATTCCAAAGTTTGTACCTCTATTTTGGACTTTAAAGTGAAAAGAAACAATGTGTCAGAATCTCTCTTTCCTAAATTTTTCATGATTACAAAAAGCCACTAAGCATCTCATGAATACCGCCACTTTGTTATGTGTATATCGTCTCATTTCAGTTGCTTTTGAATATTGTCAAATTTCTCTTCCATTATAAGTGATAATAAGTTGTGAATGTCCCAATGGTATTTTTCATATTTTTCATATTTGCTATTTTTCATCTGTTTTTTTCTTTTCCAAAAAAGTATTTTTTTCATAAATTGATAATGTATTTAGAAAACACAAATTCTTGGGTGTAACTCTTACACTATAATTATAATGTAACAACCCACAATCACCGCTTTTTTTTTTTATAGTAAAACTAACTCAAATGACATGAAATAATGACATGTGATTCATGTTATTCGGATTTTGCTAAATGCTGCCTTATCTTTTTCCTATCAACGCCCTGTATATATACTTCTTATGTATTTGTACATATACATTTCCTCACTCTCTCACACTCTCCCACTCTCATACATCTTCAGTCTCTTTCACTCTCCCACTCTCATACTTCCTCACACTATCTCATCATCCAAGGACTTCTCCGACCAATTTTCCGGTCACTCTCTCTCATCACATATTGAAGGAGGTTGAATGACATCATCATGACGCCATCTTGCCACTCCTCCGGCAACCTTTTAGTTTACAATACGTGCAACTTTTTCGAAAATGTCGAAAAAGTGGTCAGGCGCCTAAAATAGGTGCCCGAACCTATGGTAAGGTGCCTAAAATAGGCGCCCAACCACAGCTACGGGCGCCTAAAATAGGCGCCAAACCACATGTACAGGCGCCCAGCCACAGGAGCAGGCACCAAAAATAGGCGCCCGAACTTGTGGTCAGGTGCCTAAAATAGGCGCTTGTACCTGTGGGTGGGGGCCTAATTTAGGCGCCTGAGCACAGGTTCGGGCGCCTATTATAGGCGCCTGATCCTTGGTTGGGTGATATGGATGCAAAGGCACTTGTTAACCATGAGCCTATTGACTTGACCATGGACACTTTAGGGTTCCAAATCAAGAACAAGAACCAAGTCTTGGCTTGTGTGCTAACATGGGACTTGGATGATGGCGTGGAGAGGAGTAAAGAGGAGTCCTAGTTTTGTTAGGATTACTCCTTGCTTGCTACATAGAATCCTAGTAGAATAAGGATTGCTATGTTTATGTTTTATGTTTTACAAGATAAACATGTGACTTGTACATGTTATCTTTTAGGCGTGTGTTTTAATAATTAGGAGTAGAATAAGTTTAAGTTTTCCTAGTAGAATTAGGATAAGTTTTCATAGTTGGATTAGCCTAAGTTGTACCCTATATAAAGGGGACATTTTCTTTCAATAATACTTAGAGATTTTGTGTGTTTAAACTCATTCTTGATTGTGTGCTTTTTGCTTACAATTGAAACCATTAATTATTCTACAGGAGTGTTGAATACTTAGTGTTAAACATCTTAAAATTCAGGAGTGTTTTTAAGAGTGTTTAGAGTCTTTATTCAAGTTTCAGGAGTGATCTTGAATAAATTCATATCCCTTGTTTGACTTTTATGCTTGTTAGTTCGAGTTCTTGGAGTCTTTTCTTCAAGATTCATATTAATAACTTGATTATTAGACTTCTTGGTTTAGTAATCATATCAAGTGGTATCAGTTTTCCAGGGAGGTGAGGATAGAAAGGGTTCTCATATCAAGAAAGATCCGAGGACCATACATAAGATTCGAACATTGCAAGATTTGATCTTTGGTTACCAAGAACCAATCTTGATACTTCTAGATTGCTACGACAAGGTTCAAGAAGTGGTTATACACCCAAGATTCCACTTTGTGTTTCCAAGATTGCATCAAGATCCAATCTTTAGGATCAAGAAAGGTGTAGGAGACACTTGAAGGCACCTTAACCATGACGTCCGAGATGGACAAGCTTGCTATGGCTATGAGTGAATTGGCTCGTTCTCAAACTGAGGCAAGCAATCATACAAGAAGAATAGAGGCACGTTTAGATGCTATTGCCGACATAATCACCAAGAAACTCAATCCCAATAGTGCGTCATATATAGGCCTACATTCGGAGGGTGAAGGGGATGAAGGTGAAGCAAGATCATCCAAGAACGCCTATCAAGATGATAGAGGGTTGAAGATTGATGACTACACTGGTGAAGGCAAACCTGAGGACTTGTTGGAGTGGATTCGCCAACTAGAAAAGGTGAGTGAGTATAGGGGTTTCGATGATCGAAAGAAGTTCAAGGTGGCTGCCATTAGACTCACGAAATATGCTGGAATTTGGCTTGAAGGGTTGCACACACAAAGAGCCAAGAAAAACAAGGCCAAGTTATGTAGTTGGGAGAAATTGAAAGGGAAGCTCAAAGATAAATTCCTACCTGATGACTACGAACACAAACAGTTCATGAGGCTTACATCAATAAGCCAAAATAATCTAAGTGTACATGAATACACTATGGAGTTTGAGAAACTAGGCCTTATGTGTGATATAGAAGAGAAAAAGATGCACAAAACCGCAAGGTACATTAAAGGATTGAATAGAAACATAGCAAAAGGGTTGAGGTTTCTACTTATCACTCCTTTACGGATGTGACTAAGTTAGCTCAGAAATTTGAAGAACATGACAAGGAAGAGAAACCTAAGGGAACATACACACCTAGGTATGACCCTAATACAAAGGGAAAGGCTACTACTTCCTACACAAGGTGGAACGAAAATCCTAAACCTAACAATACACCTAAGGAGGACACTACTATGGAGAAACCTAAAGTGGTCGTGCCTAAAGAGAAGTTTGAGGAGTTGAGGAAGTGCTTCAAGTGTCAAGGAAGAGGACACATAGCAAGCAACTGTCCTACCAAGAAGGCTCTCACCATGAGGCAATACTTAGCCTTGAATGAAGAAGAAAGCATGTATGAGTTCATCCCTGAAGAAGAACAAGACATGGGGGAAGATGATGAAGAAGAGGATGCTTTTGCAGAATATGATACAAGGCTAATTGGAGTGGTTAGGCGCACCTTACATGTGGATCATACACCTAACATGGCACAAAGGGAGAATCTTTTCCATACTAGATGCAAGGTAGGTGAATATACATGCAATGTAATAATAGATAGTGGTTCTTGCACTAATGTTATTGCAGCTGAAGTGGTGTCTAAACTCAATCTCATCACAAGGGCACACCCTAAACCCTACAAATTGAGTTGGTTGGATGATAGCACTGGCATGAGGGTGAAGAAACAAGCCCTATTTCCTTCTCTATAGGAGGCTATAAAGATGAGCTATGGTGTGATATATTCCTATGAGTGCATGCCATCTTCTACTTGTGAGACCATGGCAGTTTGATAGCAAAGTTATTCATGAAGGGGACTCAATGTCTTTCTGTATTGGTTGGTTCAAGAGGGTTAGATTACATCCTCTAAACCCTAATCAAGTGGCGTCTAAACAACAACCTAAGACACCAAGTTACTTCCTAAATGCAAAAGAATTCGAGCATGAGAGTAGAGAAGAAGGTTATGCTTATGCTTTGGTTGTGAGGCAAGTGACTACAAGTATCAAGTTCTAACAATGATCAACTTGAAACTTTGATGCACGAATTCAAAGATGTTTCCCTGAAGAGTTACCACAAGGACTTCCACCTTTGAGAGGGATAGAACATGCTATTGATCTTGTTCCTGGCGCACCACTACCTAACAAACCTGCTTATAGGTGTGATCCAGTGGCTTCTAAGGAATTGCAACGCCAAATTGAAGAACTAATTGAAAGAGGTTATGTAAGGGAAAGTATGAGTCCATGTGCTGTGCCAGCTTTGTTAGTCCCTAAGAAAGATGGAACATGGAGGATGTGCATAGATAGTAGAGCAGTAAACAACATCACAGTTAAATATAGGTTTCCTATGCCTAGATTGGAGGATATGTTGGATGAATTACATGGTGCTTCAATCTTTTCTAAGATTGATCTTCGAAGTGGATATCATCAAATGAGGATTAGGGAAGGAGATGAATGGAAAACAGCCTTCAAGACAAAGCAAGGGTTGTATGAATGGATGGTCATGCCCTTTGGCTTATGCAATGCGCCTAGTTCCTTTATGAGGCTAATGAATGAGGTACTTCGTCCTTTCCTTAATAAATTTGTGGTTGTTTATTTGGATGATATACTAATCTATAGCAAGAGTGTGGAAGAACATTTGGTTCACTAACGCCATCTCTTCATAAAATTAAGAGAACAAAAACTCTATGGAAAGCTAGAGAAAAGTGAGTTCCTTGTAAACAAGGTGGCGTTTTTGGGTATATGTGTCACAAGAAGGATCATGTTGATCCTGATAAAGTAAAAGCAATTTCATCTTGGATAGCACCCAAGAATGTGTCTGAATGTCGAAGCTTTCATGGCTTGGCATCCTTTTATAGAGATTCATTAGAAACTTTTCTTCTATCATGGCACCTATCACAGAGTTAATGAAGAAAGGAGATTTACTTGGACTTCCTTAGCACAACAAGCATTTGAAGACATAAAAGGTAAACTATGTTGTGCACCTGTTTTAGCATTACCTAATTTCCATAAACTATTTGAGGTGGAATGTGATGCAAGTGGAGTAGGGATTGGAGCTGTTCTATTGCAAGAAAAGAGGCCAATTTCATACTTTAGTGAAGTTGAGTGGAGCTAAACTCAATATTCTAACTATGATCGAGAATTTTATGCCATTGTCGTGCATTAGATCATTGGTCACATTATCTTAGCCAAAACCTTTCATTCTTCATTCTTATCATGAAGCATTAAAGTACATTCATGGCCAACAAAAGCTCAATCATAGGCATGCTAAGTGGGTGGAGTTTCTTCAATCATTCACATTTTCTTCAAAGTATAAAGAAGGTAAGACAAATATAGTGGCAGATGCATTGTCTAGGCGTTCTTATTTGTTAACTATTGTGGATGCACAAGTCCTAGGGTTCGAACATCTAAAGGAGTTATACAAAGAAGATGTGGATTTCAAGGAGAAAATGGCTCGACAAGAAGGTCCTTATGTGTTACATGAAGGTTTTCTTTTTAAGGAAACAAGTTATGTGTGCCTAAGTGGTGTGAGAAGGCTTCTAGTAAGGGAGGTTCATAGTGGAGGATGGCTGGACATTTTGGAGTTCAAAAGACTCTTGATCACTTACAAGAAAACTTCTATTGGCCACACATGGTAAAAGATATTCACTTGGTGGTTACACATTGTGCTACTTGTCAAAAGGCTAAGAGTCGTACTTTCCATAAAGGTCTCTACACACCTTTTCTAGTTCCTCATCAACCATGGGATAGTGTGAGCATGGATTTTATAGTAGGGTTGCCTCGAACTCAAAGAGGGAAAGATGCCATAATGGTGGTTGTGGATCGTTTCTCTAAGATGGCTCACTTTGTTCCTATGCACAAAACTGATGATGCATCACATGTAGCTGATTTATACTTTAGAGAGATCATTAAACTACATGGAATACCAAGGAGCATTGTATCTGATAGGGATTCTAAATTCCTAAGTCACTTTTGGAGATGCTTGTGGCGCATGCTAGGTACTAAGTTACTCTTTAGTACAAGTCATCATCCTCAAACAGATGGCCAAACTGAGGTGACAAATCGTACATTGGGAACTTTGCTAAGAGGATTGGTGAGTAAGACACAAAAGGATTGGGATATCAAGCTTGCTCATGCAGAATTTGCTTATAATAGAGCACATTCATCTACTACATCTCATTCACCATTTGAGGTAGTGTATGGTATTAATCCTTTACTTCCTATTGATTTTGTTGCAATGCCTAAGCATGAGATACACATGGATGCAAAGAAGAGATTAGAAGCATTCAACAAAACTTGTGAACAAGTGAAGGCAAGGATTAAAAAGATGAATATCCAATACAAGACAAGAGCTAACAAGGGGCGCAAACAACATAGGTTCAAGGTTGGTGATCTTGTATGGATACTGTTTGGGCCCATTAAATCCCTCCAAGAGTCTCACGCCATGTGTCACCACCACCTCAGCTCTGTGGGTCCCACCAAGCTAAAACATGGCTGGCCAATATTTGGGGATCCATGGGTCCCACAGGAATCACCTTGAAAAGGTATCATCAATCCCTAAGTGAGCTGTCTTATCTAGCACACCACTTTCTAGGAATTCTCACCACTATAAATACCTCTTGTCACATCAATGCAAAGGTATTGAATTCTCATCTAATTAACTTGAGTTTCTCACTCTAGACTCTCTCTACCTCAATCATCAACTGACTTGAGCGTCGGAGGGGCGATCCCGGAACAACCCCCGGGGTAGTTTTTCTGTTTTTTGCAGGTTTCCGATGAACTGATAACCAGCTCTGCTCAGACCTAAGGACTTGCTCAGCACAAACTATTAACCTTAATTTCTAGACAGAAACAGTTTGGCGACGTCTGTGGGGATAGTACAGAAAGTTACTTCGCCACCACTCAGAAAAGTTTACTTGCTATTCAGCAGAATTTGACCCTAGTGCTAATCAGCTATGGCACCATCCAAGAACGCCCGTAACAAACAATCTACCCAACATCAACGATCCGAGAGGGAACCCTCACCTCAACAGAGGAGGTCAGCACGAACTCGATCCCCCTCAGTTCATACGCTGGACCCTAAAGTTGAACTTTCTCAGGAACTGCAGCCATCCCCCTCCCGAGAAATACAACGTGTTGACCCCCAACCTTTACTCACAGCTGATATAGCACTCATAGCAGCTCAGCTGCAGCAAACCCTACAGCAAAGCATCATGCAAATGCTGACTACCCTCCAACAAGGACAAGGACAGAATCAACTCAACCTCCAGCAACGCGATGACAATGTCCCAAGGCAGTCTCATAGGGAAGAGCGTAACCCTCGCTCCAATCTTGGCCAGCCTAACCGGCAAAGGTCAGCAGCTCGGGAGCCGGGTCGGTCTCAAAGGCCCCCCTCTCGGCAAGATGAGCGCCCTCCACAGGGGGAGAGGTCGGCCCATCGGGAAACTGTCCTCCGAAGGGAAGAGACTCACGTCTCCAGGTCACCGAGGGGAAATCCTGGTCGCAAGCCGGAGGATGCTCGTAACATTCTTAACGAGAAGCGCCGCAGTCAGGGGTATGACGCCCGTCAGTTCCTAGATCGCAAGGCAGCTCAGCGAGAAGGACATGTCGACTCGACGCAGTCCAAACCTCTAAAACTGGACAATGGAAGCCTGAAGTTCATGACCCCATTCAGTCGGGAGATCATCGACACCCCCACCCAAGGGAAAGTTAAAACACCATTGATCGAGCAATTTGCGGGCCTAACCGACCCAGAAGATCATATGGCCACATACAAAGCCCAGATGAGTGTACAGACCAGTTGCGAAGCCACGTGGTGTCGGTTCTTCCCCACCACTCTGAAGGGGCTTGCACTGAATTGGTTCCAAGAACTACCTGCCGGGATCATCACCGATTTCGCGTTACTCGAGGACATGTTTACCCACCAATTTGTGGCCGGAAAGAGGCAAAAGAAGACAAGCTTGCACCTCATGGGGGTCAAACAAGAGAAGAACGAAAGTCTAGCCGACTATATAAGAAGGTTCAATGAAAAATCCTTAAAAGTGTCCGACCTGCAGGATACTGTTGCATTCGCAGCTCTCATGTCCGGATTGCAGCCTGGCCGACTCAGATGTACATTGGCGGAAAGTGAAGTCAAGACTTTTTCCGAGGCCATGGCGAAAGCTCAGAGGTTTATCCAAGCGGCAGACATTTGCCGTCACTCGGAAGAAGGAAGTAAGAAGAGAAAGGAAGAAGGAAGCAATAGAGATCAGCCCAAACAGCAGAAAACGGGCGGTAGGTCGGACAGATTCACTGATCATGGAAATGACCCTCGTTTCAATAAGAATCGAAGAGAAAGTTACCTGGACATCAAACATAAATCCATGCTATCCAATTGCCCACCCATCAGGACCTCAGCCTACCGGAGAGACAAAAGCCAGTGGTGTGAATACCACCGAGAATGTGGTCATACCACGAAAGAATGTAGAGAGCTGAAGAAAGGACTGAATAACCCGGCTGATCAGGGGAAGCTGAACCGCTACCTCAAGCACACGAGCGAAGAGAAGGGAAAGCAGAATATCGGTCAGTCCAATAGTGGGGATACGGAGGGATTCATTGGAGTCATCGCAGGGGGCTTCGCCTCAGGAGGCCTAACCGGTCGAGCTAGGAAAGCCCACCTCCAAAACCTCAAGCACCAAGTGCTAGAAGTCAAGCCAAGCCGGTCGGACTGCCCCATAATGACATTCGGGGAATCCAGTCGGCCAGTCAGTGTACCCCATGATGACCCCTTGGTCATCGAGCTCAAAGTAGCCAATTCCCGGGTAAGGCGTGTCCTGGTTGATAGTGGGTCATCCGCTGACATCATTACTCTAGAATGCTTGAAGAAGCTGAAGTACAGTGAGAAGGATGTCACACCACTCGACCAGCCACTCATAGGCTTCGGGGGTAATTCGGTGCAGCCTGTCGGATCAATAAAGCTCCCCACTCGGATGGGTGAGAAAGGCAAGGGCAGAAGCCTACCGATCGACTTCCTAGTGGTCGACATCCCCCTACCATACAACATAATAATGGGACGACCCACTCTGAACAAAACAAAAGCCGCTATCTCCACATACCAACTTCTCATGCAGTTCGAAACAGATGAAGGGAAGGTCGGAAAAATTCAAGGGGATCAGCAGGCCGGGCGAGAATGCTATGTTAATAGCTTGAAGAGCAGAACTGAAATCGACGTCCAAGAGGACTCGAGGACGAGGAAAAGAGAAGGTTCACCAAAAAACCTGGGGGTATACATCACAGAGAACCCCAAGCAGTATGACGACCTCAGCCAGCTGAGGAAGATGAAGAAGTAGAGATGGGCAGACCCGGTCGGACTTGAGTGGGGCAAGGCCCTAAACCCAGAAAAGAGCACAGTGTGGAAGTGCTCCGGGAATACCAGACGTGTTCGCCTATGAGGCCTCAGAGATGCCGGTCTTGACCCCAAAATCATGTGCCATGAGCTGAACATCAAGGAGGGGTACAAGCCAGTCAAGCAAAAACTAAGGCATCAAGGTCCAGAAAGATGCAAAGCTGCCGCAGTTGAGGTCAAGAAACTGCTCGAAGCAGGATTCATTGAGGAATGCCAGTACTCGGAATGGTTGGCTAACGTAGTACTGGTGAAGAAGCCGAGCGGGGCTTGGCGCATGTGCGTAGATTTCACAGACCTGAACAAGGCCTGTCCGAAAGACAACCACCCTCTGCCCAAAATTGACAGGCTGGTCGACTCGACAGCTGGTCATGCCCTCTTAAGCTTCATGGACGCTAATGCAGGCTACCACCAAATCCCGATGGCAGAACATGATCGGGTTCATACCGCCTTCACCACTCCCCAAGGGGTCTATTGCTACAAAATGATGCCATTCGGACTGAAAAATGCTGGAGCCACCTATTAGCGGACCGTTAACAAAAATTTTCAGTGATCAATTGGTCGGAACATAGAGGTGTAGTTGACGATATGATAGTCAAGAGCAAGGCCCATTCTGATCACCAGCCGACCTGAAGGAGACGCTGAGCACACTGAGGAAGTATCGTATGATGCTCAACCCAAAAAGTGCGTCTTTGCGGTAAAAGGGGTAAGTGCCTCGGATTTCTGGTTGATGAAAGGGGTATTGAAGCAAACCCCGACAAGATAAAAGTAGTGCTGGAGATGAAATCCCCTCGGAACGTCAGGGAAGTGCAGCGCCTAACAGGATGTCTAGCTGCTCTCGGACGATTCCTATCACGGTCGGCTGACAAGAGCCTGTTCTTCTTCAAGGCCCTTAAAAGAAAAGAGTTCACCTGGGACGAGGAGGCTGAGCAAGCTTTCACTCCTCAAACTTCATCTTCAACACTCCCCAAACTCATGTCCCCTTCCGGGGAAACATTTTTATATACCTGGCCGTATCGGAATACGCCTAAGTGCCGCTGGTGCCGAAAGGGAAGGGACACAACACCGGTCTATTTCATAAGCCATGCCTTTCGAGGGAGAAGCAAATATAGCGAGGTGGAGAAGATGGTCTTCGCCCTCGTCATGGCTAGTAGAAAGCTGAAACCTACTTCAGGCTCACCAGATCAAAGTCCTCACGGACAACCCCTTCGCAAGTATAGAAAGCAGGAACCACTCCAGTCGGATGACAGAACTGGCGACCAGTTGGCTGATTTCGGTTTAGAATATGAACCTAGAAGGCCATAAAGCTTAAGCTTGGCTGATTTTATAACTGAATGCACAACTCGGCCCGGTCAGAGTGAAAGAGTGGGAACTATATGGATGGTTCTCCACCAAGTCGGGTGTGGAGCGGGGCTAGTGCTCAAACCCCGGTCGGAGAGAAAATGGAGTATGCAATCAAGTTCGAATTCCTGGGGTCAAACAATGAAGCAGAATATGAAGCTCTCATCCTAGGACTTCAGCTTTGCATTTTAGCGGGAGCTACAGCTATTGAGGCCCGATCAGACTCCCAGCTTATAGTGGGTCAGGTCTCAGGAGAGTACGAGGCTAAGGAGGAACAATGAGAATGTACCTGGCCAAAGCACAAGAGTTCATCAAAAAGCTCTCCCATTTCCATATCAGCCACATACCCAGGTCGGAAAATCAACAAGCCGATGCTCTGGCTCGCATGGCTAGCTCGGCAGAGGGGTCAGCTCCTCTGACCATCATGTGGGAGGTACTTCGCCAGCCCAGCATAAATGCCAGAGAACAGATGATCTTAGACCGAACATCTACTTGGATGGATGAAGTGGTCGGGTATTTAAGGGACGGAATCCTCCCAGCAGAGGCCAAGGAAGCCGAAAGGATAAAGCACCGAGCAGGTTGGTTCCTATGGCACGATGAGCAGCTCTACAAGAAATCATACACGCACCCACTTCTGAAGTGTGTAACTCCCGAAAAAGGAAATTACATCCTAAGGGAAATACACCAAGGGGCGTGTGGCAGTCATCAAGGGGGGAGAACCATAGCTGGAAAAGCTCTAAGGGCTGGATACTACTGGCCTACCCTCAAGGCAGATGCACAAGAATTGGTGAAGAAATGCCCATCTTGCCAGATCCATTCAGATATCCCCAGAGCCCCAGCCACCCCTCTCATTTCAATTCAAGCAGTTCTGCCATTCGACAAATGGGGCATGGATCTACTTGGCCCCTTTCCCCCAGCATCAGGTCATCGCAAGTTTTTAATAGTTCTTCACCAAGTGGACGGAGGCCGAGCCCCTCGCCTCCATCACTGACAAGCAAGTCCAAGCCTTCATCTGGAGAAACATAATCACAAGGTTTGGAGTACCTCGAGCTCTGGTCTCGGACAATGGTCGGCAATTCAACAGCGGACCAACTCGGGAGTATTGTACTCGTTTTGGAATACAGACCAGGTTCTCCGCCGTGTCCCGACCGCAAACAAATGGTCAAGCTGAAGAAGCTAACAAGATAGTGCTCAAATGGATCAAAAAGTCCCTCGACGCAACAAAGGGGGCTTGGGTCGACGATCTACCTGGAGTACTCTGGTCTGCTCGGACGACTACTAAGGAAGCAACTGGGCATTCCCCTTCCGGGTTGGTATATGGTAGTGAAGCAGTCCTACCAGTAGAGGTCGGCATCCCGTCACCTCGGATCACCTTCTACGACTTTGAGCAAAACGAAGAAGAAAAGCCTGTCAACCTCGACCTACTACCAGAAACAAGAGGCAATGCCTTGCTAAGGTCGATCCGCTACAAGCAGAGGGTAACTCGGCAATTCAATCGTCGAGTTAAAGCAAGGCCAATACAGCCCGGAGATTGGGTGGTCAGGAAGGTTGAAGCAACAGGGCTCTCACATCTCAAAGGCAAGTTGGGGGCTAACTGGGATGGTCCTTACAAAGTCACCAAGGTAATCAAACCTGGCACATTCTAGCTCTAGAACCCTGAAGGCATCCCACTTGCTCGACCATGGAACTTGGACAATCTCAAGAAATACTATGTATAATGTTTGTCAATTTCAATTGGGGCATAGATGATGTACTGGCCAAGTATGGCATGTAATCGCTCGGACCAGTTCAGGTCATACATGTAAAGACTTAACCAGTCATTCTCAAGTTATAAAAAGACTTAACCAGTCATGTTCGCGTTATAAATAGACTTAACCAGTCAGTTTCAATTTTATCAAGCTCAACCAGTCGGTTTCAATGTTGTATTTCATCCATTTTAAACTAAGTTAAATTGTTTAACTGAGTTCAATCCGACCAACACTACCAGGCAAAACTTAACCAGTTCGGGAAACAATACTTGGGAACAGAAGCGAATTGCAATCGACAAACATAAAAGGTGCTCGGACAAAATAGAAAGAAAAAATTTCATTGAAGTTGAAAAAATTACATCCTAAAAGCCTGGTACTACCAAGGCTAAGTGAACAAAATAAATACAGCATAAAAAGCCTAAGCAGCAGGGGGGTCGGTCTGATCGTTGGTGCTCCCATTGTGCTCCTCGGACCTAGCCACCCCTTGGTCCCGATCCTCGGCGGCCTCCGCAACTTCCTCCGCCTCATCATCATCATCACCATCATCACCGTCTTCAGAAAGAGCGATGTGCAGCTCGGAGAGGAGGGCTCGATCCTCTTCCTTCAGAAGGGCGTCATAGCTTCCCATCACCTCGGACCAAGGGAGAGAAGGGTGTGATCTGGCCAAGGCAGCCTTCATTCGCTTGAGGGCGTCGTCCACCCCCATTTTCTGGGCGGTCGAGCCAACCTCGTTAACAAAGTCCTCGCAGGCCTTGGTCTCCTTCCAGCCCACAAACCACTCCCCCTCGGACTTGGGAGCCTTCTCCAGCTCAGCAAGCTGAGCCATCAGCTCAGCGACCTTCTTCTGCGCCTCCGCAGTCTGCACTTCGGCAGCCAGCTTGGCGATCACGGCCTCCTCTCTCTCCTTTATGAGCTTCTCCTTGGCCAGAGCCCACTGGTCCCGCTCGGCCTGGAAATCCTGCTGATCGCGAGCAATGCAGCGTTCAGCATTGGCCAACTTGGCGTCGGCTATTCTTTGGCCCTCCTTGGCGGTATGAAGATCATCCCAGTGCTTCTTACCCTTAGCCTCCAAAGTTGACACCGTATAAGCCAGGTGAACTTTATTCCTGGCCACGTTGACCAGCCGAGCGGAGAACTGAAATAAAGAGTAGTCAGCATACTTAATTAAATCAACAAAATTAAGCAAGAAGGATGAAGCTCACCTCAACCCAGCTACGGAACATATCATTCGTCTTTTCCGGGCTGCTGGTGGCTGCGATGTACTCCCGGTCCGGAGTGCTATAGAGGCATTCAACAGCATTGGTCCAACGGGTGTCAAGCCCGTGGACATCCAACTCGGCGAAGGGCTTGGCCAAGGCGAGGCTAAGTTCCTCCGGATCATCATGGGGGCCGCAAGGGGTGGACGGCGTGTACTGAGGACTCTTCACAGGGCAAAAATCCTCTGAATGAACAGAAATGTGAGTCCTCTCGGACCTGTCTGCCCGCTCATCCGGCCGAGGACTGTTCACCTCTACCGACTTGGCCTTTTTGGTCTTTTCGGCCTGAGCTTTGGCCAGCGCCTTTTCTGTCCTGGCCACCTTTTCAGGATCTCTCTCCTTCCTCTTCTTGGAAGCCTTAGGCTTCGAAGGATCCTGCAAACAATCAAGGTCAGGTCGAAGCAAAGAGAAGCGACATTCGGGCAAAAGCAGAAACCTACCTTGGGGTTTTTAGGAATGCCGATTTTCTTGGCTTTCAGCTCGGCCTTGAGCTGAGCTGCTCTCATTACAGCATAGTTAAGCTTCTCGGCCATATCGGGGTCGGACTCTAAAAGATATGTTAGGGAGCAAGCTGCAAAGAAAAACCAAGTTAAAAGATGTAAAAAGAGAGCAAAGCAAGTAAAGTAACCCCCTCGGCCGATTACCCCTGGGGAATGTCCGACTCAGCCCGACAGCCGACAGCAGGTGCTCATTTTTGAATAGACGGCAACTCGGTAGCCAATTGCTAGCCACATAAACTTCCCCCTCTTGGACAATCTGGGCTTCAGTTTGCATGTAAATGGCTGCAACTGCCTCCTCCTCGGACATCTTGGGGACCCGGAAATTCAACTCATGGTTCGGCTCAACATCCGGTCGGACGGTTGGGATCCCCCAATCACCTCCAAAATAGACAAAGGCAAATTCCCTCCTGAATCCTTTCTGAGATGAAGGGAGGTCGAGCACCACCTTATATCCCGGTCGGGCTTGGAAGTACCACCAACCCGGACCGTTATCCCCTGCCATCATCTCGACTAACTTAAACATGTTGCGCCACAGAGTGATGGTGGGCTGGACGCTCAGCATGGCGCAAAGAGTCTGAACCGCTATGATTCCCCCCATGAGTTCGGGGAAATTTGACTTATCGTCAAGTTGTAGGCATTCAAAAGCTCCTTCACAAAGGGGGTCAAAGGAAACCGAAGTCCCATCTCCATGGATTTGTAATAGACCGCGGTACAACCTGGAGGGGGAGTCAAAACTGTATGGAAGGCCTCCGGTCGGACCAGCATGTAAGGGGCTCTTATTTGAAACCTCGCCGCTTGCCCCCTTGGATCTTCAATAAAGGCCTTCATCAACGATAGCAGAGGAAACTTAGATCCAGGACCCCCCTTCGGATCCAGGGCCGGAAACTCCGGTCGGCCGGAAGTAGACGCTTCTTCTTCGCCATCCGACATGGTCACCCTCACTACACCATCAGCAATATATTTGTCTAAGTAACTGGCTTTGGAAGAAAAGGCCAGGGACACTTCCCAGGGGAAGGGAACAGCGCCCTCGGCCTCTTCCTCTATTGACGATGAGGGGCTTGGGAGCAGAACCGCGTCGGGAACGGTCGAGGGGTCGGAGCAACTTATTAGGGTTGACACCAGTGGTATTCCCATCCCCCTCACCTCCTCGGACCGATTGTAGGGAGGTGAGGTCGGAGGTGTCACCGACTCGGACGATTCTCCCATTATTGTATGGACAAGGGAGTCGGCCGAGGATTATTAAAAAGAAAGCAAAAAAGGAAAGCTAAAACAAGAGCGTACCTGGTCGGACGATGAAAATCGGAAGATCTGCTGAGAAGTTAGAGAGAAGGGAGAGCTTTTAGAGAGAGAAAGAGAAAAACTTGTAAAGGATGCACAAATGATTTCTCTCTCCTCTCCGTACATATATATAGGCATGCCTCGGGGGGCGCCCTTTCATGGGCCTATTAAATGCTTCCAGATGGCACCATTTCCCTTCCAAAAAGCAGTCCATGGAAGATGAATCGTCGCATTTTTTGGAAAGCTTCTAGCTCAACCACCCAGCTAAGAGAAGCCATGGGGCATATCGCTGATTTCCAGCTCAACATCACCCGCTCGGCCATAAAAGTAGACTCGCCAAGATGACAGTCTAGATTCCCTTTACTTAGCCAATTCAACTAAGTACTAGGGAACACCTGGTCGGCCTCTCCAGGGCTCAATAGCCCCTGTCCGAGCTGCGCCCGTCCACCTAGAACCCGGTCGGTCACATGGGCTACCTCACCCATTGTCCGACCAGGTCTCTGCAAACTCCCTTCACTTAGCCAAAATTCACTAAGTGCTAGGGGGCACCTGGTCGGCCTCTCCAAGGCTCATTAGCCCCTGTCCGAGCTGCGCCCGTCCACCTAGAACCCGGTCGGTCACATGGGGCTACCTCACCCATTGTCCGACCAGGTCTCTGCAAACTCCCTTCACTTAGCCAAAATTCACTAAGTGCTAGGGGGCACCTAGTCGGCCTCTCTAGGGCTCATTAGCCCCTGTCCGAGCTGCGCCCGTCCACCTAGAACCCGGTCGGTCACATGGGGCTACCTCACCCATTGTCCGACCAGGTCTCTGCAAACTCCCTTCACTTAGCCAAAATTCACTAAGTGCTAGGGGGCATCTGGTCAGCCTCTCCAGGGCTTGTTAGCCCCTGTCCGAGCCGCATCAACCACCCGGAACCTGGTCGGCCAGTCATGGGGCTCCCCAGCCCCTCAGCCGACCTGGTCTCCTCTTCAACGACCTGGTCGGTCAGTCAAGGGGCTCCTTAGCCCTCAGCCGACCTGGTACCCTCTTCAAAGACCTGGTCGGTCAGTCAAGGGGCTCCTCAGCCCCTCAGCCGACTTGGTCTCCTCTTCAATGACCTGGTCGGTCAGTCAAGGGGTTCCTTAGCCCTCAGCCGACCTGGTACCCTCTTCAAAGACCTGGTCGGTCAGTCAAGGGGCTCCTTAGCCCCTCAGGCGACCTGGTCCCCTCTTCAAAGAACCGGTCGGTCAGTCAAGGGGCTCTTTAGCCCCTCAGCCGAGCTGGTCTGCCCTTCAAGGACCCTGGTCGGTCAAGTTGGGGCTTAGTCCGTCATCCGAGCTGGTTTCCCCTTCATATGAACTTTGAAATTGAAGGCGTCTGGCCACAATGGTCCGACTTGGTTCCCCTTTTCGATTTCCCGACCAGGTTCCAAGGGGGACCCATTATGCCGACCCGGTACCTACTGAAACACCTGGTCGGTCCACTATGTTAGCCGCGCTGAAATCACGGACCTGGTCGGCGCCTGCCAGACCTGGTGTCCCTCTAATCTTCTCCAATGGAGGTCGGTCATCTGATCGTGAGGAGAAATCTACGCCACCAAGGGGCTTCACCCGGTCGGACGGCCCTTCTGCCCCTTCCTGGCGTGGGGCTAAATGTTTGGGCCCATTAAATCCCTCCAAGAGTCTCACGCCATGTGTCACCGCCACCTTAACTCCGTGGGTCCCACCAAGCTACAGCATGGCTGGCCAATATTTAGGGATCCATGGGTCCCACAGGAATCACCCTTGAAAAGGTATCATCAATCCCTAAGTGAGCTGTCTTATCCAGCACACCACTTTCTAGGAATTCTCACCACTATAAATACCTCTTGTCACTTCAATGCAAAGGTATTGAATTCTCACTAACTAACTTGAGTTTCTCACTCTAGACTCTCTCTCTACCTCAATCATCAACTGACTTGAGCGTCGGAGGGGCGATCCCAGAACAACCCCCGGGGTAGTTTTTCTGTGTTTTGCAGGTTTCCGGTGAACTGATAACCAGCTCTGCTCAGACCTAAGGACTTGCTCAGCACAGACTATTAACCTTAATTTCTAGATAGAAACAGATACATTTGAGGAAGGAAAGGTTTCCTAGCAAAAGGAAGAACAAGCTTATGCCTCGAGCTGATGGACCATTTGAGGTTATTGGAGTCATTGGAGATAGTGCTTACAAAATAGATTTACCAGATGAGTATGGGAATGTAAGTGCTACTTTCAATGTAGGTGATCTATCTCCTTACTATGATGATGAGAATTTGAGGGCAAATTCTTTTGCGGAGAGGGAGAATGATATGGATGCAAAGGCACTTGTTAACCATGAGCCTATTGACTTGACCATGGACACTTTAGGGTTCCAAATCAAGAACAAGAACCAAGTCTTGGCTTGTGTGCTAACATGGGACTTGGATGATGGCGTGGAGAGGTGTCCTAGTTTTGTTAGGATTACTCCTTGCTTGCTACATAGAATCCTAGTAAAATAAGGATTGCTATGTTTATGTTTTATGTTTTACAAGATAAACATGTGACTTGTACATGTTATCTTTTAGGCGTGTGTTTTAATAATTAGGAGTAGGATAAGTTTAAGTTTTCCTAGTAGAATTAGGATAAGTTTTCATAGTTGGATTAGCCTGAGTTGTACCCTATATAAAGGGGACGTTTTCTTTCAATAATACTTAGAGATTTTGTGTGTTTAAACTCATTCTTGATTGTGTGCTTTTTGCTTACAATTGAAACCATTAATTATTCTTCAGGAGTGTTGAATACTTAGTGTTAAACATCTTAAATTCAGGAGTGTTTTTAAGAGTGTTTAGAGTCTTTATTCAAGTTTCAGGATTGATCTTGAATAAATTCATATCCCTTGTTCGACTTTTATGCTTGTTAATTCGAGTTCTTGGAGTCTTTTCTTCAAGATTC
Organism: Beta vulgaris subsp. vulgaris; assembly: GCF_026745355.1. Lineage (NCBI taxonomy): Eukaryota > Viridiplantae > Streptophyta > Magnoliopsida > Caryophyllales > Amaranthaceae > Beta > Beta vulgaris. Next base: position 7,172,603 of record NC_079202.1, on the reverse strand, counting down.
ATATTAATAACTTGATTATTAGACTTCTTGGTTTAGTAATCATATCATTGGGCGCCTAAAATAGGCAATTAGGTACTTTTTCGGTATTTTCAAGTCAATTTCTAATAAATATTACTCTACTCTGAGATGTTCAAATAAAGCTAAATAAAATCAGCCAAAATTGAGATTGAAACAAAAAATGATTACACTAAACCCCATGTATCGTAAGCCGAACTCCCAAAGTAGGGCGTTTCGCACCTGGACCCCGACTCGCTGACCGGTCTGCGAGACCCCTGTGCTAAATATTTCGGAGCGCCATGTCTAAGACATTCTACTAGTTTTATTCGAATTTTTTTAATTACATTAGAATTTCCCCGTAATATAACGAGATGGTGAAAAAAAAACTAGAAGCCGTTGGAAAATGTGAACTTGTCGAATTTTTTAAAATCTCGTATTCCTTTAGTGGAGGAAATGGAAGTAATGAGAGAGAGAGTGAAAGATGAGAGGGAATGGAAGAGGTGAGGAAGAATGGAGGGGGGGATGGAAAGGAAATGAGTGAGGGAATGGGGAATGAAGGAGAAAGAGAAGGAAAGACCCTTGTATTTTTATAAAAAAAGACAGGGTGTTAGTAGGAAATTAAAAAACAGGGCAACATTTAGCAAATGAGTATTATTTGTATAGTCCCATATCATTCCTGTTGGAATTTATGTCATTATGCATGTTACACAATAAGTATGGTGAAATATGTTACACTCAAGACACACTCTTTTAAAAAACAAGTTCACAAAAGTTACTTCATACAAAATTAAGGGTCACAATCTAAAATCAATTAAAAAAATTCCATCATTCAGAATTTTGATTGAACAATCGGGAGCAATTTACTTATGATATTTAGTTGACATTCATGAAAAGTATATAATGAATTATGAGTTCAATACATCTTGTTTAGCAGAAAGACGAGTATTCCTTGCTCATTATCAGACAATCACTTATGGTGAGGCTAATAGTTTTCATTTCCCATCTCATGGAAAACCCTTTTCGCTCCGCTTAGCCTATCCCCCTCTAGAGGTATTTTAGTGATAGGTTCTATAGGAACTGAACGATCCTATTTGGTCAAATACCTAGCGACAAACTCCTATGTTCCTTTTTATTACAGTGTTTCTAAACAAGTTCTTGGATAACAAGCCTCGAGGTTCTCTTATTACCGCTAGTGACGATAAAACAACTCACCATCTATAACGTCCCATATTATTTCAACCATATATGATTACTCCATTAAAGCAGTAGGATCTCAAGTGGATACATTAAAAGACTATAGATTTTTTTTTTTTTTTTAAAATAGATGAAATACTATGTTAGGTGTTAATAAATTCAGAGTACGGGTTGTTCAAAGTAAAGTGTAAACGCTAAACATCTTGGTTATTGGCTTACTAATGAGTCAATTAAATGATTTTGCAAGTGAGGGATATCAATTGTTATACACATTCTTTTTTTTTTTTTCCTTCCTTTTCCTCTATTATCAAAAGGAAGATTGGTTAAGCTAGATTGGTTGATCTATAAAGTAAATTTTGATCAAATAGGATCTTTTTTTTACCTAATAAAAAATAATACTTTTTTTTGTTTAACTATATACTTGTGCTTTTTAGAAAGACAAAGTTAGAAAAATTGTTTTCATTCCTTTTTTTCCCTATTTTTGGATGCCAAGTAGGAGAGGAAAAAAAGCTTCACACATACCCTATGCAATTTCAGCAAGAAATCGCAGGAGAAGGCGGTCAAGCCGACATCTTGGTTTTATCAATGCAGGGGAGACCTGAATTCAGTTGAACTGTCTGAGCTTGTTTCCAAAAGTAGCAAGTAAATAATATGGTTTACAGCAAATTTCAATCACTGAGTTACTGTACAAAAATTGTAAAAAAGGGGAGGTAAAAGATGGAAGCTTTGAATTAAAGAGAGAGAATGCATTTCAACAAGTGGAGAGTGGAGTAACGAGTGAGGGCGTGTTTTACTATGAAGGTGATTTGATGGGGAGTGAATGTGGGGGAGTGCGTGAAAACTGAGTTAGAGTGATTTGGTGGCGGGGAAGTGGTGACAGTTAGGGGAGCGGGTAGCGGGTAGCGGGGTGGAAGGCCAGAAGGGGAGGAGGAGGGAGCACTAAAGGAAGGAGGGAAGGAGGGAGGAAAACAGAGGGATAAAAAAAAAAGAACAAAAATTAGTAATGTTTACCTGATACAGCATGTTAGAAACCTAATGCGACTATCATTGTAAAATAACCTCCAAAATTGAGACTGAACAATACAAAACGAAAGTTGGGACTGTTTTTGTCAAAACATCCAAAGTTGGGACTGATTATATCAATTTTTCCGACATTATATTGTATCAAGTTGCTAATAAAATTACCAAAATGCCATGTATGTGACAAATTGTACAATATCGAAATGAGAGAATACTTTCCGGTAGTACACTACTCTTTGACTTTTATTTAGTTGCCAAAAAACGGACAAAGAAATCAAGTCGTTCAAGAGCGTCACATAGCCAATCAAGGAGTGCCACATAGGATACAACATTCAATAAGTGATAGTATTACAAAGCCGCGCATCCATCATTCAAAATAGGCTTCCTCTATAATCCCATTGAAATAACTTAATGTTAGAGAAAGAGAACACAAATAACAAATTAAAGATGTGGAATTATGCAAAACAATCACTCCGCTCAATTCAGATTAGAAGTGCATCCACGCAGTTAATCAGCTTAGGTATGTTACTTCAAATTTTATTTTTCTTTTGATTTTCGCTTGTTGTTATGTCAACGTGTTTTATTGGTAACTTTTTCAGTTTTTTCCAATATAAAGTTTTTGTTTCCATTGTTTTTTTTTTTTTTAAATAATTTCTGTATCGTAGGTTTAGTGCTGTCAACGGCCTTTATAATATGGCAATTGCTTGTTCTGGTAACCGGAACCGAAGCTCCTGTGGTGGTTGTTCTTACCGGTAGCATGGAACCTGGAATTCGAAGGGTGCGCTATTATTTTTTATTTTGATTATGTTGAATTTTCTTTGAATTTTTGTCCCACAATTATGAGATTGTATTTTTATAAAAATATTTGTAGCTTTAAACTATCTTTAGCACTACAAGAGTCGTAAAATTGTGTATGATAACTAACTTAATTGGTAAAGTCTTTTAGAATCATATGAAGACTTAAAATGAAATTAGGTCTATATTAATGAGTCGCTCATTTACTCAAAATATAAAGAGTGATAAAATTTGTATCCCATCAAAATACAATTGTTGGCACCAATACAAGATTTATATTATTGTACTTCATGTTAGTGTTTGTTTTGGACTTTAATTGTCGGAGGTAAGGAGTTTCTCTACCTAGAATTGCCTCCATCCCAATTTTTCACAAGTAGAGTGTGCGAGGCTCAATTATTAGCAAAAATTAGAGAAAAAAGTAATTAATAAAAAAGGTTATTTGATAAGTAGATTATTACTCATTTTGTTTCAAAATACAAGACATTCACATTTTACGAAAATTTGCTTTGACTACAAATATCTCTCATAATATGATAAATAAAAATTATAAATATTATACTCTTAGATTCGTCTTGAAAAATACTATAATAACATTATTTTTTAATCAAGATAAATTGAGAGTAATTAACAGTCAAAGTTCGACCTCAAACATTGTGTGTGCCTTATATTTTGAAATCGAAGGAGTAGGAGTTTAGGATCAACAAGAATGGGATTGGGGAATATAAATTAGACAGAGTAGGTTTAAATTTATATTTCACGGAGTAATTACCAACTATGATGTTTGTGTAGGGCGATGTACTGTTCCTTCACAACAAGAACCGTCCTATCAATTCGGGAGAGATTATTGTTTTCAAGATTGAGGTTTGTTCTTTGTGATGATATATTAGACATTAGACTTGTGGGTCTCAACTTTCACGTTGCACATAAGTGCTTATATAGTCGTTTGATTTAACAATTGCCAAATTTATATTTAGGGTACGTTTGATTCAACTTATTTTGTATTATCTTAGCTTATCTCATTTGAACTTATCTTATCTGATTTTATCTTATCTTATTTTTTTTTTTCTGAAATAAGTGAAGATGAGTTGAAGAGAACATCTTATCTTAACTTATTTGATTTTATCTTATCTTATCTTATGTGATTTTATCTTATCTTTTAAGATTTTAAGTAAGTTAAAATAAGTTGAACAAAACAAGACCTTAAAGAATAAATTGCTTGTTTAATCCTCTACATAATGCAAGTAAGGACCTCCATTTGATGGAAAGTAAAATATTTTAATTATGTACTTAATTTGTATTATACGTCTTTTTATTTATTTTAATTATTTTAAAAAGCTAAGGGTAATCTATACAAATATATTAAAAGGATAAGCTTGCAACAAGATTTGAACCCATGGACTCTTGTTATTATACCTGACACAATTACCATCTCAACTAACTTTTAATCATGCTTTAAGTGTCCACATTATTATATTTGTACTTTTTAAATGTTGAGTTTTCCTTAATAAATTTTAATGGAATTAAAAAAAAATGCAATATCAAGTTCGGAAAACAATACCAACCCGGGGCAACGCTCGGGCCCATATACTAGTTCATTTATAAAAAGGGGGAGAAATTGAGGATTCTTTTTACAAGGAGTGAGAATTGAACCTTTTGTTAGAGGAGTGGAAGGAGGACCTTACCACCACTAGGCAAACTTTGATTCTTTCGTCTTTTGCAGTCTTATATCAACTAAATGATCATCAATAATGTTTATTTATTCATCCTTTATACTGCTTTGACAACTAGTCTTTCTTTTGACAAAACAATTAGTCTTTAACTCTTTGCAATACACAATATTTTCTTAAATATAATTGTGATTTAATAGTATAACTGAATATGATTATCGTGGGTTCGGATAGTATATAATAGTCATTTAGTAAGTTGTTTGAAGTAAGTAAAAATTGTGTCATCTCTTAAGTTTATTTAGTATCTTGTGAATTGTGATGGATGTTGAAGAACAAGGAATTAATTTGACTAAGTAGTTTTCTAAATAGTAAATGAACATGATTGATGTACTATGTGAGATCCTGTCTCCATTCTTTCAAGTACCAACTTTGAATTGTCAAAAAAAAAAGTACCAACACAAGGTTGTGGATTTTAACGCTCTTGTAGCATATGTCCCTTATATAGGGGTCAATGAGTTATATGCTCTATGGATGATATTATCCAATAATAACGATATACTTCTGTATAGAATAACTTATAGATAAAACTATTGTCCAACTTCTAAGAGGGGGAAAAGCTATTTCGCCAAACTTTCTCTGCCTTCTCTCTAAATACAAAGCGCCTCTCACCTCTAATCATAGGAACTCCGCGTAGGTTTCCAGCGAGTTCCTCTTCAGTTTATCATTTTTTCCTTTCTCTACGCGATTTTTCTAGTCGGGTTCATACTTCGTTCTTTGGGATAGGTGTTTCCTTCCTGCGGCAGGCTCGCTCTAGTGGACTTACGTCGGCCTCCAGTAGCGTCACACCACCAGCATCACTTAGTTTTCCCCTTCCCCTAGTGTTTCGTCTGTCTTCCCCTAGTTTGAGGTAGTAGGCGACTTTGTTGCCTGGTTTTAGTTTTGGGCTTCCTCCTCCCCCTCCCCTATTTCGTGGTCTTTAATTTTAAGCTAAGTCTAGGCTTCCCCTCTCCCATTGTGGTCCCTGGTCAGTGTTTCACAGTATAGGTTTAGGCTTTACCTTCCCCCTGCTATCGCGTCGCCTACCTCAAATTTGAAGTTTTGGCCGGTAATTTCATCACTGCGTGCCATCGAGTCCCCTCCCTAGTCTTTAGTTATTCATAGTCGTTAGAGTTAGTTCCCCTCCCAGTCCCTCAGTAAGTGGTGCTTGAAGTTTTAGGTTGTAGCTTTCCCTTTCTCGATCCCTTGTTAGTACTTGTAGTCGTAAGTTATAAGCTCCCCCTTCCCATTCCCCTGCTCTAGTGTGAGACTCAGAGTTTAGTGTTCCCTTCCCCGTTCCGTACTAGTGTTAGTTATTGGTTCGTCTGGCTTGTAGTGAAGTCTTTCTTGCAGTTTCTGAAGGTTACACGACGTTGATATCGGCGTGGTATTATGTTATGAGATTGTATTGTTTGTCTTGTTTATGCTCTTAGTTTAAGCTTTAGCTTAGGTTTATTCAGATCCAGTTATGAATTTGTAGGGGTTCAAGTATTGGGTAAAATGAGAGGTGGTGGCTTCTTTAATCCTGTTATGGTTCAATCTTTTAAATTAGAGATGTTGTGGTGAGGTCTTCAGATCCGTAGTTTAGGTGAGTTATATTATTTCAATTTACCACAAGTTAATGTGATGACTTTCAAAGTCATCACACTCAAAAAATACATCTTGTGGGAGGCCCCCCAATTTAATTTGGGGCAAGTTTCGACCTCCACCCTTTCAGAGTTTCAGTATCGTGAGACTAAACTCTGTTTACCCTCGAACCAGGGTCAAAAGTTACCAATGGACGTGTTTGGGCCCATTTCTTGGACCAGCCCACCTATGGCAAAGTTACTAAAATGCCCCTACATCTAGGGAAGCCATCCCTCCACCAGCTGGAGGTGACCAAAATACCCTCATTTATTGGGCTCCTCTCCTCTATAAATAGGGGTTGTCTCACCAGACAAAGGTAAGCAACTCTAAGTTGCCAAACCCAGAGCATCTCTCTCTACATTGATCCCTTTCTCTCTCTACCTCAATCATTTACTGACTTGATCGTCGGAGGGGAGATCTCGGGACCACCCCGGGGTAGGCTAACCTTACCTTTTGCAGGATTCCGATGTACGGATAACGGAGCTCAGGCGTACCTTCTTGGGGCCCACATCAAGTTTCTCAGCACACATCAACACTTATGATCACCCTCAATTTCTTAGCAGAAACAGTTTGGCGCCGTTTGTGGGGAAAGTTCAAGAAGTTACTTCGCCACCACTCAACAAGATTCAGCTTGTTGCTACTCAGCAAAACTCACCTCATTGCTGCTCAGCAATGGCCCCAACCATGAAGACATGCTCCCAAGCCAACCGTTCCTGGAGAGCTCAAACATCCCAGATGCACCTATGGTGCTATCCCTCTGTCCGAATGATGAGGATTCCACCCCAATGGAGAATCCACTACGGAGTCGGTCATCCCGCAACATCAGGTCAGATATGAGTAGCTGACCCAATGCCCATAACTTCAACAAACGTCACCTTGATTGCATCTCATCTTCAACAAACTCTCCAGCAAAGTCGGATGTGTATGGTCTCCACTCGTCGTGAGGAGATCATTTGTCCTTCCTGAGATGGTCAGCCTAACCGGCTAGGGCCTAAATAGAGGGAAGGACCGTGTCAACCCTCAAAGGGAAAAACCTATTATCACTCGGAAGAGGTTGTATTGAAGAACACAACCCATGAAGACTGATCTGAACGAGGGGTATGGTGACTCAGAATCGTAAAACCTCTCCAGAATAAGAAGTGGCACCCTCGAGTTTATGAGGTAGTTCAGCCAGAGGGGCCTATTCATCAAAAACATCGACTCATCAGCGAGGTCTACTCATTTAAGGTACCCACTCATCCTTGGGTGCCCCCTCGACGAAAAGAATGTACTCAGCCAGATGTGCCTATTCACCATCAAAGGCACCAACTCATCAACGGTACCTACTCCTTTGATGTACCCACTCATCCTTGGGTGCTTGCTCAGCCGAGGCATCTACTCGGCCTTAGATGCCTGCTCAACTTATGAGAAATTTATCTCAGCTTCAAAGCCACACTATCAAAAGCCTTGCATCACCCAGATCAGTCCAGCAAAACTAAGACTATCAAGTCAATAAAGGTGAGCAAAAGGAGGCTCAAAAGGCTAGAATTTCGCCATGACACCTCCTCAGTCAAGAGGGAAAAATCTCACTAACATTGCCAAAAATGGCTAAGTACAGCATACCGGAACATTCATGACGTCAAAATGGCGAAGCTCAAATCGACCCATATCCTCCATATCTGGACCCGCTCGGTCACTAGGAGACCCCTTCTCCTTTGCTGAGTCACTCATACTTAGCGGCATACTCATTCAAGCTAAGTACTTTAATTGGCGCCCACTCGGACGACATGTGGCTCATTAGTCCCTTATCCGAGTGGCATCCGACCCGCTCAGCTGATAGGAGACCCTCTCTCATTCGTCGAGCTGCCCTTATACTTAAGCCAAATTTAGGCTAAGTAATTCACTGATACCTGCTCGGACAGGGACCCAGTCGGCCATCCTGTATTGAGCATATCTTGAAGCGAGGCACAATCTCGGCCAAGGGAGCTGCTCGGCAGCTTATACTTCGCAAAAGTTCGAGGGCGTTGCTTCCTAACTCTCACTGGGGCTTCTCACCCCCCCTCTCAGGCCTAGCAAGGTACCCCAGGAACATAGATCTCTCTTGGTTTCCGCTGGACGATCGCCTTGGGAAAGAATGATGCTACCCTATCCGATCATCCAGCGTGGGGCTAATTGCTTGAACGCCTCAGCTGGTCAAATGGATACACTTGATGGAGGTGCGATGATGTTCGTCATCTTCCTGAATAAAAAACTTCTCCAATGACACTCAAATATGGAGAAGCCTCCCCCGACTAACTTGGCCGAAAAAACGGCTAAGTATCAACAATTGAACCTACTCGAGATCTGAGTAGCGTCAGAAGACCTCCTCGGGAAGCATGGATCTCCCTGGCTTCCCCGAGTCGAGAATCTCCATCATGGGCACCTCCTCAGTCAGATAAGGAGCGTCCCACTAACTTAGTCGAAAAACGGCTAAGTATCAGCAATTGGACCTACTGGGAATCGGAGTAGTGTCGTAACCTCCTCGGGAGCATGGAGCTCAGTAGCCCTCTCGAGTCGAAAAGCTCCATCACTGGCACCTCCTCAGTCATAAGAGGAGCGTCCTTACTAACTTAGTCGAAAAACGGCTAAGTATCAACAATTGGACCAACTCGAGATCTGAGTAGCGTAAGAAGACCTCCTCGGGAAGCATGGATCTCCCCGGCTTCCCCGAGTCGAGAATCTCCATCATGGGCACCTCCTCAGTCAGATAAGGAGCGTCCCACTAACTTAGTCGAAAAACGGCTAAGTATCAGCAATTGGACCTACTCGGAATCGGAGTAGCGTCGTAACCTCCTCGGGAGCATGGAGCTCAGTAGCCCTCCCGAGTCGAAAAGCTCCATCACTGGCACCTCCTCAGTCATAAGAGGAGCGTCCTAACTAACTTAGTCGAAAAATGGCTAAGTATCAACAATTGAACCTACTCGGGATCTGAGTAGCGTTAGAAGACCCATGGAGCTAGCAAAGCCATCCCGGGTCGGGAAGCTCGTTAATTGGCACCTCCTCAGTCATAAGAGGAGCGTCCTAACCAACTTAGCCGAAAAATAGCTAAGTATCAACGACTGGACCTACTCGCAAGTCGAGTAGCGTCGCAAGACTTCCTCGGTGAAGCATGGGGCTCATATTAGCCCCCGAGTCGAGTGTATATCTCGCGGTACCTCCTCAGCTATGCCAGGAGTACCCTACCACTTAGCGAAAATAGCTAAGTGCAAACAAATCGAGTCGCTCGGCCACTAGGAGACCCCCTCTCCTTTGACGAGTCGGCCTCGTACTTAGCCAAATTCAAAGCTAAGTATTTCATCGGCACCGGCTCGGACAAGCATGGGGCTCATTGGCCCCTCATCCGAGCCGCGTCCACCCAACTCAGCCCAAGGAGGTCTCTCTCCTTGGTTGGGTCAATCTCCTAAGTCCCAGATTGACCTAGCGAGAGACGGCACCGGCTCGGACAAGCATGGGGCTCATTGGCCCCTCATCCGAGCCGCGTCCACCCAACTCGGCCTAAGGAAGCCTCCTTCCTTGGTTGGGTCACTCTCCCAAGTCCTAGATTGACTTAGCGAGAGACGTCACCGGCTCGGACAAGCATGGGGCTCATTGGCCCCTCATCCGAGCCGCGTCCACCCAACTCAGCCCAAGGAGGTCTCCTTCCTTGGTTGGGTCAATATCCTAAGTCCCAGATTGACTTAGTGAGAGACGGCACCGGCTCGGACAAGCTTGAGGTTCATTAGCCCCTCATCCGAGCCGCGTCCACCCAACTCAGCCCAAGGAGGCCTTCCCTTCCTTAGTTGGGTCGATCTCCTAAGTCTTGGATGACTTAGCGAGAGAAGGCACCTCCTCGGCCAAACTTGGGGCTCATCAGCCTTCCGAGTCGAGCGTGTATCTCGCGGTACCTCCTCGGCTATGCCAGGAATACCCTATTATTTAGCGAAAATAGCTAAAGTGCAAACAAATCGAGTCGCTCGGCCACTAGGAGTACCTCTCTCCTTTGACGAGTCGCTCTCATACTTAGCCAAATCAAACTAAGTACTTCATTGGCACCTACTCGGACAACATGGGGCTCATTAGCTCCTTATTCGAGTAGCGTCCGACCCGCTCGGCCACTAGGAGACCCTCTCTCCTTGGACGAGTCGCTCTCAAATACTTAGCCAAATTCAAGCTAAGTACTTCATGGCACCCACTCGGACAGCATGGGGCTCATTAGCTCCTCATCCGAGTGGCGTCCGACCCGCTCGGCTTATTGGAGACCCGCTCGGCGCAAGGAGTCGGCCAGCACAAGGGCCTACTCGGATAAGGTACGAAAAATAAGGGCACCCGGTCGATCACTCATCAAGGCACCCGAAGGCACCGGGTCGGCCCTCTCAACCAAGGCAATCGGTCGGCCAAGGGAGCAAGCTCGACCTCGACCGGCTCGGCCAAGGGAGCAAGCTCCACCTCGACCGGCTTGGCCAAGGGAGCAAGCTCGACCTCGACCGGCTCGGCCAAGGGAGCTGCTCGGCCAGCAAAGCTCGACCTCGACCGGCTCGGCCAAGGGAGCAAGCTCGACTTCGACCGGCTCGGCCAAGGGAGCTGCTCGGCCAGCAAAGGTCGACCTCGACCGGCTCGGCCAAGGGAGCTGCTCGGCCAGCAAAGCTCGGCCTCGCCTCGATCATGTTACCCGGTCGGCCAGTGGACCCGGTCGGCCAAGAGAGCGGGTCGGCCCGTGAAGTCGCTCGGCCAGCATAGCTGCTCGGCCCATGAAGTTGGTCAGCCAGCATAGCTGCTCGGCCCATGAAGTCACTCGGCCAACATAGCTGCTTGGGCCGTAGAGCCGTAGACCCCTGTGCTTGGTTAATCCTAGCGCCAGAAGATTATTGGGTGCCGCTCAATATCGGCAAAAGTGCAATCAACTTATTCCGCCAATCAACCGCACTAAAAATTGTGTTTTCCACTCCGATCACTTGGCGTGGGGCTAATTGTTTGGGCCCATTTCTTGGACCAGCCCACCTATGCCAAAGTTACTAAAATGCCCCTACATCTAGGGAAGCCATCCCTCCACCAGCTGGAGGTGACCAAAATACCCTAATTTATTGGGGCTCCTCTCCTCTATAAATAGGGGTTGTCTCACCAGACAAAGGTAAGCAACTTTAAGTTGCCAAACCCAGAGCATATCTCTCTACATTGATCCCTTTCTCTCTCTACCTCAATCATTTACTGAATTGAGCGTCGGAGGGGTGATCCCGGGACCACCCCCGGGGTAGGCTAACCTTACCTTTTGCAGGATTCCGGTGTACGGATAACGGAGCTCAGGCATACCTTCTTGGGGCCCACATCAAGTTTCTCATCACACATCAACACTTATGATCACCCTCAATTTCTTAGCAGAAACAGGACGTAACTTCTTTGATACTTCAATTAGTAAGATCCCAGGAAGTCGTTTCTGTTTAAGGGCCTTGGGAACTGTGACAATCTATTTCTGAAGATTGTATGAGTGTCGTCTCTCAACAGGTTTCCTTTCATATCGTGTCTTCTTCAGCAAGACATTGTCCCCAATTCCTGCTACCATTGTTCGTGCTAAATTTAAGTCGGTCTGGATATGTAATAAGTTATTTTTGTTTCTTAGAATATGTATGACCAAATGAAGCTCCTCTAACTTTAATTTGCTTTGTTTTATGTCTAGTTGTACCACCGTTATGATGTACTTCCAATTTTACTTGATGCAAAATTAACCCGTTGTAAAAAAAAAAAGGAATAGCTTATAGATATGATATTATTAAAATTGAATAAATATGGACCAATATGACCATTGTATCTCTCCCTAGACCACATTAATAGCAAACTTAGCTAGGCTTGTTCATAAAAAATAGTTGTTGGTGGTAAGCTTTTAGGTTTCAACTGTGAGTTGTGAGATTTTGATGGTAAAATTACTTATTAGCTTTTAGCTATGGAATTGGCTATCTAAAGTAAAAGTATTTGATAAAAATAGTTGGCAAAATTAATGTGTAAATAATATGCAAAAATGGTAGCTTTTGACAAAAGCTAATTAACATTAGCTTTTGACAAAAGCTAATTAACATTAGCTTTTGACAAAAGCTAATTAACAGTAGCTTTTGACAAAAGCTAATTAACATTAGCTTTTGACAAAAGCTAATTAACATTAGCTTTTGACAAAAGCTAATAAACTTAGTTTTTGACAAAAACTACTCAAAAGCTAAAAGCTATCCAAAAATTACCTCTAAAAATTATGTCGTCCAACACTAAAATAATTTTTCAAAAGTTAAAAATTACCCAAAAACTACCTAAAAAACTACGCGGCACATGTCGATGTCGATTATGTCCCTAGCAATGCTAGCATAGATACATCCCACATTTTGTATATTTGCATCATAAGGCACTCATTTTGAAGAAAAAGTTTCGAGAAAGTAAACCTACAAATAGACCAAATCTTTTCTCTAACTACTATTAAGGGCCTGTTCTCTTTGGCAAAAAACAGCTGAACTGAGCTGAACTTATTTCACCGTCATTCATTAGCTACCAATCTTAATAGCTCAAATCTTTTCCCTAATTGTACAAATATGAGACGATTGTTGTTGTATAAATTACATACTTGATTTCTTTACATTACGTTACGATCCTTCATTAGGGGTAACGAGGTGATAGCCATGTTTTACGACTGTGTGCTACTTATGGTTCTTTAAATTATTTATTAATTATATATAAAATATATATTTTTGATTAGCTTTTGGTTATTTCAGGGAAAGGACATCCCTATCGTTCATCGTGTGATCAAGGTATAAAATACTCATAACATCTTCCTAGCCAAGTTTCCAAAGAACTGTTAGAAATAGTGCTTCAAAGTATGATTTCTAATTTCCAGTGATTAATTTGTCTAAAATATTACTAAGTGTCAAAGTAGATTGGTACGACCAATTCGACTTGTGTGTACTTGGTTTACAGTAAAATTAGTATACACTGGGTTCAAGCACGTGAATCGGAACACACACTATTATACTCCCTTCCTTTTTTTTATTTGCTACATTATTGCTTTGGGAATGAAGCCACTAATTTGATTATTTTAAAAGTGAAAATATAGTCATATGTGATCTTGTTAGATTCATCTTGACGTGTAGATTCATAATATTAAATTTTTATAATTTATTAAGGGTTAAATAATGCCTTAAAAAATTGTGCACAACAATGTAGTAAATAAAAAAAAGCATATGTAGTATTATACAAAAACCCTCTATATCACAAACAAATGCAATTAAGGGTGGGAATGAGCCGAACCGAACCCGAATAGTGGTAGGCTCGAGTTTCGAAAATGAGGTCTGACTCGAGCTCGAGGCTCGTCGAGCCTCAAAAATGAGTTTGTGCTCGTGTTTTGGAATGTGAGGCTAGGCTCGGGCTCGTTTTAGGCTCGAGGCTCATGCTCGAATAAATGCTCGAAAATAAGTTGAAGAAAAGATAAAGACTTCTAACTTACAAATGAGAATTCTTAATGTTGTTGTTCATGCTACGCTACTCAGCGTTAGAGTTGCTACACCGTACCTGTGGTGGGTCGCCGACCATGGATGTTCCAGCAGCTGGCGATGATGATGAGTGAGAGCCGAGAGATGCCACGGTGTGAGTGAGAGGCGAGAGATGCGATGGTGTGAGTGAGAGGTGAGAGATCCAACAGTCCGAGACTCCGAGTGAGAGGTGCGACGAGCGGCGGTCAGCGACGTTGTAGCGGTGTCGAGCTGAGGTAGCAGCGACGGTGAGGGGAGATACGTGAGATGTGAGTAGCTTGAACAATTTAGGGGGTGTTTGGTTCACTAGTTTTAGGTATGAGGTATGGGTTTGAAATCAACAAAACCCATACCTAGTGTTTGTTTAACTTATTTCTAAATTTTAAACCCATACCTCAAACCCATAAGGTATGAGGTTTAGAAACCCATGGAAGGAGGTGGGTATGACTCATACCTTGGCTCTAGGTATCAAATAAAAGAAGATTTTTCATTCCTCAATGAAACCAAACACAAGGTATTAAGTATCAAGTTCCAAACCCATACCACCTTGGTTTCATTCCTGATTCCAAATCCATACCATCATATGAACCAAACGCCCCCTTAGGGTTTTGGGAGCTTTTGTTTTTGACAAATGCAGTTTGTAAAGTAATGAACTAGTTATTAGGCCCGGGTTATGCCCCGGGCAAGGAAAATTTTCATTTATTAAAATTATAATTTAAGATGATAACAATAAATATTATTTGGTCTAGTGGTTAAGACTTTAGTGTATGTTCTTGAGGTCCCGGGATCAAACCTTACATTATGCAATTTCTAATTTTTTTTTATTGTTGTGGATTACATGGAGTAAAACTCCCTTAGGGAGAGCGCCACGTGGCACCGTTTCTGGCTTAGGCACGCCTTTTAATATATTAGTATAGATTTGAATTTGGTCGAAAGTTGAACAGCACAAGAGAGTGGTGTGTTTTGGTTGTGTTTATCCTTTTTTTAAAAAAATATAATTTTTTAATATTTTGCCTTTTTTTTTTTACTAATGAGTAATATTATTTTTTGTATATTTTTTAACAAAAAAATAACTCGAGCTGTTTGCGAGCTTTTCGAGTCGAGCTTAACATAGCTCGTGGCTCGTGTTGTCAGGTCTTGAGCCAAACCCGATCCCGAACTCGAGCCGAGCCTTAGCGACCCGAGTGACCGAGCTTTCACTGAGCCGAGCTCGAACAATTCACGAACATGATTGTCTCATTACAACCTTAGATACAATGTGTAAGAGAGAAATACACTATATCACAAACAAATACACTATTAACACAAAGAAACACTATAGCTCCTACTAAAATAAAACACTATAGCATAGAGAAACACACTATACCACATACAAACACACTATATCAAAACTGACAATATTATCCTAATCTTTTATAACAAGTTTAATTGTAAAATCAACTATAATACACTGAAACACACTATATCACAAAAAAATACACTATATAAGAAAGAAATACATTACGTCACAAACAAACACATTGTATCACAAAGAAACACTATCATAAATAAACATACTATAGCACAGAGTAACACACTATACCACACACAAACACACTATATCGAAACTAACAATATAATCCTAATCTTTCTATAACAAGTTCAATTGTACAATCAACTATATCACGAAAACTGAAAAATAGAGTAAGAACTTGAAGAGAGAGACAATGAAGCAGTTATGAGAGAGAAATAGGAAAGACAAGGAAATATGAGGAGAGAGAAAGACAAAATAGTAGAAGTTGTAATCATTACAACCTACATAACTCTATTGGGTGACCACTAATTAGTGTGCATTGGGTTCGTACGAGTTTTTTTTTTTTTTTTTTTTTTTTTGTAGTATGACTCAACTAGTTAGTTCCTTAAATAAAGCAATTATCATATTAGTGGTGCTAGCATGAATCGTGGGCTATGACCCTTAATTTTAGGGTTTTTTTATGTACTTCCTGCGTTTCAATTTAGTTGTCACACTTTTAAAATCACGGATCACTAGACAATTTTTTGAGACCAAAGAGATACAAAAAGAAAATAAAAGAATCCCATGTGATAAGAGAGAGATCGAGAAAAGTTATTACCCAAAATGAAGGTGTCACAGCTAAATTGAAACTTCCTAAAATAGAAAGTGTCACAACTAAATTAAAATGGAGGAATTACTTCTTCTTTTTTCTCTATTTAAAGATTTTTGTAAACATTTTATTGATTGAATTGAAAACAAATATGTCATTTAATTTTCCCCTCTCTCATCTTTATTATAATTTCAACAAGATTTTACTCACAATACATCTTAACAAATTTCTTTTACGATTTTTCACTTGGTACCCCCGTGGAATATTAAAATTCAACGAGGTACCCCTATAATTTGAAAAATGCACCCGATATCCTTACTATTTAAATAAAATGTATGAAATGCCTTCAATGACTAACAACGTTAAGTTTTTGTTAGGATTTGGGGAGTAAATTCCTTTATCTCATCTCATCTCTTCTCGTTTTTTTTCTTTTACCCAAATTTTCCCTTTCCCTCCCCCGTTTTCAACCATCTATCCCACACCACCACCCACCACTGCACCACCCACCACACCCCCTCTTCTTCGTTGCATCCTCTATCTCCTCTCGTGCTCCATCTCTTTCCATCCTCTGCCGCTGCATGCTTCACCGTTGCACCACCACGGCCACGCTCCCGCTGCCGCTGCCATGACCCACGTGGCCACCTGTCGTTCATTCTTCTCCCTTAGCTATGTCCCTTTCACACACTTCTCTTTCTCTATCTACTCCTCTGTCTATTGCACCACACTTGCTCGACCCACTGTGCCGCCACACCATCACTTTTCGCCGCTTGCCACGCCCATTCCCACCACACTCATGTGAAAGCCATCCCATAACCCTGGCCGACGAAGACAAAGATCCCCCCTCCCCTCAAAAAATTCCCCCACCCATCAAAAAACCAGACCGTTCTAGTTTTTCTGTGGGTGGGGGAATTTTTTGAGGGGAGCCTGGTAGATTTCAAGGAATGGGGGTAGTTTTTAAGGGGGTGGGGGAGGTTTTCGCGGGTGGGGGGGGGGGGGGAATTTCCGTCGTTTTCCCCGGTGGGAGTGATTCTCCATAGGCAATGCGGCGGTAGTGGTGGGTCGAGGGGGTGGTTCTCCGTGTGACAGTAGTGGTGGGGTAGGGGAAGGGTGGCTGTAGTGCAAGTGGGGGAAGGGTTTTGGATTTTTTTTTCAATATAGTTAATTAGGATTTTTTATGATTTAATTGGTATTCATTTAGTTAATTAGGGATCGATTAGAATAATTAGGTTGATTTGACTTTAATGACTAACGAAAACTTGACGTTGTTAGTCTTGGTATATTTCATGCAGTTTATTTTAATAGTGTGGGTACCGGTGCATTTTTAAAACTATAGGGGTATCCCATGCATTTAAAAATTTCACAGGGGTACCATGTGAAAAACCCTTTTTTTTTTACTTTGCTTGAAAATACCATTGAACTATTATTTTATCAAGCTAAGTGTGCCATTGAGTTTTGAAAATTTAACTCAAAGATACTCCCCCCTCCCCCCTCCCCCCTCCCCTGTCAAAGAATATAGTACTTCTCTTTTTTTGATGGGAATTAAGGAGAATGGAGGGAGTGGTAGGATTCTAAAAACAAAATTAATAAAGTCCTTTTCTCTTGAAACTATTTCTTTATTTTCCTTTTCTTTCAAAAAAAAAACAAAAGACAATAAATTTTTCTTGAAATGGTGTATGAAAGAAAGGTAGGAATATTTTAAAAAAATTGTGTAAAATTTGAAGATAATTTAATCCAAACAAATTGATAAAAAATGAAGTAATTAAGCACAATATTTTAGAACACCCAAAATGAAAGTAAACACTATATTATAGGACGGAGGGAGTACAATATTATGAGTTGCCCTAATAACCCTCTATAACAAACAAGTTCGTATGAATAGTATAATTCAATTGTAACGTTGTATTTCTGTCTAAATTTACTAATGGAACTAAAATGATCATATGATATAATGTCACTCGAATTTCCTGAAGTTTTCATATCTATATGCTCTCCACCAATTATGCAGGTCCATAGGCAGCATGATTCAAATGAAGTCAATCTAATGACTAAAGGTAATAATTGTCTAATTTTTCCTGATGCTTAAGAGTGAATTTATGAGCTAAAATTTAGTTTGACAGTTAGAAAAAGACATTAAGGATGCTTTTCAGTTAATACTGCTTTGGGATAGTAGCTGGAGCAGTATTAATCTGCTGTTGCTCTATTTATTGGCTCGAGCAAAAGGGTAGTAGCATGTGTTTTTCATTTTTTCTGATGTTCTATTGTTCTTTATTTTGATTTAAATGTTTGTCCTATTCTTGCCATGAAAAATGATCGTAACGCATACTCCAAAAATATAGTTTAACAAGATTTCGTTAGATTTGTTTTAATGTTTATACTTTTTTTTTATAACAGCACAGGGCCAGATAAGCCTCAAACCGACTTTTTCATAAAGATATATGTACATTGTTTATAAATTTTTAGTAATGCCTATTCCAAAATAAGTAATTTAAATGTGTAACGTATGGCATACTTTATGGGACAAAATACCTTTCATGCGTGACTGTGTAAGCATGCTTTTACAGGTGATAATAATGCGTTGGATGACAGTTACGGAATATATGCTGATGACCAAGTATGGCTTGAGAATCATCACGTAACAGGGAGAGTGGTGGGGTAAGTACTCCATCAATTAGAACATAGCAGATGTATTTTTTAGCTTCCTTGAACTATTTTCGATCTTTTTGTATTCGAATTTATGAATTTTCTGTCTAGCATGCTTCTTAGAACACACTGCAAGAATAGAATTGAGAGGGGGAGACTTTAGATTGTAAAATTGCAAGATGTAAACAATATAAACGTGAGAGTTAGTGAAATCAGCTAAGCAATCATCAGTGAGAATGTTGGTAAAGGTTGGGTAGCACAAATGGCGGCTCCACCTGACTTTGTATTAAGTTTCTTGTTGTATTACAAGGGACAACTCTCCTTTATATATAGGAGGTAAAAAGGGTTGCATACAATCCCTAGGATGATCTTATCACTAGAAGACAAATGTTAGCTCACATGCTAGTAGAATTAAGGAGTTGAAATATATACACATTATACTCCTTTACACTCCCTCTCAAGATGTGAGTGAGGTGAAATCTTCACACCCATCTTGCTGAGAAGCCTTCTGTGTTGCTGAACATTAAGTCCCTTAGTAAGAACATAAGCAAGTCGAAACTGAGAAGGAACATAAGATGGATGGATGATCCCTTCGTTAACTTTCTCTCGGATGAAATGGCAATCCACTTTAATGTGTTTTGTCCTCTCATGGTATACATGATTTGCAGCTATAGCCAGAGTTGCCTGACTATCACGTTTGAGTGTTGCATTGCTCATCTTTTTGAGACCTAGTTCCTTAAGCAAAGACATGATCAGCCAGGTGACTTCACAAGTAGTTAAAGCCATGGCCCTAGACTCAGCTTCCTCTGAGGATCTGGGTACTACAATTTGTTTCTTACTTTTCCAGGATATAGGAGATGTGCCTAGAAGAATGCAGTAGCATGTAGTTGATCGTCTAGGAAATAGACAAGAGGCCCAATCTGAGTGACAATATGCAGCGAGTTTAGCTGTTGCAACAATGCTGGTAAGTAGAATACCTTGTTCAGGTGCTTGTTTAATGTATCTTAGGGCTCTTTGTGTTGCCTGCATATGAATAAAAGTAGGTGCTTTCATAAACTGCCTTAGTAGATGAACTGAAAATGTTATGTTTGTTAAAGTCAGATATATATCAATTGACCTACCAATCTCCTCTATGCCTCTGGATTGGACAAGGGAGTTCCTTTCTGAGGCTCTAGTTTCACATGAGCATCTAATGGAAGCTTGAGAGATTTTTGTTTGTCTACACCATATTCTCTCAAGAGATATAGGGGATATTTTCTTTGTGAGATAAAAATTCCTTGAGAAGACTTTGTAAATTCCATTATCCCTAGAAAGTAGTTCAAGTCTCCCAGATCTTTCATATGAAAGGTATTGCTCAATAAGCCTTTCAGCTTCATAATTTCTGCATTGCTATTGCCAGTGATGATTTAATCATCTACATAAATTATGATGGCTGTGAATGTGTCATTTTTCTCTTGAACAAAGAGAGAGTGATCAGTATGAGACTGTATAAATCCAAATGAGAGCAAGGTAGTTGAGAGTTTGGTAAACCATTGCATAAGGGATTGTTTTATCCCATATAAGCCTTTTTGAGTTTGCATACATGTGCTTCTTGCTCCCCCCTGTCTGGTGTAATCTTCTGAAATTTTGTAGCCCATGGGAATGTGCATATAAATTTCCTCTTTTAAATCTCCATGCGAGAATGCATTTTGTACATCCATCTGGCATGTGTGCCATTGATTCATGGCTGCAACAGCTAAGAAAGCTCTAATGGTGCTCATTTTAGCTACTAATGCATAATTTTGAGTATACTCGACACCCTTCTTTTGATTACACCTTGTATTCAAGTCTAGCTTTCTTCCTATCCACAGTTCCATCAGCCTACTACTTTCTTTTATACACCCACCTGCATCCAATAGCCTTTTTTTCCAGGTGGAGGAGAGGTAATCTTCCAAGAAGTTTCATTTCCTTCCAGTTCTTGGAGCTCTTTTCTCATTGCTTCTACCCATATAGGTTGAGTTTCAGCCTCATAGTAAGAGTTCGACTCTTTCGTGTCTACTATCCTTCTCATTGTGTTTTGCAAAGTGTTCATTGACACTTGTTGTTGCACTTGGATCAAATGCTCCTACTTGTTCCTCACTGCTATGTCTATGAGAGAGAGTAACAAAGTCATTCATCCAAGTTGGATTTTTTACAGTTCTTATAGACTTTTTAAGGGTTGTTTGTGAGGATATATCTGTTTGTGGAGTTGGCTCAGGAACAGTTGGTATGGGATGTTCATCAGCTGGTGTATCAATGTTGTGAGAGGATGTCTCAACCACAACTTCTTCTAGTGTTGTATCATAAGATAAGGGAGTAGGTAGGCTAACTGGTATAGGTTTAATAAATGTGTTAGGTTGAGTGTTTGCATAGGAAAAATCTTTTCATAAAACTGCACATCTCTTGACATAAATTGTTGTTTTAGCAAGAGATTTTCAAGCTTATACCCTTTCTAAGCATTAGGGTATCCTAAGAACAAGCTGGGAACAACCTTAGTAGCAAACTTATCTTTTCTCTTGTCAGGATTATAGGCCATGGCCAAGCATCCAAATGCCTTCAATTGAAAACAATCAGGTTTTCTTCCGTACATCATTTCATAAGGTGTCTTGTTTTAAAGCACACTATATGGTAGATTGTTGATTATATAAGCTACAACATAACATAGTCCCCTAGTAGGCCAATGACATGTCTGCTCCAAACCACATAGATGACAAAGGAAAATTAGGTCGTTACTAATCTCCTAAAGTCAAACAAAATCTAAGTAAAGTGACAAGTAAGGGTCATTCTTCCACAAGGACCAAGGAACCCCAATATGTGTTAATTTGAAAATAAGCTAGGCCGAAAAAGAGTCGGAAGGTGTCAACTACCAACTAATCAAGTCTATTAAACTAAACTAACTACCAAGGAACAGCTAGGATTAATGAAAGGGATCTAACACCAACCAAATCATGATTTAGGCAATTAGAAAGGTGAAACATGGAGGAAAGAAAACCAAGCAAATAACCGAGGTTATTGACTCTTAATTAGCTCTAAGCCCTCTCTCAAGGGTGCATAAAACTTCCTAAGTCACATAACTAAGCCACTCTCATGGTCTCAAATATGCAACCAAGGGGATAAGTACAATGTCAATCCACTACTCATCCACATCTCACTCTCATGAGTAATTAAGCAAGATAATAGCATAAATGTCAACCTGAATCTCCTCTCTTAATTTTGATTAAGGTATCAATAAAACAAACATCCAAGTGGCCAACTAGAATGCAAGCAAATAGTAATCAAGCTATTAATCAATTAATAAACCCAATCAAATTCCCTAATTTCATATTCCAACTCCCAAATCAATCATTGTTGGGTTTTCACCTAAACCCTAACCAACAAACTACTCCATAAATACAAAAATGAAGACTTTAGAAAAATTAAGCACTAATAACATGATAATAATCATTAATCTAACATTAAACTAAAAAAAAAATCATAAATAATTAATTAATCATGAACAACTAATCTAAGAAAAACAATTAAAATAAGGTAATAAAAGTTGAGATAGAGCAAGAAATGCTCATTGATTAATGGTTGAAAGTTCAAGTACAAGTATCACCCTTGAATCTACAATCTTCCACCTTTCTTTGAATTTTCTCCCTTTTCTCCGAAACTAATCTATGGAGACTAAACCTCTTTAAAACTCTAAAACTCTTATAAAAACAAACTAAGAGTGATGAATAATTATATAGGCTAAAAAACTTACTTTCTAAAAAGTTGACTTAAGATATTTATACTCCTCCTAATAAAAAAGGAAAGAAAGAAAAAGAAGAAACAAAGAATGAAATAAAAGAAAATGGAAGAAAAAAAAAGAATGAAAGAAAACGTGTGTAAAAAGAAAATGAAAGAAAGAAATGAAAAAGGTAACTAAACCCCCAAAGCATCAGACCCTTATTTTCTATCTCTCGTCTTCTCCGCTGGAATTTCTTCCTTGCTTCGCCGCATCATCCTCATCATCAACGGTCCATCATCATAAAAGGTCCATCATCATCATCATCATCAACGAGAATAAATCACGGCCATTGATTTTCGATATCAATTTGCTTCTCTTTGATTAATCTCTACCGTTAATTCATGGCGTATGAATCAATCTTAAGATGCCACATAACACCACATCACGTGTTGTTTGTAAATGGGTGAGATTGATGAGCGCTCGCTCCGTGGTCGCTCAGACTTCCTGCCTAGCATTCTGTTTTGTGGCAAATTCAAACAGAGCACCCGCTCCATTTAACAGAGGAGCGCCCACTCCCTTTTGGTTTTGGGACAGATGCGAGGCTGTGGTGGAGATGGTGCTTGGTGTGGTGGTGCTGCAATGTAGGGGCAGAGGATGACGGTGTTTGGTGGGTGAAGGAAGATGGTGCTTCCGTGCTTGTGGCTTGGTGTGGTGTAGGATAGGTGGAGATGTGGTGAAGGTTAATAATTGTGTGGGGTGAAGGATATGTTGGCCATGAAGATGATGAAGTTTTGGGACTTTAAGCCAACAATGTTAGATGCATGAGGTCGTTTACAGAAAATGATGTGAACATGACTTTGTTCTCTATCGCTGATGGCATTTCCCCAAGTCCTGATGGATTTGGGTCATGCTTTTATAAGGATAGAATTGTCTGTTGTGGGTGCTGATATCACAAAAGTTGTGCTTAACTTCTTTGAAACATGGAGATTGTTGAAGGAGGTTAATACTATTGTGCTTGCTTTGATTCCCAAGATTAAATGACCTGAGAGCGAGTGTTACAAAATATAGGCCAATTGTCTGTTGCAATGTCATATACAAATGCGTAACAAAGCTGCTGTGTTTGAGAATAAAAGAGGTGCTTCCTGAAATAATTGCAGACAACCAGGGAGCTTTTATTCAAGGTAGATTCATCTCCCATAATATTATGATTTGTCAAGATATTATAAGAGATTATGGGAGAAAAAATTCTAGGTCTGGAGTGATTATAAAAATGGATATGAAGAAGGCTTATGACTATAGGTTAGTCATTTTTGAAAAAGATGTTGAAGGTTTTAAAATTTCCTGAAAATTTTATAGAGTTAGTGACACTACAAAAAAAAGTCCATTTAGAGACGGACAAAATCCGTCCCTAAATAGGTCAAATCCGTCGCTATATGGGCTTAGAGACGGATTTAGAGACGGATATTGTCCCTCTCTAAAACCCTTGTCGCTAATTCGAGTTAGAGACGTTTAGAGACGGATTTGCAAAATCCGTCTCTAAGCTTAGAGACGGATTTTGGAAATCCGTCTCTAAGTTTTAGAGACGGATTTTGGAAATCCGTCTCTAAATTCGCTGAAAATATAAAAAATATATAAACGAAATTAACAACACGATAGATCCTAATATTATCATGATTATATTTAATCACCTATTATTACCTACCTAGTTCAAGTTGATATCATTACCATTTAGGAATATCCCTTAAGTAAACCCGGTTCAGCTCTACAAGGGAAAGGATAAGAAGACTCCACAGTCGAAAGAATCGCTGTTCGTAGGAATCGAACTTGTAACCTCAAAAAAACGAGAAGAAGCTCCAACCAACTACACCAAATACAACTTGTATACTTCTCTACATAATATTGGTAATATGTAGAAGAAATATTAGAGACGGATTTTTAAAATCCGTCTCTAATTTAGGGACGGATTTGAAAATCCGTCTCTAAATTAGAGACGGATTTCTAAAATCCGTCTCTAACTTAGAGACGGATTTCTAAAATCCGTCCCTAAATTAAAGAAGCGCAATAAAATATTCGTATTTGAATTTAGAGACGGATTTTTAGAATCCGTCTCTAAATTTAGAGACGGATTTTAAAAATCCGTCCCTAAATTAGAGACAGATTCTAAAAATCCGTCCCTAAATTAGAGACGGATTCTAAAAATCCGTCCCTAAATTAGAGACGGATTTTGAAAATCCGTCTCTAAATTAAATAGGTGGAATAAAATATTCATATGTAAATTTAGAGACGGATTTTTTGAATCCGTCGCTAACTTTAGAGACGGATTTTTAAATCCGTCTCTAACTTTAGGGACGGATTTTCAAAATCCGTCTCTAAATTTATTTCGAGACGGATTTAAAAAATCCGTCTCTAATTTAGGGACGGATTTTTAAAATCCGTCCCTAAAGTTAGAGACGGATTTAAAAATCCGTCTCTAATTTAGAGACGGATTTAAAAAATCCGTCTCTAAATAAATTTAGAGACGGATTATCAATATTCCGTCTCTAAATTAGAAACGGATATATATCCGTCTCCAAAAATCCGTCGCTATATAAGCTTTTTTTTGTAGTGTGATGGAATGTGCTTGTACCCCAATGTTTTCTCTTTTGATCAATGGTAATTTGCATGGTTTTTTTGAAGGAAAGAGAGAGTTGAGACGAGGAGATCCTATGTCTCCCCTTGTCTTTATCATATGTATGGAGTACCTCACAAGAACCTTGAGAATTATTTGGGATAACCCAAACACTACAAAAACAAGCTCATATAGCGACGGATTTTTGGCGACGGATATATATCCGTTTCTAATTTAGAGACGTGTTAATTATGAGTTGAGATCTTGTGAATGGCATAAGGCTAACTTTGAATTCACATATCTTTCAATCTATAAATGATTTTGATGTGATTCAAATTGGAGGTGATAGCTTGTTCAAAGAGCTTTCCAACGATAGGTCATATGCCCAATTCCGATGAGAAACGAGAAAGTTACACCCGTTTTACGAATGACTGCCGAGAGCATACCGCGACTCGCGGTTTTGAAGATAAGTTCCGAATCAGTTTTTCTTTTTAGGGTTTTGTGCGGAGTATATTTTAGGGTTCTTGTGCGGGGTTCCTTATGTTATAAAAGGACTCTTAGTGTTCATTATTTACACAACTTATGAAACACTTTTAGCCTCTAGATTTAGGACTCCTTGTATTATTCTCTCTGATTTTCTCCATTATAGTGAAGAAGCTCTAATCCCCACCTGTGGACTTAGGTCAAATTTGACTGAACCACGTAAATCCTTGTGTTCTTTGTTTGTTCATCTTTATAGTTTTCTCACCTTTATTATTTCATTGATTTTCTGTTCCGCATTAATCAAACTACAACACCGATTTCCTAACAAATTGGTATCAGAGCTTGGTTGTTTAAGATCTTAGGTGTTTATAGAACAAGTTTTATTTTTTGATTATGTCAATGAAATTCGATATTGAGAAATTTGATAGGCAAGTAAATTTTGGCCTATGGCAATTAAAGATGAAAGCCATCCTGGTTCAAAGTGGTTGTCACAAGGCTCTAGAAGGTGCATCCAAAAAGCCTTCGGGTATGACGGATGAGAAGTGGGAGGAGATAGATTTGAAGGCACTCTCAGCGATTCATTTAAGTCTTTCTAATGAAGTTTTGAGAGAGGTTGCCAAAGAGACGACTGCTGCGGGTTTGTGGTTTAAGTTGGAGTCACTTTTTATGACAAAGTCTGTGACCAACCGTCTACTACTAAAATCTAGACTTCATGATCTTCGTCTAGTAGAAGGTAAACCGCTTGATTCTCATTTAGATGAATTCTTCTCTATAATTATGGATTTGCAAAACATCGATGTTGAGATCGATGATGAGGATATGGCTATTAGGTTGTTGTGTTCTTTACCACCTTCGTATGAGCACTTTCGAGATACCTTATTATATGGTAAAGATGATTTGAGTTTGCAGGATGTTAAGGAGGCCTTAACTCAGAGAGATTTAATTGACAATAAATTGGTTAATAAATCTAATAATTCTGCTCACACAAATGCTTTGGTTGCTCATGGTGGAAAGAATTCTGGAAAATCTGTAACTATTGTCATGTGAAGGGTCATATTAAATCTGAGTGTTGGAAATTAAAGAAGAAAAATGGAGAAAGGTCCAATGAGGGTCAATCTGCAAATATTGCCGACGCTGTTCTGATGATGATCTTGCACTTTAGGGTTACAAGATTTGGGGCTGCGGTTTCTACGATCTCTTTATGTTTGGTGCCCTTTTGAGATCTCTTGGTAAAACGAGAAACCGTGTGGATTTTGTTTTGGAGTCTATGATAGATTGTTTTTGAGTTTTAATAAAGTAGCAATCTTGGTTATGCATTAGATTTTGTTCTAGTTATGCTATTTCTTATCTCAAATTTGGTACTTTTGTTTTATTAATACAATTGCAATTTAGAAATTATTGTTGTCATTCGTTTCTAGAATTGCTTTGAGTTTGTTGTTGAGATGAAGAAGTGTTTGAAGAGAGTTTGGTCAATTTGAGAAGCATGCTGCGTTGGTGACTTTATCCTCTCGATCTAGGCCATGTGATGGTTTTGTATACGGATTTTGTGTTCAAAGGCGCAACAATACACAATTATAGAAGATGACCGTTTTAAGGATTGCCTACATGGGTAGGTTTATGGAATTTTGTTTAAGGTGGAGGTTCTATGGTGTTTGATTAAGCATCATTTTTGGTTCAAGGTGGAGTTACCTTGTTTGTTCGGTTTCAAGTCAAGGTGGAGATTGTTAATTATGACTTGAAATCTTGTGAATGGCATAAGGCTAACTTTGAATGTACATATCTCTCAATCTATAAATGATTTTATGTGATTCAAATTGGAGGTGATAGCTCGTTCAAAGAGTTTTCCAATGATAGGTCATATGCCCAATTCGATGAGAAACGAGAAAGTTAGCCCGTTTTACGAATGACTGCCGAGAGCATCCGCGACTCGCGGTTTTGAAGATAAGTTTCCGAATCAGTTTTTCTTTTTAGGGTTTTGTGCGGAGTATATTCTAGGGTTCTTGTGCGGGGTTCCTTATGCTATAAAAGGACCTCTTAGTGTACATTATTTACACACATTATGAAACACTTTTAGCCTCTAGAATTTAGGACTCCTTGTATTATTCTCTCTGATTTTCTCCATTTAGTGAAGAAGCTCTAATCCCTCACCTCTGGATGTAGGTCAAATTTGACTGAACCACGTAAATCCTTGTGTTCTTTGTTTGTTCATCTTTATAGTTTTCTCACCTTTATTATTTCATTGATTTTCTGTTCCGCATTAATCAAACTACAACACCGATTTTCTAACAAGACGGAATATTGATAATCCGTCTCTAAATTACAGACGGATTTTTAAATCCGTACTTTAGGGGCGGATTATCAATATCCGTCTCTAAATTTAGGGACGGATTTTAAAATCCGTCTCTAAATTTAAATATCAATATTTTATTGCACTTCTTTAATTTAGAGACGGATTTTAAAAATCCGTCTCTAATTTAGGGACGGATTTTTAAAATCCATCTCTAATTTAGGGATGGATTTTTAAATCCATCCCTAAAGTTAGAGACGGATTGAAAAAATCCGTCTCTAAGTTTAAATATGAATATTTTATTGCACTTATTGTATTTAGAGACGGATTTTGAAAATTCGTCTCTAATTTAGGGACGGATTTTGAAAATCCGTCTCTAATTTAGGGACGGACTTTTAAAATCCGTCTCTAATTTAGGGACGGATTCCTAAAATCCGTCTCTAAATTTAGAGAGGGATTTTAAAAATCTGTCTCTTAATTTAAATATGAATATTTTATTGCACTTTTTCAATTTAGGGACGAATTTTAAAAATCCGTCTCTAATTTAGAGACGGATTTTAAAATACGTCTTTAATTTAGGGACGGATTTTTAATAATTTAGGGACGGATTTTTAAAATCCGTCTCTAAATTTTGAAATAAATATTTTATTGCACTTCTTTAATTTAGAGATGAAATTTTTAATTTACGGACGGATTTTAAAAATCCGTCTCTAAATTTAGATATGATTATTTTATTGCACATCTTTAATTTAGGGACGGATATTGAAAATCCGTCTCTACATTTGGGACGGATTTAAAATTCCGTCTCTAAATTAGGAACGGATTTAAAAATCCGTCTCTAAATTAGGGACGGATTTTTGAATCCGTCTCTAATATTTCTTCTAAATATTACCAATAATACGTAGGGAAGTATACAAGTTGTATTTTGTATAGTTGGTTGGAGCTTCTTCTCGTTTCTTTGAGATCACATGTTCGATTCCTACGAACAGTGGTTCTTGCGACAGTGGATTCCCCTTATCCTTTCCCTTTTAGAGCTGAACCGGGTTTACTTGAGTGATATTTCGAACTAGTAATGAGAAAGACTTGAACTAGGTAGGTAATAGTCGGTGATTAAATATAATCACGATAATATTAGGAACCATCTTGTTGTTAATTTCGTTTATTTTTTAAATTTTCAGTGAATTTAGAGACGAATTTCGGAAAACCGTCTCTATAGTTTAGAGACGGATTTCGCAAATCCCTCTCCAAACTTAGAGACGGATTTTCAAAATTCGTGTCTAAACTTTAGAGACGGATTTCCGAAATCCGTCTCTAACTCGAATTAGCGACGAGGGTTTTAGAGAAGGACAATATCCGTCTCTAAATTAGTCTCTAAGCCCATATAGCGACAAATTTAACCTATTTAGGGACGGATTTTGTCCATATCTAAATGGACTTTTTTTGTAGTGAAATATTCAATATCATCCGAGGTGTTTGGGATTGAAAGTGAATCATCTCTGCTTTGCAGACGATGTGATTCTGCGTTGTAAAGGGGATTGTCTCTGTGTACACTATATTTAGGGTTTCAGATATTTTTCTGAAGCAACATGCCTTGAAGTAAACAAGTAGAAAATGGAACTGTATACAACTGGAATGAAGAGAGAAGATGTGCAACGTATTTTGGATGTCTATGGGTTTAGTATTGGTCATTTGCCTTTCAAGTATTTGTGTGTGCCCATTTGCTTGAAGAGACTTTCTTCAAAAGAGTGTAATAG
This sequence comes from Beta vulgaris subsp. vulgaris, assembly GCF_026745355.1. Classification (NCBI taxonomy): domain Eukaryota; kingdom Viridiplantae; phylum Streptophyta; class Magnoliopsida; order Caryophyllales; family Amaranthaceae; genus Beta; species Beta vulgaris. Next base: position 7,143,168 of record NC_079202.1, on the reverse strand, counting down.
TGTGCTTGAAAAGATGACGGCTAGGATTAATACTTGGAGGAGCAGGAATCTATCCTATTAAGGTAGGTTGATGTTGATCAACTTTGTGCTGATAATTATTCATTTCTACTGGGATCAAGTATTTGTCTTGCCTAGGAAGATAATCGATGATGTAGATAGAATTTGTAGGGCTTTTCTTTGGAGTGGGGAGTTCTACAATGGAAAAGCAGGGTATGTAAATATACAGGAGGTTTGGGTTTGGGAAACATTGGTGTGTGGAATGTTGCTGCAATGGGGAAATATGGTTGGGCTGTTACAAAGAAGAAATTTGTGGTTGAAATGGGTGAGTGAAGTCTATGTTCAAGTTAGATTACGGAGGGAGCATAACGCTCCTGCTAGAAGTAGTTGGTATTGGCGGAAAATATGTGCTATTAAAGACTAGTTGAATTTGGTTTTGAGTGAGGAGCAATTATTGAATATGGAAGTGTATTCTATCAAAAATGTTTACAAGCTGCTTTATGGAAACGTAGAGAGAGTTGGTTGGGATAAAGTAGTCTGTAATAGAGTTGCAATTCCAAAGCACAAATTTTTTATGTGGCTAACTATGAAGCACATAATGTAGACAACGGAGAAAATTTTCAGAATTGGAGTTAGTGTTGTTCCTCTATTCTTGATTTGTAGACTGGAAAATGAGTCAAAAGATCACTTATTCTTCTCCTGTACATATAGCAAGATGGTTATGGAAAAAATTAAAAGGTGGATACATTTGGGGGCAACAGGTATGACAGGTTCTAGTCTGATAAGATGGTTTTGGCGTAGTCGTGTTACAAAATTGCAGAAGCAAGTTATGCTTGCTGCGATAGCTGCAACTATCTAGAAGATTTGGCATGTGAGGAATGTGGTGTTGGGGATTAAAAAGTCATTAATGTAAATAGTATAGTTAGTTCCATACAGACGATAGTTATTGAAAGAGTTTTTGTTGGAACACAAGGTGACACTCAAGAGGGGGAGGGGGGGTTTGAATTGAGTCACAAAATCTAATCGATTTTCGCAAAATCTCTATTATGGCACAATGTCAGCCACTGTGTGAAATAATCGCAAACCTCTGATTCGAGTTTTTGCGAAAACTAAAAATAAAAGTAAGTGAAATATGATACCAAACACAAGATATAACATGGTTCAATCTCACCTATGAGATCTACGTCCACATGAAACAAAACTCTTTATTTCTTTAAATCCTAAAATATCAACCTCTTGATACAATAGGATTCCCTCACTACTAACCCTAGTAGTGCTAATCAACCCTTAACTCTAAGAATTGCCACTCTCTCTAATAATGGAATTAAAGAAAGAAAAGGATCCTCAAACGTGTGCTTCTTAATCAAGCAATCAGAGGACAATTACAATCGTATAATAGTTACTCAAAACTGACTCCAACAGTGCTATACTCTGTGCATTGGGAAATTGTTTTCAGCTCTTAATATCTCTGAGTTTTCTCTCATAAAACGTGAGTTATGAGAATGAATTATAAATCCTTTTATAGTAGATGGTGTGGACGAAAATCCTTCAAAAATATATTTATCTTTTACTCCTTATTTAAGGGATAAGGATTGATCGAAAATCCTTCAAAAAAATATTTATCTTCTACTCCTTAATTTAAGGGATAAAAACTTTTCTTTTTAGAAAAACAAAATTTATCCTTTTTCATCTTTATCTTCAATTCTAAAAAGATAAGTTTTCCTTAAATCAATGTTTATCTATATTTTGACTAACCAATAGATTTTCTTTTTATCTCAAACTCTTTTTCGAAAAACCATATTCGAAAATCATATATTTTCTAAAACTATTTTTTTTACGTTTTTACCAAAACACGTTTTACTTAAAAATTCTTTTACAAAAACGATATATTTTATTTAAAACTTTATCATTCTTAATTTACTCGTTTTATTTAAAAAATTAATTTCCTTTTTTATAGACATACAATATTAATATAATTATTTATTTCCTTAGCTCTAAGAAAATAATAATTATACTAATTTTACATTTCTATATTTAGCACATAGTATATCACCTAGTTCAGATACATTACATTTATGCATAACATAACTACACTTAGGAATATAAACTTGAACTTCAATCCTGATTCTTCATATATTTCTTCAAAGTCTTCAGTTATTCATTCCTTTTGCAACCATCTGTTACACACTTTCATACTATAACATATTATATTATTTTTCATCATCAAAACACAACACGTATATGCACAACAAATTCCCCCTTTTTGATGATGACAAACCTTAAATATAATATTGTCAATTATCACTTTTTCCCCCTCAAAATGTGCATCTATTATTCTGATTCTTATTCCCCTTATCATCTATTTATACATTAGATTAATAGCATCAATTTCCAATATCACCATATGCTCATATATTATTCAAACCACATATCATAGCATGAGAATATTTTTTACTGACACAAGCATAATAGTATATAGTTTCTTTTCCCCCTTTTGGCATCTTCAAAAAGTACGTAAAGAAAAAAAAACCATGCACGCAGTCAGAACTGTCCAAGATAAGTCATTAGCTCAACTAAGCCAGCTAGTGATGCTGGTGCTACAAAATAGTACCAATTCACAATCCACATGAACATCCAAAAAAATCATTAAGTATCACAAAAAAAACCTTTTTTAAACCAACAAGTTTACCAAAAACTACAAAACTAGATAGCTGCCCATAGTACAACAAGGATCAGGGTGGGGTGGGTTTGAGAATCAGAGAGAGAGCCGACATGATTTGTTGGTGCTGCTGTGCGGCAAGCCGGTCACGGGCTCGGTCACGTGCCAAAAGTTTCTTCACTTGGCCAACCTCCTCTTGCATCTTGAGACATCCCACACATGCTTCTTTAGGTTGAAACCCAGAAAATCTTTCTTCAATAACTATCTGCCATGACACACAGTTCCATACGATTTAACATCCCATCACTCATAATATCCCGGCAAACCACTCCCTTAGAGGCGGGAGTCCAGACATCAAAAGCTCTAAAAACCTTAGTCAACCATATACCATAAGGATAGAAATGAGGGGAAGTGAACACATACTTCATATGGAGAAGGATAAGGTGAGGGAGTCTAATTGGATTGCCATGAGAAAGTAACCACATCAACACTTGATCCATTATAAGACAATCCCCACGATTTTCAATGTGGAGAAGGACATTTTTTGTGACAAAACTTCTAAGAAGTTTGTTCTTGGCTGAAAGTAGGGAGGCCGGAAAAATTTGTGCGTGAGGCAGAGGATGATCCGAAATAGTGTGAGTAATGGTGGTATTGTCTACCCCATCAACAAACGACCAATTTTGGGATTTATAATCCGAAAAGCCTATATAAGGGACGCCTAAAATCTAAGCCAAATTTGCAACATCCATATGGATATCTATACCATTTACAGTAGCCGAAAGATTCAAATCATCATAAATAACCAATGTTTCATAGAATTAGGCAACTTAAATCTCAAAAACAGCATCATTATAATTGACCAAGTCTACTTACCCTTGAGTGGCTAAAGAGTCCGAAAGGAAGGTGAATTCTGGCTGAAAAAGCCAGGTGGTCGGAAAGATTCGACCGGACAAAATTTTGACCCTAGTTGAAGAATTTGAAACATTCTGCCGTTTAGAAGGAGGGAAAGAAGAGGCAGGCTTACCAGTGGAGCGGCGCTTGCGAGAGGTCGAAACGCCCGTATTGGGAGTAGCGGAAGGTGACGGAGGTGGAGCAACGCGATTTGTCGTTGTCGGCGTGTTGGTCGGTTTCTTTGCCGGCTTGTTGACCGATTTTTGTACCAGATTCTTGACCGATTTTTTACCGATTGCCGTTGCCGGAGATTTTTTGGGTGGGATTTTCTTGGCCGGAGTTTTTTTGAGAGGTGGTGTTGCCGCCGGAGATTTTGTGAGAGATGGCTCACGAGGAAGAGATGATGATGGTGGTGGTGGAGGTGTAGGGTTATGAGGAGGTGATGGTGGGGGTGGTGGAGGTCGAGGAGGAGTTGGATTGCATGGGGAAGAGGGCAGTGGAGAGGGTGGATCTGGAGAAGGAGGAGGAGATGAAGTGGCAGAGGCGGCGGTTTTCTGAGGGGGCCGCCGGGTGGTCTTCCTCTTCGCCATAGCTAGGGTTTGGAAAGGAGCAAGAGAAGGTGAGAGAGAAAAGGAGGGGGTTTTCTGATTTTGGATTTCAAAAGTTGGGAAATGAGCGTGGTAAGATGGGTTTGGGTAGAGGGAGAAGCACGGGTAAGGGGGCCATTTGGGCTGTGGGGGTTAGTTGGGCTGGGCGTTTATTTGGGCTAGGTAAGGGGATTTGTGGCTGGGCGTGTGTTTAGAGTTTAGAAAACAATGAGAACGTAGGTTGGGTGAGGAGTATGAATCAAGGCAGCCTTGCATAGAGTTTAGAAAAAAAAAATTTAAAAAAAATTTCGAAAGAAAATTTGTGTTTTATGCAAAGCAACATCACTGTGTTTTTTTTTTTTTTAAGAAAAACAAGTGTAACACATATATGATTTGTTTAGTGAATTTCATGAGGCAACTTAGGTGTAGATTGTCAGGACAACATCAATAGCCTTTTCAGAAGTCTGGACTTAAAATAGAAAGTATTTCTAACTTAGTTTTGATATAATCTTTCGAACTCATCTGAACATGTGAAGGTAGGTCAATAAAACATATAAATCAACTAAGTACCCAAAATCAATCCCAATGCTACTCTAAGTTTTTCAAATCTTTCACGAGCAAGTGGTTTAGTGAAAATATCAGCTATTTGGTCCTCAGTACAAATAAATTCAAGGGCTATGTTACCTTTTTCGACATGATCACGTAAAAAATGATATCTTATTTCTATATGCTTAGTACGTGAATGTTGAACTGGATTTTTTGAGATGTTTATTGCACTTGTATTATCACACATAATAGGCATATTATCACACATAATAGGCATATTATCAATCATAACTCCGAAATCACGAAGTTGTTGTCTTACCCATAATACCTGTGCACAACATGAGGCGGCTGCAACATATTCAGCTTCTGCAGTGGAGAGAGCCACAAAATTTTGTTTCTTGGAGGCCCATGATATCAAACATGGACCTAAAAAGGTGGCTATTCCAGCGGTACTCTTTCTATCTACCAAAAATCCTGCATAATCTGCATCAGAAAAACCAATCATGTTAAAATTTCCTCGATTAGGATACCATAGATACAAGTTATTAGTGCCTCTATTAAGTATCTAAGTATTCGTTTGACAGTTTTGAAGTGTGATTCTTTTGGACAAGACTGAAATCTGGCACAGAGGCATACACTGTGCAGAATATCTAGCCGATTTGAAGTTAAGTAGAGAAGAGAGCCTATCATACATGTGTAGATTGTTTCATCCACTTTCTTACAGGTGTAGGATAAGTAGAGAAGTGCAGTAGGTACAGGTGTAGAGAGCCTATCATACCTGTGTAGATTGTTTCATCATACCTGGCCGATTTGAAGTTAAGTAGAGAAGTGCAGTAGGTACAGGTGTAGGATAAGTCTTTGAGTCCTCCATACCATACTTTTTCAATAGCTCCTTCACATATTTCTGTTGATTTATCATTATGCCATTCTCAAGTTGCTTGATTTGTAGGCCTAGGAAGAAACTTATTTCCCACATCCTAGACATTTCAAATTCACTTTTCATTAGTTCAGCAAAATAATGACATAATAATTCTGTAGTTGCCCTAAAAATAATATCATCAACATAGATTTGGACAACCAATAATTCTTCCCCCTTACTTTTCAGAAACAGTGTTCTATCTACTGAACCTCGTTTAAAACCATTTTCCATTAAAAATATAGATAAGCGTTCATATCAAGCTCTAAGAGCTTGCTTTGAACCATAAAGAGCTTTATCATCAAGTTTGAAAACATGGTTAGGCAAATTTTGATCAATGAAGCTAGGAGGTTGTTCAACATACACTGTTTCCTTCAAGTATCCGTTTAAGAAGGCAGTTTTGACATCCATCTGAAATAGTTTAATATTTTTAAAAGCTGCAAAGGATATCAAAATTCTAATAGCTTCTAAACGGGCGACAGGGGCAAAGGTTTCATCATAATCAATTCCCTCTAGTTGGTTGAAGCCTTGGCACACTAGTCTAGCTTTGTTTCGAACAATCATCCCACTGTCATCCAACTTGTTTCGAAAAACCCATTTTGTTCCAATTACGGATTGATGAGTGGGACGAGGTTCCAAATTCCAAACTTCGTTTCTCTTAAACTGATTCAACTCATCCTGCATGGCCAAAATCCAATCAGGGTCAGTCAATGCAATTTTATAATTATTCAGTTCAATTTCAGATATAAAAGCATTGAAAGCACAAAAGTTATGAAGAGATGAGCGAGTTTGAACTCCCTTTGATATGTCTGTAAGTATTAAGTCAGTAGGATGTGATCCTTGATGTTTCCATTTCTTTGGAGTGAAAGTTGCGTTCTGTGGCACAGTGCCATGCTCTGAGCGGTCAATAGTATTTTCGCTTAGTGGATTTCCTTCAGCTTTCGTTGGTTCTTCTAAGGGTTGTCCTTCGGCAATTTCAATTACTTCTTCTGCATTTTTTCCATGCTCGTCAAAATTGTTGTGTTGTTCCTCGGACTGTGTTATACACTGTGCGCGAGAAGTTGTCTCAGTTTGTTTTTCAACATTCTGGTTGTCTAGTGACTCTCTAAATAGTCCAATAGAGAAGTCTTCATCATCATCTACGTGTACATCTTGAGAATTTTTATCAGATTCATCAAATATGACATGAACACTCTCCTCCATACGCATTGTTCTTTTATTGTACACTTTATATGCTTTGCTATGAGGAGAGTATCCTATAAACATTGCTTCATCACTTCTTGGATCAAACTTACCCAAATTATCCTTGCCATTGTTGTGAACATAACAAGTACATCCAAAACATCTTAAGTGAGATATATTTGGTTTTCTACCTTTAACAAGTTCATATGGAGTTTTATTCAAGATGGATCGTACTTTAGTTCTATTATATATGTAGCATGTAGTACTCACTGCCTCAGCCCAAAAATTTCTAGGTAAGCCACTATATAATAGCATGGTTCGAGACATGTCTTCTAGATTTCGATTCATCCTTTCTACAACTCCATTTTGTTGTGGTGTCCTTGGTGCAGAGAAGTTATGATCAATTCCATTGTCATTCCAAAATTTTTCGAAATCTGTATTTTCAAACTCAGTGCCATGATCAGTTCGGACAGATAGCAGTTTACAATTTGTTTGATTTTGAACTTTTCGAATGTGAACTAGAAATACATCAAACGTTTCATCTTTGCCGCCAAGGAATAAGGTCCATACAAATCTAGAAAAATCATCAACAAGCACTAATACATATTTGCTACCACCTCTACTACTTACACGCATTGGACCACAGAGATCCATGTGAATTAATTCCAAGGGTTTAAAGGTGCTAACAAATGTTTTTGACTTAAAAGACGATCGAACATGTTTGCATCTAGCAAATGCATTTCAAATTGCTTCCCAATAAAAGTTTATAGATGGTAGGCCATCAACTAAATCCATTTTTCTTAATTTCTTAAGCATTCTAGCACTAACATGTCCAAGTCTTTTATGCCAAAGTAGAGGGTTATCTTGTAGAGCACTCATGCACGAAATTTTATCATTAGATAAGGTGTTTAGACAAGTTATGTAAACATTATTTAACCTCTTACCTTCCAAAACATTACCTCGATCACACAATTGTGATATGCTTAACAAATTGTGTTTTAGTCCATTTACCAGCATTACATTCTCGATGGAGTGTGTTAGAGATTTACCGACGTTTCCTATTCCAATTATTTCTCCCTTTTTGTTGTGGTCAAATGTAACACACCCTCCATTGTGGGCTACTAGTGAGACGAATTGAGATTTGTCACCAATCATGTGTCTTGAGCAACCACTATCGAGGTACCATAGGTTGCTTCCTCTCACGTTTGCCTGCAAAAGAATCACTTGTTAGTTTTAGGAACCCAGATTTGTTTGGGTCCCTTTTTCTTACGCTGAGCATCAAGTGTGTCTTTCCTAACCCATATTTGAGTAACATGTTTAGCATTCTTTGCAATTCGTTTTTTCTTTATGTTACAGTCGTCAATTAAGTGACCATTATTTCCACAAAAGTTGCAAATTGGATATTCAGGTAGATCCACATATTTTCTCTTTCGAAAGTTCTGGCACAGTGTCGTACACTGTGTTGCTGACTAGTGTAACCTAATCCGGTTTTGTTCATGTTATTTATGGTGCTTGTTAAGTAGTTTAGAGCATACATTCCATTAGTTTACTTTTCATGCATCTTTCGAGCAATGGAAAGTTGTGATTCCAAGAATTCGACTGAGGTATTTAAATCACTACTTCTTTTTATGGAAATCTCTACGTTTCTTTTAACATTGTCAAGTTCTTCACTTAACTTTGCATCACTAGGCAACATTAGTGGAACAATCCTAGGTTTCTGTCTTGAATTCTTAAGTTTAACTAGCTCATGATTTAATGTTTCAATTTGTTTTTCAAGACTCGATTTTTTAGCTTCAAGTACAGTGGATGGCACTGTGCTATTTACGATGTCATCAGCAAGAGTTTTTTCGTGTTTCAGTGTGTTTATCTCTCTGTCTTTCTCATCAATCCTTTTCATCAGTGATTTATTTTCTTTCAATAATTCTTTATATTCTAGTTCTAATCCAATCTTTTGCTTGGTCAAGTTTTTTTATTTCCTTTTTCATGATATCAAAATTATCATTCATGTTTTGACAATCATCAATCACGTTTTCAAGCAAGGTGACAAGTTGATTCTTTGAAAGAAGATGAATTGAGGGTTTTAAGGATGTTAGGCTTACCTCACTGTCTTCTACTTCTTCGAGAGGGTTCAAACTTTTAGCCATTAAGCATAGATGTGAGTCGTCCTGGGACAGTGCCTCCTTCAGTGTTGTCTGTACATCATTCAGGCATAGTTTGGCCTCGTGGCACTGTGCTACGCTCTGTTCTTCGTCAGAATCCGAATCTCCCCAAACTGAAGTAATCATAGCTTTCTTGAACTCTTTCTTTGACTGCTCTCGTTTTTCCTTAGGCTTTTCATCATCCCATAGGGGACATTTTTTAATCCTGTGATCAAACTTACCACACTTGAAACAACCAGAGTTAGTAGCACTTTTCTTTGGGTTAGAAGTAGTACCCTTACCTTTGAAATTTTCACTTCTCCTGAAGTTGTTGTTCTTGTTCTTTTTTAGAAAATTTTGAAACTTTCTAGTTAGAAACGCTACCTCATCATCACTATCACTATCATCAGTTTCTACTTCAGTTTTTAAGGCCAACCCTTTATTATTTGGTTCATTAGTTTTAGAATCTAAAACAAGTTCATGAGTCATTAATGAGCCAATTAGTTGTTCTAGTGAGAGTTTAGTTAGATCTTTAGCCTCTTGAATAGCAGTGATTTTAGGAAGCGATTTATTTGTTAAACTCCTTAACACTTTTCTTACTAAATCTTCAAAAGAATAGATTTTTCCTAGAGAGCGTAGTTCATTAGTTATTAGTGTGAATCTAGTGAACATCTCTTTAATAGATTCGTCCTTATTCATAGTAAACAACTCATATTGTTGGACTAGCAAATCTATCCTAGATTGTTTTACCTCATTCGTACCTTCATGGGCCAACTCCAGTGTGTCCCATATTTCCTTAGCAGTAGTACATGCTAAAATTCTTGAATATTCATCATTCCATATTGGAGAATACTCATAGCTTTGAAATTTTTTTCGGCTTTTGCATAGTCGACCGAATTGTAGTCATCTTCATCCTTGTCGACCATGTTTCCTTCAACATCTTTGACTTGGATAAGAATAGGTCCTGTTCTTATGATTCTCCAACACTCATAATCTGAACTTTGAATGTAGATCCTCATCCTTGTCTTCCACCATCCGTAAACTTTTCCATTGAAAGTAGGACACTTGGAGTGCCTATCGCGAGAGTCATCTTGCATATTCATGATTTCTATTCTCTAGATATTAGTCTTACGAGAATAGCCTGCTCTGATACCACTTATTGGAACACAAGGTGACACTCAAGAGGGGGGAGGGGGGTTTGAATTGAGTGACAAAATCTAATCGATTTTCGCAAAATCTCTGTTATGGCACAATGCCAGCCACTGTGTGAAATAATCGTAAACCTCTGATTCAAGTTTTTGCGAAAACTAAAACTAAAAGTACGTGAAATATGATACGAAAACTCAAGATATAACGTGGTTGAATCTCACCTCTGAGATCTACGTCCACACGAAACAAAACTCTTTATTTCTTTGAATCCTAAAATATCAACCTCTTGATACAATAAGATTCCCTCACTACTAACCCTAGTAGTGCTAATCAACCCCTAACTCTAAGAATTGTCACTCTCTCTAATAATGGAATTAAAGAAAGAAAAGGATCCTCAAACGTGTGCTTCTTAATCAAGCAATTAGAGGACAATTATAATCGTATAATAGTTACTCAAAACTGACTCGAACAGTGCTATACTCTATGCGTTAGGAAATTGTTTTCAGCTCTTAATATCTCTGATTTTTCTCTCTGAAAACGTGAGTTATGAGAATGAATTATAAACCCTTTTATAGTACATGGTGTGGACGAAAATCCTTCAAAATATATTTATCTTTTACTCCTTAATTTAAGGGATAAGGATTGATCGAAAATCCTTCAAAAAAATATTTATCTTCTACTCCTTAATTTAAGGGATAAAACTTTCCTTTTTAGAAAAACAAAATTTATCCTTTTTCATCTTTATCTTCAATTCTTTTTTTTTTGATCGGATCTTCATTTCTAAAAAGATAAGTTTTCCTTAAATCAATGTTTATCTATATTTTGAGTAACCAATAGATTTTCTTTTTATCTCAAACTCTTTTTTCAAAAACCATATTCGAAAATCATATATTTTCAAACTATTTTTTTCACGTTTTTACCAAAACACGTTTTACTTAAAATTCTTTTACAAAAACGTTATTTTATTTAAAACTTTATCAGTTTTAATTTACTCGTTTTATTTCGAAAATTAATTTCCTTTTATATATACATATAATATTAATAAAATTATTTATTTCCTTAACTCTAAGAAAATAATAATTACACTAATTTTACATCTCTATATTTAGCACATAGTATATCACCTGGTTCAAGTACATCACATTTATACATAACGTAACTACACTTGGGAATATAAACTTGAACTTCAATCTTGATTCTTCATTTCTTCAAAGTCTTCAGTTATTCATTCCTTTTGCAACCATCTGTTACACACTTTCATACTATAACATATTATATTATTTTTCATCATCAAAACACAACACGTATATGCACAACAGTTTTTATATTATTTTACCTAGGAAGACTTCTAGGAAAGATAGTGACTGGGTAAGACAGTTAAGCATGGAGATTTGTAATTAATTTTTGTGATTGATCTAGTTTGTAATCTGATTTTGGGGTGAAATGATATTTTACTTGTTGAGCAAAAAAAAAAAAAAGAATTTGGGATGAGTTATAAGAACTTAAGAGCTTCCTACATCTCACTCGTACAATGTGCATACAACTACCACACATAATAGGATAATTGTTCTAAAGAAATTTTAACTCATGGTACATTCCTGCTCCAGATTTCATGAATGCATGAGGTTCCTTCTAATTTTCTTATTAAAGGTAATAGAATAATAGCAAACGATGGCTTTCTTTATTATGGGATGGAGGGATCGAGTATAGCAATTTATTTTCCTATATGTCATATTAAGTTTTGCTACAAAATTTCTGATGAAAACAGGTATTTGCCATATATTGGCTGGGCAACCATCCTCATGACGGACCAGCCTATGTTCAAGGTCAGTTGTACTCATTTCTTGTACCTTTACTTGTAATCTACATTTTACAAGCTTGTGCTTGATGAACTTATTTATATCTTTGCAGTATATTCTGATTTCTGGACTAAGCTTGCTGTTCATCGCCTCAAATTAGAGTATATCTTGCAGATGACTGTAAATTGCGAATAAGTACGAGTTGTTGAGTTAAAATAATGATCTTATTACTGATGAGGATGAGGTTTGATGTTTTCAGTATCATCTAGCTAAAGCTGGCGTAAATTATTAATGTCCATATTGTTATCTTAATGTGTTTGTTAGGATATCATCCTTTGTTCACACTCCGTGTAATATGAATACTTGATTAGAGATACTATGTAAATTAATTTTATTGAGAATTATCAATTATCCCTCTTCCTTATAATAGTTTATTCACTTTCTTTTAAGATTGTCTCATAATAATCTACCTATTTCCTTAAATGTGTTGGGTCCGCTTAATAAATATAGTTTTCAGCCAATATCCAATTATCTTCCATTAGTGTAAATGAATAAAATAAATTTTACAAAATTCTTATTTTTCTAATCTCATTATCCTCTATTTTGGCCTACACAATGTTCTTCTATAATTGTAGGAAAATAAATGAGTTAAGTATTACAAAACATAGCAAATAAGGAGTACTTTATATATTGAGAATAGAGTGAGAAAAGTACATGCAGCCTCATTAACAAAATAGCACAAGTTTATTAACTAAAGACTTAAAGAGTAACGATGACTAAAAAAATGTATAATTTTCTTGGACACAGAGAGTATCGAGGTAATTAACTTCATTTCAGTTCAACTCAATCCAGACAATTGAAGTGAGTCTTATGGACAACTCAGATTAATAATTAGGGATTTTTTTTACCTTTCAATAAAAAATAAAATTTAATATGATTGAAGTACTTTTCTATTTGAAATCGTTTCAGGTCCAATTTTTATTACTTTGACTGGCTTACACTTAGGGTTGTTGAGAGTGCGGTCTGTATCGTACCAAACCGCAACCCAAACTAATTTTTTGCGGTTTAGGTTGGTTTACGGTTTCGAAATTGTGGTTTAGATTATGATTTCAAGCAAATCGCAGCTTGCGGTTTGGGTTGGTTTAGATTTTTGTAAACCGAAACCGCACCATAAACCGCAATTTAATATGATTTTTTTTAAAAAAATCAATTTTAATTTCTTTTAAATACACTTGACACTATTGTCACAATATGAAACTCTGGTGAGAAGCTCCACAAGATGCTTAAGTTTTCTAGTGAGAGAACTAGTGGTAAGAAAAAGAAAAAGAAAAAAAGGAAGCCCTCATCCTCCAGAATGGGAAGCTTTTCACGTTCGACTTCTTCCCCACGCTTCAATCAGACCTTCTCTTCTCTCTAAATATCGCCTACAATTTTTCCGCCTAATCCAACTTTTTCTTCCTATTTCTACAACAATTATTACCCTACTACAAGCATCATCCTTTCTCTTCAACTGTATATTCACGAGACAATTATCCCCAAAAATTGGACTACCCACTGCCTAACTTTTACTAATTTACGCCATCTTCCTAAATTTCTCCGCAATTATTACAATTCGGCGATAATTAGAGATCCTAATTACTTTTTTCTTGAGATCAAGCGAAAATCTCATTATGCCTACTGCCAGGCTTTTGCATCTTTCGAAATTTCCTTCCAAAAGCTTCAAATTCGCAAAATTACGCTTCCACAAGGCTTCCTCTCTCTCTCTCCTCCATATCTCAGATAAGATCCTATTCTCTTCTCTCCTGGTCTTTCAATTACCGAATTTGTTATGTGTTTAAATTGTTTTGTGTGTTTGTCGGATATGTTTGTCTGCTTTATTGTGTTGGCTTCCATTGCTTTCTTTCACTGCTAAGTTATGGTTTTCCATATGACCTCTCAGTTCCTTCTCATAATTACATCATTTGTTTTTTAAACTTCTTTTCTTATGCTTCCTCTACAAATCTTCTCCCCACCCCACCCATCTGCTCCCCTTATAAAAGCCTTGTTGTTCATTTCCACAACTGTAACTTTTCTCATTCCAAGTTCAGTCCCCTTCTCCCTTGCTTTTTCCACTTTTATTGTGTTGCTTCCCCTCCCATGTCTGGCCCTCCCCCTATGTATGTCGATGTTCTCAAGTCCACCGTGTCTAATGATTCCCTTTCCCCTCATTCTTATCAGACCTCTCCCCACCCAACTTCCTCTATGGATAACTATCCTTGTCAGGTCGATCCTGTTGGAGTTAAGGCTCGAAAAGCCTTGGCTTCTTTTATTAGTTTGTCCCACATTGCTTGTGGGAGGGAATGCCTCCTTATTTTTATATTCCCTCCCTCCTTCCTATTATTGAGTTGGTACTTGAGATGCTTTTTTGTTGGATGTCATGTTTGGTTTGGGCTTGCTATCACACACACACGCGCGTGCCGCCTGCCCGGACTGGGCCAGGGCCATGGGCCTTGGGCTTTGGGGAATAAACTTAACTTAACTAAAGTTTTGGACCCGTGACTGCGCGCGTGTGTGACTGTTGGAGTTTTGTAACGTTTTGACCATTACAGGATTGATGGCAATCCCTTATTATCTGTCCAATTAAAGTCTTCCGTTTTGGCCTGATTTTCTCCTATAAAATCAGTTCTTCTGATCAGTTTAAGAGACACAAACACAAATAATCTGTTCGATTTATTCATGGTGTATAAGTCATCTAAATTGATTTGGGAGGCCCTTGAGAAAAAATATGGGGCTGATGATGCTAGGAAACAAAAAAATGTTATCGGAAAGTGGCTGGCTTTCCAGATGGTTGATGACAAACCTGTCATGGACCAAGTTTATGTCTACGAAAATTTGTGTGCTTATGTTATAAATGAAGACATGAAAATCTGTGATGTTTTCCAGGTTAATGTTTTGTTGGAAAAATTTCCTCCTTCCTGGAGGGAGTTCTGTAACAATCTTAAGCATAAGAAAGAGTTTATGTCTCTTCAGGAGCTAATCAGTCATAGGAGGATTGAAGAGGCAAACCGGATCAAAGATAATAAGGACTCGGTTCTTGTCAATGTTACCAAAGATAACCTGGTGGAATCTGCTGCTACCACATGTTCTGATAAGTTCAAAGGTAAGGGGAAGAAGGTCATCAATAAAGGTAAGAAGCAAGGGAAATTCAACAAACCAAATGGTAAGATTCAAAAGAGGACTGTTTTGTGCTAAGTATGCGGCAACCCTTATCATAAGGCTTATCAATGTCCTCAACACCAAGGGTCTGTCCAAAAGAAAACACCTCAGGCTAGCCTTGCTATATCTGATGATGTTATTGCTATTGTGGTTGTTGAAGCAAACCTAATCGAAAACAGTTCTGATTGGATTCTGGACACCGGGGCTTCAAGGCATTTCTGTTCGAACAAGGAGCTACTCCATGATTTCTAGGATGCAACAGAAGGTGAGTGCGTCTACATGGGGAATGCAACAATTGCTGAAGTGCTTGGACAAGAAAGGTCACTCTAAAACTTACCTCTGGAAAAACCCTCTCCCTTTCAAATGTCTTGTATGTTCCTACTATGCGTCGTAACCTAGTGTCTGGTGCCTTGTTAAACAAAGCTGGTTTTAAAATTGTTTTTGAGGCTGACAAGGTTGTAATGACTCATTGTGGGGAATTTGTGGGGGAAAGGGTATTTGAGTGGGGATTTGTTTATTTTGAATGTTGCTTCTTCCACTAGTAGAATAATTGCTTATTCCTGCGGTGATATTGCTGCGATTTTACCCATACGCAGCAATATATCACGTAAAAAGAAAAAAAAAATATAAAATAACCATATTGCTGCGGTTTCGGCCGAAAACCGCAACAATATGGTTTTAACAGAAATTTTTAAATTTTTTTTTACTATTTGACCAAATATATTGCTGCGGTTTCTAACAAAAACCGCAACAATATATTAAAATAATAATATAAAAAAATATTACTTGAACCTATTGCTGCGGTTCCTAAAAAACCACATCAATTGATTTTTAAATTTAATATTAAAATAATGGGGGCCGTACGTTATTATGTCATTTACCCAATTAAATCCTCTCACTCTCTCAATTTCACGCCTCTCTCTCATCATCAGTTTCTCTCCTCCTCTCACTCTCTCAGTTTCATGCCTCCCTTACTAGTCTCATCAGTTTCTCTCATTCTCTCTTCTTCTAACCATCTCATCCTATCAAAATGTCTCATGCTTTGACCAGGCTTCCCGGTGACCGTTTGATAATGTTCACTGCCCGACGACCCTTTGACAGCAGGCTGCGGCGGAGAACAAAGCAACGGAACACAGATTTTCTCATCTCCATTATCGTCTCTCGCTCCTCTGCGAAAATCGTACTTCAATGTTTGACATTACCTCCTTTACGAAAATTGTTCCTCTTCATCTCTATCTAAGTATTTGATAATTATTAAGAAGATCGTTTACTTGGGTGGATCTGGGTTGTTTTGTGGATGGTGGTAGATTTGGTTGGTGGTATTTGTGGTGTTTTATTTGTGGGTGGTTGAAATTTGGGTGCTCGCCATTGCCGTTGGGGATTTTCGGTGGTTGTGGTAGAATTTGGCGGTCCGAGTTGGGATGTGGTCGTTGGATTATGGATGGATTATGGTCGCCGTTGCCGTTGGGGATTTGAAGACTCGAAGATCGGACTCCTTTCATTTTTTTTTATCTTTTCTCGTTTTTTCTTCATTTTGTTTGTTTTTTAGATTTTTTTTTCCGTTTTTCAATTGTTACATATTTATTTATTTTTTCGTTTTTTAAATTATTTCAGATCTGTTTTTTTTCCTTTTTTAGTTGTAATATAAGTTTGTCGCTTTATTTTTTTGTTTATGTGTTAGAATCAATGTTAAGCTTTTTTAATTTAATGTTAAGTTTGTCTTCATTTTTTTTCAATTTTTATGTTTTGTAGTTAGATTTTTGCTATTTTTCTAAAATTTGTTCATTCTTTCGAATTTAATGGCAAAAATTTTTTTTTGCTTACACCTGTACCTATTACTGCGGTTTTTCCAAGAAACCGCAGTAATATACTTTATGAATCTAATATAAAAAATATATATTGTTGCGGTTTTACCCAAAAACCGCAGCAATATTATAAAATATATATATTGTTGCGGTTTTACCCAAAAACCGCAGCAATATGTTCAAATATTGCTGCAGTTTAAAACTGCAGCAATATATTAATTACCTATTGCTGCCCCCTTAATTGTTGCGCGCCCAAAACCGCAGCAATAGGCCACTTTTTGACCGCAGCAATAAGCATTTGTTCTACTAGTGTTCTGTTATTCCTGCTATTAATAAAACTGTTTGTGGTTCTGCTTATATTGCCGAGTCTTTAAGTTTATGGCATGGTAGATTAGGACATGTGAATGTTGCTTCTATTAAGAGACTAAGGACCTTAGATTTAATTCCTAATCTGTCCTCAATAGAGTTTTCTAAGTGTCCAGTTTGTGTTGAAGCAAAATTGACTAAGAAACCTTGCAAAACCGTGACTTCTAGTCATATTCTAAGTGTCCAGTTTGTGTTGAAGCAAACTCAAGTTCAGAGGGTAACCCAACTTCTAGAATTGGTTCATACGGACTTAGCTGTTTTTTAGAACGCTAGAAGTAGAGGAGGAAAATTCTGGTACATTTCCTTCGGATGATTACTCAATGTTCACTAAGTTGTACCTTCTTAAGGCCAAAAGTGAGGCGGGGGAAGCTTTTATAAAGTATAAGGCCGAGGTAGAAAACCAACTTGATAGGAAAATCAAGAGGGTTAGGTCTGATAGGGGTAGAGAGTATGATAACTTCTCTTTGAATGACCATTGTAAGAAATTGAGTATCATTCATGAACTTATTGCTCCCTATGTGCCTCAACAAAATGGTATAGCTGAACGGAAAAATAGGTCCTTGAAAAATATTATGAATGCTATGCTTCTAAGTTCTGGGTTGCCTGATGAAATGTGTGTGTGTGTGGGGGGGGGGGGGAGGGGGGGGAGGGGGAACAGTTCTTTCAGCTTGTCATATTCTTAACCGAGTACCTCACAAAAAGTTAAACAAGACCCCCTATGAGTTATGGAAGGGTTACCCTCCGAACTTGAGTTTCATTAAAGTGTGGGGGTGTCTAGCCAAAGTTGGGCTACCTGACTATAAAAAGTCAAACATTGGACCTAATACTTTTGATGTTGTGTTTATTGGTTATGCTCATGCTGCTTATAGATTCATGTTTTTGAGTGATAGGTCTATTTCTGAGTACATAGATGCTGAGTTTTTTGAACATGTTTTTCCCACTAGTAGAAAATCTATGATTTGCATCGGATGCGAGGTGTCTAGCCAAAGTTGGGCACAGGTCTCGACGCAGATGAGAGAGATAGAATCTGCGTCAGACTAGCACACGACGCACTTTATGAGCTATTTGCGTCGCGTGTTGAACAACGTGCGACGCAAATGGTTTATCACCCACGTCACACATGTCTCAACATGCGACGCAGAAAGGAGACATGACAATGCCCAGCAAGCCCTCCCTCTCCTTCACTCGTCAACATACGTCACACATGTCTCAACTACGTGCGATGCAAATGAGTGATATTTTTCCAACTTCCAAACACACAATATTGCGTATACTAAAAGCAAACAATAAGAATTTAAAATGGTAAATCAAGAGATTATTCCAAAAGCAAATAGTTTCCACAATATAATTTAAAATCACAATCGAATTGCACAATAACATGTATTTGTGCATTAATAATGTCAAATATGTATTACAAACCACTATAATAATATAGATATGAAAAAAATGTAAAATTAGAATTAAATCTAGAACAATTCCATCTGACGTTTTCCAATGTGCTCGAGGGAGACGACTTCGAGAAGAATACTTTTCAGATCTGAAAAATGAAAATAAGAATTTCAGAACTAAAACTCATAAAGAAAATTCTAAATCTGAAAATAAACCCTAATTATGCTAAAAAAGTAAACAAAAAAAATCAGATATAAAAAATATAAATAAAAACGAAAGGCCATAATTTTCAATTGCATGAACTAAGTCAGTTTTTATTTTTCAAAAAAGTAAAAAAATAAAATCAGATATAGAAGTTTTTATTTTTCAGATCTGAAATGAAAAAACGAATTTTTAGATTTGAAAACTAAAATAGAAAATCCTATCTAAATATGAAAAAACAAAAGTGAAGACGCTGATGAACGAATTTTAAAATAAATAATTCAAACCTGTCAAAGTGGTGATGCACGTTCGCCGCTGATGAACTTTTGTTTGCTGAAGGTCTTACTCATGAATGTCTTTCGTTCGTTCACTGAAGGTCTTACGTTCTTTCGCTGGAGGTTGACGGAAAAGGTTTCGAAAACTTCACGGGACAGAAAGAGGTTCCTTTGCCGAGTGTTATTCCAAATCGCGACGAGTGAGGGAGAAGGCTAAAAGTTTGAAGAAGTTCGACGAGTGAAGGAGATGGAGGCGTTAGAGAGAGATGGAGGGAGAGAGAGAAGGGGAGCGAGAGCGGCGTTTAGAGAGAGAAAAGAGAGTTTTAGGGTTAAGAGGAAGATGGGGAGTTTTAGGGTTAAGAGGGAGATGGGGAGTTTGTTAGGGCTCGAAAATAAGGTTCCCCCAATTGATTTGCGTCGAATGGGCTTTGGGGTGCGACGCAAATCAACCTTTTGCAACACACCTTAACGACATGCGACGCAGATAGGGCCTCCATAGCCTCAAAATTTGTTAGCGATGTGCGTCGGATGGTCCTCGGGTAAGACGCACATCCTTGATATGCGTCGCATTTCATGAGGATCTTACGCATATGGCTCGTATCTGGTGTTGTGAGCAGTTGTTTTGCGTCGCACTTTGGTTCCTATGCGACGCAAATTAGATTTTTGCGTCGTTTTCATTATAGTGCGACGCACTTGGGGTGACACAAATCGTCTGTTTTCTACTAGTGTCCTTTGAAAAGGGTGATGTTGCATCTGTGCCTTCTTGTTCTTCTCCTGCTGTTGATTTATCTACTTGTTCTACGCATGACGTTGTTTTACCTACTAGTGATATTCCTGCTAATTTGACTTTGAGTAGTAGTTCAGTTGACGTGCATGCTAGTAGTTCATCTGTTATAGATGAGTCTAGGAGAAGTAAAAGACCTACAATAGCAAAAGACTTTGGTTCTGACTTTGTTACTGCTTTTCTATCCGAAAGTTCTTATGTTGACTTGTTGAGTGATGAACTAGTTTATGCTTTCATGATAGAAGAGGATCCAAAGTCCTTTGAAGAGGCACTGAGATCTGTGGATGCTAGTTTTTGGAAAGAGGCCAGTAAGAGCGAGTTAGATTCCATAGTGTCCAACTCTACTTGGGAGTTAACCGACTTACCTAAGAGATCAAAGACCATAGATAGTAAATGGATCTTTAAAAAGAAGTTGAGACCTGATGGAACTATTGAGAGGTTTAAAGCTAGGCTTGTCATCAGAACTTCACTCAGAGGAAAGGACTAGATTACTTTGACACTTATTCTCCTGTGACTAAGATAGCCACCATTAGGACCCTGCTAGCTCTCGCTGCTATTAATGACTTAGTTATACATTAGATGGATGTAAAGACTACTTTCCTGAATGGTGAATTAGAGGAGGAGATTTACATGTCTCAACCTGAGGGTTTCGTGGTGCTAGGTCAATAAGATAAAGTGTGCAAGTTGAGGAAGTCCTTATATGGTCCCAAACAAGCACCAAAACAATGGTATGAAAAATTTGATAGTACTGTTGTGTCAAATGGTTTCATTGTAAACAACTTTGATTCCTCTGTGTATTCAAAACTGATAGGATCAGATTGTGTTATTATATGTCTTTATGTGGATGACATGCTGATTTTTGGTAACAACATAAAAGTGGTTAATGATATTAAACTTTTTTTTGTCTTCAAATTTTGAGATGAAAGATTTGGGAAAAGCTGATGTGATTTTAGGAGTAAGACTTAAGAGAGTATCCGGTCACATTTTCCTTAGTCAGTCTCATTATGTGGAAAAGGTGCTTAAAAAGTTTAAGTCCTTTGATGTTGTTCCAGTGAGTTCTCCCTATGATTCTAGTATTCATTTGACCAAGAACTTGGGTGAAAGTGTCTCTCAAAGTGAATATGCGAAAATCATAGGTAGTTTGATGTACCTCATGAACTGTACTCGACCTGACATAGCTTATGCATTGAGTAGACTTAGTAGATATACCCATAACCCTAGTAATGAACACTGGAGTGCTCTTCATCGTCTTCTCAGATACCTAAAAGGAACTGTTGATTTTTGTCTACATTACTCTAAATTTCCTGTTGTGCTTGAAGGATCTAGTGATGCAAATTGGGTATCTGGTAATGATGAGATCAGTTCAAGTAGTGGCTATGTGTTTACCCTTGGTGGTGGTGCTATATCGTGGAAGTCTTCGAAGAAGACTTGTATAGCACGTTCCACCATGGAGTCTGAGTTCATTGCCCTCGAGTTGGCAGGGCAAGAAGCTGAATGGTTGAGAAATATGTTGTCTGATGTTCCCTTATGGGGAGGACAGGGTGCACCTGTCTCTGTTCATTGTGATTTTCAAGCAGCCATTGGTGTTGCTAAGAATAGTGTCTACAATGGTAAGAAGAGACACATACGGATCAGTCATGGAGTCGTCAAACAACTCCTAAAAAATGGGTAATTTCTTTGGACTTTGTGAGGTCTGAAAGAAATCTTGCAGACCCTTTTACTAGGGGGTTATCTAGGAGAGTTTTCCTAGAGTCGTCGAGGGGGATGGGGCTAAAGACCATCAGCTGAGATTTTAAGGTGGATACCCGTTTGAGGTGAAACAAAGCCATGAAATCTTAACTTGCACTACATCTCTCATCCATATGACGCATGGTAGTGCTTTTTATCCATAGCCTATTGGTGGTGCTACTGATACGCACTTGATGGATATACATTGAGAGGTTGAGTTTTTTTTTCTCTTAATAGTTCCATCATATCCTTCCGGGGTGGTGTTATTGAGAAACACTTGATGGACTACCTACGTAAGTGTGGACGTTAAGCCGCCTTCTATGAAAGACTGAGCTGTCTTTGTAGAGCACTTATTAGACCCAAGGAATGCGCATGGCTATAAAGCGCTTGTGATGTATCGCGGAGAATACACGATCTTAAGGTAGGTATGTGTTGTGGGGGTCTCAACGGAACTCTAGCGAGTTCAAGAGAAATTCACTCACTAGATAGTAAGTTGTTGCCTCATTTCACTATGCATCAATTCAAATCGAAAGATATTGGTGCTTAAGTACTTTCCTTTCCTTACCCACGAATTTCTTTTGCTTTTCAGAGCCTTTGTGGGGGGATTGTTGGAGTTAAGGCTTGAAAAGCTTTGGCTTCTTTTATTAGTTTGTCCCACCACTAGTAGAATAATTGCTTATTGCTGCGCTGGTATTGCTGCGGTTTTACCCATACGCCGCAATATATCACGTAAAAAAAGAAAATACAAAATGAAGATATTGCTGCGGTTTCGGCCTAAAACCGCAGCGATATGATATCACAGAAAAATATATTTTGAAAAACAATTGACTATTTGACTAGACATATTGCTGCGGTTTCCATAAAAAACCGCAGCAATATATTAAAATAATATTAAAAATAATATTTTAAATATTGCTGCGGTTTTTAATAGGAACCGCATCAATATAATTAAAAAAAGATATAGAAGACATGAGTTAGGATTTTTTTTTTTTGGTTTCCTGGCTTTCCCTCCCCATGCCGTTCTCCCTCTTCTCCTCTCATCTCTCTCAACCTCTCTCTCATCTCTCTTCAAACCGTCGGTCTCCTCTCAACCTCTCTCATCTCTCTCATCTCTCTCAACCTCTTTCTCATCTCTCTTAAATAGTTGGTCTCTTCTCAACCGTCGGCCCACCGGCCTCAACGCCTCCCATCAATCTTCGAAGCCAACGGAACGAAGCGACGCCGACGAAGCCGCCAAGCCCACCGGCCTCGACCGCAAGTCACGAATCGCTTCGTCGTTGTCGCTCCTCTACTCCGCCGTGCAATTTAACTTTCGTTGACCGCCAACGATTGAGATCTGGGTCGTGGGTCGAGTGGATTTGTCGCGGTCGAGTGGATTTGTCGCCATTGACAGAAGTTTTCCGACGACTGTGTGGATGTGTGTGAATGTGTTGGACTTGGATCTGTGGAAGACCGTTCGACAGTGAAATTTTTATTTGCAGTTTCTTAGTTTTTTTTAGGATTTTTTTGATTTTCAGTTTGTTTTTTTAAATATATTTTTTATTTTTATTATATTTTTTGTAATTTGTTATTTAGTTATTGTTTTTATTTTTGCTTACCATTTTACTGTATTTTTGTATTATATATTGAAGAGATTCATGTCATTTTATTGAGTTATTGTTTTTTTATTTTTGCTTTCCATTTTACTGTATTTTTTGTATTATATATTAAAGAGATTCATGTCATTTTACTGAGTTAAATTTGGTGTATGATAGATAATATTTCAAATTTGATTGCAAAATGCAAAAAAAAAAAAAAAAAAAAAAATTTCATGTACCTCGACCTATTACTGCGGTTTTAGGCAACAACCGCAGCAATAGGCCTAGATATTGCTGCTGTTTCAAACCAAAACCTGCAGCAATACGTTGTACCTTTTGAATAAATAATAAACGTATTGCAGCGGTTTTGGCTAGGAACCGCAACAATATATTGTAATATTGATGCCGTTTGAAGCCGCAGCAATATATTATTTACCTATTGCTCCCCCCTTAATTGCTGCGCACCCAAAACCTTAGCAATAGGCCAATTTTTGACCGCAGCAATAAGACTTTATTCTACTAGTGCACATTGCTTGTGGGAGGGAATGCCTCCTTGTTTTTATATTCCCTCCCTCCTTCCTATTATTGAGTTGGTACTTGAGATGCTTTTGTGGTTGGATGCCATGTTTGGTTTGGGCTTGCTATCACCCACACGCGCGCGCACCGCCCGTCCGACCGGGCCAGGGCCATGGGCCTTGGGCTTTGGGGAATAAACTTAACTTAACTAAAGTTTTGGACCCGGGACTGAGCGCGTGTGTGACTTTTGGAGACACAAAAACAAACACTCTCTTCCTCTTCTCTTCTCTCTTTTTTCCTGGGTTTCGTGCTTTTCTCCAAAGCTAATTCTGCTAATGGTGGCAGTCTAGGCTACTGTGTTAACCTTGGGGAGTGTCCGGCCAGATCGATTACCACCGTTATCGGGCCGAAATTGCTTTCAAGTCAGTGGTCTCCTGCCACGGCACAGTCTTGAAATCTTTCTCTTCTGCCATTGCGTACTGTCTGTTCTAACAGACCCCCCACCCCCTGCTATACCGAGCCTCTGGCTCATTACTGTGACAGTTCAACTCCCACTTCCACTAAATCAGTGCACGCAAGTGCTCCTCTCCTAAACCTTCCAGATATTCTCTTAGTGTAACGGTTAAGCCCCAGCTATCGATGAATCCCACTTGGCCAATCTCCGTCTTGCTTGTCTGTTTGGGAAAGTCTGGGGTGACCCTATTCCCACTGCCGTTGTCATCACCTGCCTCCGCCGTGATTGGAACACCATTCATGGTGAGGTTTCTATTCGCTATCTGGCTAACGGATGGTCCTAATCAAGTTCTCTAATCCCAATGACTGAATCGATATTTGGAACTGTCGACTTTGGTTCGTCCAAGGCCTAAATTTTGTTTCACACCCATGGCACCCCATGTTCAAGCCTTTTTTCAACAGCATTACCCTTGTTGATCAGTGGGTTAAAATTCCCTTCCTCGCTAATAAGTATTGGACCTTAAACCATCTGTCTGACCTCACTAAAAAAATTGATAGGCTGGTTGAACTAGATCGTTTCACCCTTCAAAACGATGAAAAAGCCTAGTTTTCTAGGGTTTGTATAAATATTAATATAGCCTCTCCGGTTTCCCGGTCCATTTCCATGACTACTGATGGGGAAACCACTGACTTTTTTCTCCCCTATGAGAGGGTGCATGAGGTATGTCCCTTGTGTGGTCACCATGACCATAACCTCTCTATGTGCCCCCAAAAACAGCCACATGCATGGACTCGGTCGTGGCAAAACAGGAAGCCAACAACCTTACCAATCCGGCCGCTCCTGCTGCCTCTCAGGGGTGGTTTTTTTTGTCAGAACTCAAAGAAAAGCAAGACCACGGTTTCCTACTAAGCTTACTTCTCCTCATTCTCAACCTGCCCCAAGACTTGTGCCTACCCCATTTTACAATCAGAATGTGCCCAGGTCCGACCTCACTCGTCCCTCCTCTCCAAATCTTCATTGTGAGGAATCCCTTTTTATCACACCCATCCTGCCATCCCCCCCCCCCCCCCTCATGCTATCACCCCTTCCAACTGCTTTGCTACTCTCACTGAGCTCCAGATTAACAATGAACGCACTCTCTGCCTCAACCCCCCCAAACCTCTGTCTGAATTCAGCATACATGATCCTGTTTAAACTAAAAATTAAGATGAAATTGAAAAGAAGTTAATAATTGACCTAATTAACCACTGCAATGTTATGTGGATTTATTGGAACTTTGCTAAACTCACACTACTCAACTATGTCAATACTCCCCGTTACGCTCATTTGACAATCTCAATCATTTATGGTCCTGCTCAAAAGCTTGAGAAAACAGATTTCTGGTCATATCTTGGACATTTTCACTCCAACATTAATCTCCCACGGATGATGATCAGGGATTTTAGTGAAATAATTTACCCAAATGATAAACTTGGTGGACCCCCCCTTCTTCCACACCAACTTCAAAGGTTCCCTGCGTATTTATCATTAACAAATGCTTCAGATGCTCCTTGCATACAACATGCCTTCTCTTGGCAACGTACGGATCTCCACCAAACGACATTTTATAACGACTTGATCGCACAATTAATAATTAAAACGTCATTCCAAACTCTTTTACCAGATTGTCACACACTATATGGCAATTTCACTGTGTCTGACCACGCACCAATAATTTTACACCAACTATCCCGACACAAATTACGTCCGACCATTTCGTTTTCAGAAAATATGGACTACAGATAAAAAAATCACATGTGATTGTACAATATCAATGGGCCATCCAAATACACGGGTCTAGGTTTTTTAGAATCCAAAAACGTTTAACAATACCAAGCTTGCACTAAAAAACTAGGCTTGCAGCACTTATCGTTACAATGCCAAAAAATTGATCGAAAATGATGCTCATATTAAGGACCTTCAAAACAAACCATGGAACCAACCTTTCAACACTATCTGGATCAAACATATTCAATGCCTTATTAAAAAACGAGAGAAACTCCTTCTGTTCGGACAACAACAAATCAGTCTCAAAGCAAGACAAACATGGCTTTCCCTAGGTGACCGTAACTAGATTTTTTCACAAAAAACTAAACCAGAAAAAAGCTTCACACACAATTTATCGTCCATAAAATTCTTTAGACCAATGGGTTGACAATCAAGAGGAAATCATGTCCCTTCTAACAACAACCTTTAACAACATATTCACCACCAATGCCCCTCCAGGCAGGCACCTTGACCTTTCTTTTATTCTCCCTATTGTCTCGCCAGAAGACGGGCAACTGCTACTTAACCCTGTCTCCAAGGACGAAATAAAAGCAAGTTTCTTTGATATCAAACCTAATAAAGCACCTGGATCTGATGGCTTATGCGGTCATTTCTATCAATCTTACTGGCCCATCATTGAAGCTGATGTTACTTTAGCAATCCAAAGCTTCTTCCACCATGGGAAACTTCCCCCTTCGCTCACTCATACTCTAATCACGATAATCCCCAAAAACGAAGCCCCAGAATCGCCAAATCATTTCCGACCCATCAGCTTAATAAACACTCTCTATAAAGCGCTTTCAATATTCCTGGTCAACCGGCTGACCCCTATCTTACAAAAAGTGATAAGTCCCTTTCAAAATGCTTGCACGAAAGATCGTTCTATACACGACAACACTTTAATTGTACAAGAGATTTTAAATGTTTATTATCACAAATCCGCTAACAAAACAGAATGGCGTGCCTTAAAGATTGATAATGGAAAAAGCTTATGACAGAATTGAATAAGATTTCCTTTGGCAAACTCTTTCCTCCTTTTGATTTCCCTCTATTTATTTAGATTTCCTAGATCAAAAAATGTGTCACCAATGTCTATACACTATTAAAGTAAATGGTCAAACCTCGAAGTGGTTTAAACCTTCAAGGGGGTTACGACAAGGAGACTCATTCTCACCTTACTTGTTGATTCTTTCTATGGAAGTTTGTGTCTGGAAAACTCACCCTCACTGCTAATACCCCAAAATCAGGACTCGATTTTAAAATTCACCCCCGAACTTCAACCATCCCAGCTCTTTTATTTGCGGACGACTGCCTTCTCTTTTGTAAAGGCACCGCCACAACATGTATGACTAGGGATGGCAATGGGTCCCGGACCCGACCCAGACCCGCTAGGACCCGACCCATTTATAAGGGTCTGGGTCTAGAAATTTTAGACCCAATGGGTCCGGGTCGGGTCTGGTCCCGAAGAACGTGGGTCGGGTCTGGGTCCGGGTCCACATATGCTAGACCCAGACCGCCCCGCGGACCATTTACATATTAGAAATTTTTTTTTTTACCTAAACTCTAAAATTTTATGAGAGAAATTAACTTTATAAGTTGTAACATTTTAATTTTATCAGTTAATTTTTAAAATTTTATTTAGAGAATGCTTTAACCATGGATACAAGAACCTATATATATTAGGGGGAAAATTTTTAATTACATATATTTAAAAATGTGATAAAAACTTAAAACTAAGAAGGACCCATTTAGGACCCAGTAGGACCATGGACCCGTAGACCCAGCGGGTCTGGGTCTGGGTCTGAAAATCTAGACCCAAGGGTATGGGGCGGGTCTGGGTCTGTGAAAAATAAACGGGTCTGGGTCTGGGTCCAGGTGGACCCGACCCAGACCCGCCCCATTGCCATCCCTATGTATGACGCTCAAAAAAGAAATCGATTCCTTTTGTCAAATGTCTGGACAATTAGTCAACTTCAATAAATCGACCATTATTTTTTTCCAATCACATCACCAATCCTAGGAAGACATCTCTCACTAGCTAGCCATTTAATATGCTTCTAAATTCACATCTTGGCCGCTATCTTGTTGGTATGTTCTTCAGTTCACACTACCCCCATAAAGGCGGATTATCGAAATCTCTTCTTAAAACCGAGAGCCGAATTAATCATTGGGAGGCTGGGTTTTTGTTGAAAGTTGGTCCCCATACACTTATACAATCCAACTTGGAAGCGATGCTTGTTCCTTGAGTAGACCAAACCGCAACTTGGAAGTTGCCATGGGGGGTCCAGACCTTGTTGACATAGTTAATGACTAGTGGATTATCAAAGGCAATCCGATGCTTGTCAACGAAATCCCAGACGGTCTCATCAGGGGCCCAACATGAACTGGATACTTCTTAGTTAAATTTGCTACTTGGATTACTCATGATCTACCTCCAAAAAAGGATAAATGGCCTTTCAGTTGGATCTGGCCACTAGATATCTCCAAAATTAGCCATCTTCTTATGGCAACTTTGTCATAAAATTCTATCAATGAGACAAACGTTCACTAAAAGAAAATTGTTCCTTTCAACACATGTCCTGTATGCAATACAACCCCAGAAACTATTGACCATCTCTTTCTCCTTTGCCCTTATATTTCGCCGTTATGGTCCTTAGCTCCACTCCAAGACTGGTTCCGTTCTCACCCTTGAATCATGCTTTGCTCCCTACCCTGCAGACTTTGAGGTGTAAGAAAGTCGTTGTCTAAAAATTTATTTTCCTTTTCTGGCATATCTGGAAAGAACTCAATGATATCGTATTCAACCAGGGCAACCTAAACCCTCACCGCATTGTTCACAAGGCGAAATTCATTTATGTCAAATGGTCCCTCCGCTCCGATATTGACCTTAGCTTACCCTTTCCTCTGGCACCCCACTTTCCTCCTCACTCACCTAACCTCCCCTAGGCCCACGGTCCTCCCCCCCCCCCCCACTCCTGGTTGCTTGGAAGTCGCCTCCCCAATTCTTTCACAAGCTCAACTTCGACGACTCTGTCCGATCATCCTCGGTTGCCGCTGGAATCATCATCAAAGATCACCAAGAAAAAACGATGCAAGCGATTGCTTATAACCTGTGGTCTACTCAAGTTCATATTGCTGGAGCCACCGCTCTCCAACAGGGCCTCCTTCAAGCACACCAGCTTAACCTCTACAAAATTCACATCGAAGGAGATAATCCACTAGTCATTAACTATGTCAACAAGGTCTGGACCCCCCATGGCAACTTCCCCCCCCCCCCTTATTCAAGCCCTCTTGTGTCTCTTCCAGGATTGGACTCTAAGGCATATTTGTCGTGAAGCCAATCAAGCCGCTGATTGGATAGCAAATGTGGGTCATTTGGTTTCCTCTCTCATGTATTTAGATGTTACTTGTTCACCCTCCTTACAGAACATCCTTGTAAATAATGAATTAAGCATTCCCCCATGCGGAGGTTCTCCTAATTCTTCTTTCTTTTTTCTTACCTTATAAAAAAAACACTTGACAAGGTGATATACAAGTACACAACTGAAAAAAGAAATTTGAGTTTGAAGAACTTGTACAATTTTGATAAATTATTATTTATGTTTAATTGTAAAGTCAACTTGATATTTATTTGGACTTTTTATATTTATTAACAATTTTTTAAACTCTTAAATTAAAAAATTAATGTCCCTTTGGGAAAAATGGTTAAACCGCATCAAATCAGTTCGCGCGGTTCGGTTTTGGTTGATTTGGGCAAAAATGCAGTGTGGTGCAGTTTGATTTGAGAAAATATCAAACCATATATTTGTAAATTGGATTAGATTACATCCCAAAACACACTAACCCAACCCACAAACACCCCTACTTACACCATATATATAGCTCGCAGCATTAATTAGTTTCTTCCTTATAATAGGTTATTCTTGTTTAGTTATGGAATAGCTGACACCGAGGACTTAAACTTCCGCCACGAAGCACCAAAAGGGATTCGGACCAAATGTCAGCATAAATCTATTTTAATGCAGAGAGACAGCACATACAACCATGCATGTCAATTTACCACCGTCAACCGCTAGCACCGTCAAGGCGTTGATCACTTTATATACAATAAGTAGACTCACATTTATAGTGTACATGTCAAATTTCACGCTTTCTTCAATTTATTGCCACCAAAATTAGAGGAATAGAGGGTAATATAGTGATCATTAAGATGACACAGATAAGAGGTCTCGCAGTGCGAATTGTCACCTTTGGTCAGTACTTTCTCCGTTTTACATTGCTTGTTATCTCCCCGTTTAAATTGACTTTAATTTATTCTTCTCCTTTCTTTTTCATTCATCTCAATGATTGACTCATTGTACGAATTACGATGCTATTAAGAGTACAAGATTGCTCTTATTTGGTTAACACTCTTATTCATCGATAATCTAATATCCCAAGAGAATGAACTAAATATTATTGTTTGGTCGACATTATTGTTGCAATATTATCCTTTTAAGTTAGTAGGAAGTTAGTTATAGTTAGTAGTTTCCTAGAGCAAGCAAGTCATTTCTTCCATTGTCATCTCTTCTTTTTATATTCTGAAGACATGAGCGCAGAAAGCGAAACTTCCTAATAGGTTCTACTTAATAGAGTACTAAGGGTTTAACTATACTCCCTCCGTTTTTTTTAGATGTAACATATCGACTTTGGGCACTATTCATCCATTACACTTTGACCACTAATTGTTATTTATACATAAGAAAAAATATAGTCATGTGGGATTTTGTTTGATTCGTCACAGTATACACTTTCCAAATATATATTTTTTATAATTTTTACTTTTATATAATTGGAGATATTATCGGTCAAAGTTGTGCCTCGGCAAATGTGAAAAATCCAATGTTACATCTAAAAAAACGGAGGGAGTACTAATCAAGAGAGTAATCTTAAGAAGTGTAAGGAAGCGATTTTGAACGCGATATCATATATGGCTTGGAGAACAACGGGTGTCATAATAAAAACAGATAGTAGAGAGGTCATTATGGCGTTAAATTGCAAGCATGGTACAAATAAAAACATAGATAATATTATAAGAGACATTCGGAGAATAGGTAACGGATTCATGTTTGTTTCTTGTATTAAAGTTAGTAGGGCAGAGGTAAGGTTAGCTCACAATCTTGCTATACAAGCAAGGAAAAGCTAATCTCCTCCTTTTTCTTGTTTTTTTTACCCGTTGTCCAAAAAACAAAGAAAAAAGGAAATACCTATCTTATTAAAATTGAAGTAGAGCTCGATGTGTATGTAAGTCACGAAATGCATCTATGAGTTATTCAAAATAATGTAATTATATTAACTTAAACAACTACTTAGTCAACAATTATACTATATTATGAGTTGAAATCCTTGGTAGTTAATACAATTGCAAATTTGCAATTTTAAAGTTCTTAGTTGTCTTGGGTAAAAATATGTCGAAGTTGGGGGAACTACTACTCATTCTCTAAACATTATTATAATATTGATGCAAGACTATCCCTCATCGGATTGCCTATACGAAGTGTATTGGTAAGAGTTTATTCCTGAATCCCCTTGTCCAAACCAGCAACTAACTTAGATGTATACATTTCCTACTTTCCTTTGTGGTTCAATTTGTTTATTCATGGTTTATAATGCACATATTTGAAATATATATGGTTATATGCATGCCTAAAATTATAAAGAATATATGTCCAAAAATATATACGCAAGACATGTGGCCCGTTCTCAGCATTTTAGAGCCCGAGGAACTAAAATATATGCACCCTATATTAATGGTTAAAGTTTTGCTGAATATAACTTTTTTTAATAGCTCATAAAATCTAAATTTACTTTTACATTTTTTATAATATACTATGTGGATTGATGGTTATCTTTTTATGATGTGTCTTAGTAAATTAAGTTATATCTTACTTCTTGAATTGATCACATTGTCCTTATCATTAAGTTATCACTTAGAGAATGGGTTTTGACTACAAAATAAATTTCTAGGTGCTTTAGCTTTTTGGATTACCTCTTTAATATGTTCCTTGGTTTGAATTGAAAAAGAAATGGAAATAACATAACCCTTTTCTTTTTTTAACAGTTTCACTTTTACATTGGCTTTCACAAATGCTCTACTTTATTAACATTTAATGTCTTTTTTTAGCAGAATTAACATATAATATCTTGAACTATCTCACTTTATTGATTTGTACAATTTATGTAAAATAGAATATATTGGAATTAACATACATCATGATAAATTTTTGTTTTTATGTATTAGTAACTTTATAGTCAAAGTGTGGTAAAAATAAACAATGTAAGCGTAAAAAAAGTGTACAACTATATAAAGTATAAAATAGCAAAAGAAATACAATTACCACTTTAATTTGAAGGAAAAAAAAAACCACCTAAAATTCGGTAGTTATTTTAAAATCATTGAAAACAAAAGGAATTCTAAAGCTCTGTTTGGGGAAGCATTTCAGGTGACTTAAATGATAAGGTGTTACAATCTTAAGTCACCTTATATGATTAGTGGTGTTTGGTGGACAAACTTAAATAAAATTTAAGTCCAAAATTTGGCTGAAATTGAGTTGGAGTAAAATATAGCTTCTGAGATCAGGTGCTGAAATTTTATTATTATTATTTTCTTTTAATCTTTTTAAGCCAAAAAAGATATTTTCTTTTTATGTTTTTAAGTCTAAAAAGCTATTTCAGCTATAGTCATAAATAATATTACCAAACAGGTTATGCAATCAGCTAGCTTATCAGTTTCAGCACCTTAACATTTTCAATTGTTACCTAATCAGTTTCAGCTCCATTTCAGTCAGTTTTGCCAAACATAGCCTAAATATAAATCTTAGGAAAGCTATTTCAAAATCACTGAAAATAAAAGAAAACCCAAAAAAGGAAAAAGAAACAAAGTCATACGTGAGAATCGATCCCGGGGACAGAGATACAGTGGACTAGTGGAGTGATAGTCAACCAAGGAGCCAACACTTTGTTTTATTGATTTCATGCGTGCACATTTCCTTTATACTTGAAATAATCATATATAATATTAAAGCAAGAAAAATTTAGCCTACGTGGCAGCTCCATATTCTTTCTCGCCTCTCATTGCTCCTTTGATTTTTCAACCCCTCTCATTCACTTGCCATGTGTCACTTATTAAAGTAATATTTTGCAAATCCTCTTTGATTGAGGCAATGAGGCATGTATGGGAACAAATCAATTCCTTCCAAATTCTCACATTTGCTACAATTATATTATGATTTATTCTTCAACATGGTTTGGTGATTCTTTCCAAATCTCGCATTCTTCTTCAACACAACCATAATATAGTAGCAAAGACATTTATTTTCTATAATAGCTGCCAAATTCTTCATCTTTGCGAGAATTCATTTTTTTTTTCTTGAAGTATTGCAATATATTTGTAAAACATAGAAAATTCCTTAGATGAATTTTTTAGATTTATGACTACAACTTATGACAATATCTAATTGAATTTTATGTTACTCTATATTTGCATTTTACCTTTTCAAATATAAATCTTGAAGGTATTTTGATTCGTTATAAAATAAATTATTACATTCAATGATAAAGCTTTTGTTTAATATCGAAATAATCTCTATTATATAAGCCAAGGGGAAGCTATGGTGTCCCACTTAGGGCATGTTCTCTTCGGCATAAAACATCTGAACTGAACTGAACTTATTGGAGCGGAGCTGAGCTGAGCTGAGCTGAATTGAATTGAATTGAATTGAATTGAATTGAAGTAAATTGAATTAAATTAAATTAAATTAAATTGAATGTAATAAAAAATATAAAAAATATTTTAAACAATAATAATATGAATATTAAATAATAATTATAATGATAAGTAATAATAATGAATAATAATAATAGTATTTTGGATATTTTTAAATGATAGTTATAAATAAATAATATTAATAATCATAAATTAATAATAATAATAATTAATGATAATAATGATAATTATAATAATTATTTTATATTATTTGTATTAATATATTAATACTTGATGATGATATATAATAACAATAATATCTAAGAAGTAAATTAATATTACTATTTTAATAATTAGATTTAATAATATAAAAATAATGATTGGGTTGGACCGCGAAAATTACATCATAAAACGTCTTGACGCGATTTGATTGGTTTATGGGCTAAAAAAAAAGTGGGGTTATTTGTGCTTTGACCTAAACCATGTTCCTCCTAATAATAATAGTAATAATAATGAGTAAAGGTATAATAAACAAAATAATATATAGAAACAACAACAATAATAATAATAATAATATTTAATAGTAATGATATATATTTAAATAATAATAATAATAATAAGAATAATTAGTAAAATAAATTATACCAACATATAATAATAATATTTAACAAAATGATTATAAAAGAATCGAGCTGAGCTGAACTGAACTGAACTTATTGGAGCTGAACTGAACTGAACTTATTGGAGCTAAACTGAACTGAAAATGAGCTGGGGAGAACAACCCCTTAGAAAAGTCCAAAATATCCTTCACATTACCTTAGCAAATAAATATATTTTACAAATTCAAATAAAGCATATACCATAATAAGGAAACTTATGCAAATTTAAAAAAAACAATCAATCTTGTACAACTGTGAACATGTCATATTCAAATACATATAATTCAAAATAAGGAAACAAATACACTGCCTATCAAGGCCTAATAACATAAAATTTATAACACAATCAATGCAAATCATAAATTACGTTTGACAAAAAAAAAATGAAATTTACCATAAACTAACAAAGACACATTAAAAAACTATTTAGGATAACGCATTAGATAAATTTGTTATTAAAAATACAAATTTAATTGCATTTCCCTACTAGATAAATTATATTAGTACATAGGATAAATTATTTTGTCGCTCTTTTTTATGTCTTAAATATTTTATTTATATTTATAAGTATTTACACCATGATATCCAAGATTGTATTATCACATGTTAAATTTATGAAACAAAAATTTTCATAATATAACTTACAATTCAGATAGTTTACCAGTTGGCGATATATACAAATACATGCAAAAGTCCCATTCTAATAATTTTAAAGATGCTTTGCACCCATTACATGAAGAAAAAAATGAGAATAGTCACAAATTTACATATTTTATTTTATCAATTAAAAAAATCAACTTGAAAACTTAAAGTTTCGTAAAACCTCACTTTTTTCAAAAAGAAAAAACGACAGCCTTTTTTTTATTGCTTTTTTTCTTCATAAAAAAGGCATAACTTCTAGATAAAGGAAAAGGTTTGCAATGAACACAACTAATTAACAACTAAACGATGTATAATTATGGATGCGTAAATGCTAAATAATTTCAAATAACAAAGCTAATTAAAATCCGAATATTACAGGTAAATCAATTTATGAATATGTATTAGCATATTTGATTAAAGAATATAGAAGAAGCGATGAACAAATTCCAAAATAATATAGTAAAACAGAATAAAAACAATTAAGACGAAGTATAATGAAATTTATTATTGAAGGGATAAGTGATAACTTGCGCGACGACACAAGATAGAGGGCAACATGAATAAAATAGTAAATCCTTGGAAACATAAATTAATAATTGATAACGGCAAGAAATCGTCTCAAACTTGGACTCAATTCTTTATGTCCTTCTCTAAAATCACCTTCAAATCCATAGAATTCATCAGCTCGGATATCAAAATAAATTAAAGAAAATTAAAATGACATGCAAAGTTGGGGATTGCACTTCAAAGTTTAACAAAATCTAATGAAAGATAGAGAGCGTTGTTTGCTTTGCCTGAATTGTCCAAAATTGATGTCTTTAATTTAGATTTAAGGAAAAAGGATTATGATCAAGAATTTTGTTGGATGCTTTTTTTTTAATGGATAAGGAAATTCAGTAGAATAGAGGATAGTGTGAGCCGTAAACATAACGTTTGAAGAGAATATGATCAATATTACCTATTTGTGTGTTTGGATATGGTATATGATTTAGGAAATAACAAGTGGGACCAGTATAACGAGAAAACACGTCTAGGAGTAAGACAAATTATCTATAAGAAAAATCTTTACTAAAAATTAAAAAATATTAGCAAAATTATTTGCTAAGTTAACTGCACCATAGAGATTAAAATTATTAATGAATATGTCATTTATTATAAAATAAATGGAACATGGGGCCTGGGGGCAAGGATTAAGGAGAGGATAGAAATAGAGAAAAATAAAAGAGGAACTCATGTGATGAAGATAGAGTTAAAGATTGAGATAGAGAGAAGTGCTCCCTCCAGGTTTTATTAGTTTACCCATACTTTTGGCATAGAGTTTTTTTTTTTTCAATGAAAGGATCGGCATAGAGTTTTAAAAAAATAGATATGTGGGTCATAGAAGGAAAGATAAATTATTAATTTATTGGCATATCGTATTATGTTGTGGGCCAACAAAAATTGAGTGAGAAAGTAAAGATAATAATAAACAAATAGTGAGACCATTCCAAAAAAACAGAAAAAAAAATGTATAAGCTAATAAGGGACAGCTCAAAAAGGAAAGTGGGCAAACTAATAAAACCAGAGGGAGTAATTTTCAATTAAAGTAACGTGTCATTTATTATGAAACATCCTAAAACAGCAAGTGTTTTGTGTATTTTAGAATGGATAAAATATATTTATTAATTAAATTACTATTGAAGTTCTTAAAAATTTCTAATACATAATTATAAAATTATCTTTTAATCCTCAAATAAGTTTCATGGGAGTGTAAATATTTTGGTATTCGTGCACATATAGTTGAGCTAACATTCGTAATTGTAAGAAGTAATTCGTTGCAAACTTTACTTAGATGGGTAACGCGTACTTTAAATTATTTACCCAGTGTGATGATTTTATTATGTAACATAGTTAATATAGTTAATTGTTTAGTTTACAATTAAATTTGTTTACTATTTTATTAATTGTTTGTGAATTTGTACATCATATTAATATATCATATTTGAATGCAATCACTTTTAAAAAATAGGCAATCATTACCATTAAAATATAAATATATTTATTGAATAAAAACTTCTCGTGCATTTTGCACGGGTCCAAAAACTAGTAGATTTTAAATCAGCAATATGGGCCTTTTTTCTCTGAGTTCTGGGCGGGCGCCCCTCCTATAAGGCTCAGGGATGGGCTTGCAAGACATCCAAAGGAATCTTACATGATAGTGTGTGAGTACGTGAGTGCACGCATATACACCTATATACACATGTATACACCTGTAGTAGTACTTGGTCTAGTGATAAAGTGATTTGGTTTGTATCGTCTCACAACCTTGAGTTTGTAGGATCAAACTTTACTAGAGGCAGTCTGGGGGTGGGTGGGGATTTTCCCCCTACATCTAAGGGACCTTGCCAGTAAACCCGAGTTGGGTTGATCTGTTCGAGGTTTCGGTTCGATTAGGGCGCCGTCTTCTTACTTTAAAAAAACCTATATATTGGTAGGTGTGCATGCGCTAGGGAAGGGATGTGCGTGTGTGCGACAGGTAATGCACCTCAAACTTGTGTACGTTTCTGCAACCAATATTGCAACTCATGAACTTGTGTAAGTGTGCGCGACCAATATTGCAACTCATAGAAAACTTGAGTGCGTGTGCATCTCTGTGTGGTGTGTATGCATGCATGTGTGTGTGATTCTTGATTAGTGATCTGATAGGAAAATTCAATAAGTACTCCAACTTGATGTATGTTTTGATAAATAGATTTGGTTGTAACATTTTGTAGGGACGATCATTACATCAGCTATAATGGCTTGGAAGTTATTGATGTGCCTTACTGGATG
Source organism: Beta vulgaris subsp. vulgaris (assembly GCF_026745355.1). Taxonomy (NCBI): domain Eukaryota; kingdom Viridiplantae; phylum Streptophyta; class Magnoliopsida; order Caryophyllales; family Amaranthaceae; genus Beta; species Beta vulgaris. The sequence continues at coordinate 7,105,352 of NC_079202.1, read as the reverse complement.
TGAGCCCCCTCTTACCATTGTTGTAGATAGTAGCATGGAGCCTGGGTATACAAAGGTAGAAACTTCTACTTCTACTACAAGGGATAATCGGATGAAAGATACTCCACCACTGTATTAAATCAATCTTGATCGTTGGAACATTTTTAAAAAAAATGAGTGGTCCAACAAAATAATTAAATAATAATCAACTAACGAAATATACAAAAACATTCCATAGGTTGTATGACAAAGGTAGCACCTAGACCCTCATCTTTTACCACAACCATCAACACGATTTTAATGAGCATATCTAGACGTCATTGTGGTGGACATTTCTGGAGACTCCACCAATGGATTGGTAATTTTATGCAATGCATTTAAGTTGGTATTTATAAAATCAATTTGATACCAAATTCGATTTTAGTACCGAATTTTTAATTTGATACAAAGTTATAATTTGATACCAAATAAAGTTGGTACCATAACGTTAAGTTAGTACCAAGTTATTACAATATGATATTCCCTCCGTTCTAAAATATAGTTTCCATTTCTATTTTTGGAGTCAAATTTCAAAAACTTTGACCAAATATTCTTACTAATGTATAAAAAAAAAACATATTCATGAGGGTCTTGTTAGATTCGTCTCAATATACAAATTCGTAATATCAACGTTGTATATTTTTTAGTAATAAGAAATAGAAGATATCGTAGGTCAAATGTATGTCTTAAAAACTGTGCAAAATGAAATGGGACCTATATTTTGGGACGGAGGGAGTACCAAATAAGCAAGTAGAGTCAAATAGTCAAGTGGTACCAACATACTAATTTGATACCAATAATATGGTATCAAATATAGTCAAATTGGTACTGAAATTGTGACTTGGTATCCACTTATAACTATAATTAGTATTAATTTGACTTTATTTTGTCGCCATTTACTTTCCAACGCGTAAAATTACCAGCGTGTTTTTCTTTTGGAGGAGTGTTTGGAGACTCTACCACATTGAAACCTTAACAAGAAAATTAGTTAATGACACAGGGAGTATTTAGTAATATGTACAAAGAAAAAAATTGTATTTTAATTTATCCTCTAATTTTTTGTCCTATGCCTCCTTGTAGGGGGATATATTATTGCTTGGAAAGGTTAGCTCTCCACTCGAATGTGGAGACATTATTTTGTTTGAAGTCGAGGTAAGTTTTTTTTTGAATTAGTCCTACAACTATATGGCTTTCTAAATCATTTAATTTACTAGAAAATCTTGGAAGACTCTTCCTTATAAGAACTTTATTCAGCCATAACTTGAAAATGTTTATAACTTGGGAAGACAAATGTCCAAAACTCTATTGATTTTTCCTTTTTTTAACTATCCTTAAGCTCCTTCACAAGTTGGCTTCAACTCTTTTGCCTAATAATTTCGCAATCATCGAAAACCTTTGGTGTCCTCGTAATGATTACCTTCCTAGTTAGCACACAACACCAACATGTTGCACCATGCTACATCTCATACATACGCAGCCTCGAAATCACTTGTCATCTCGCACCAATCAATTATGTTGACTTGAGGATTGTTCTACTAGCACGTACAGGGGCGGATTCAGGATTCTGAACCAGGGGTAGCACAACTTTACATTACTAGAAACTCAAAAAAAAGAAGTTCGTAATTAGTAAATTCAAAATGTTACAAAATTCAAATAGAAAGAAAATTACAATTGTTCACGCCGGATTCTCAAATTTTGGAACCGATTTACAATCGCATCAACTTCTATATCACAAAGTAACATTTCAACCCAACTAAGAATCAGACTTCACAACAATCACAATTCACAACTAACAATTAAAAAACTTCAAATATCAATAGTTAACTGAACAACTTCAAATTTCAAATCGGAGTTGGACTGTCGGATGCTCGGAGTCCGAGCACTCGGTACTCGACCAGTTTATTCAAAGTTCAAATTGCCATGGCCCATTAGAGAGGATTAGATGAAAGAGAAAGAAAGTTAACCCAAATCCAAAGGCCTAAATGGCTAAACCCTAAGAAAATTAAGGAATCATTCACGAAATTACAGAAAATCAGTAACTCACCCTTTTCTGATTTTCTCTGAGACTCCGACGATGCGACGACCTATGACGAGGACTGAGAGGAGGCGACGAGGCGACCACTAAGAGGAGGCGAAAAGCCGACGACTGAGAAGAGGTGAGGACCGACGATTGAGAAGAAGCGACGATCGACCGCCGACGACTGAGAAGAGGCGTCGGATGGAGAGGAGGCGACTAGTGCTGAGTGAGAGATCCGACTTCTGAGTTTGTTTAAGAGTTGAGAGAGTGAGGAAAACAGCGCATGTTTGTTTAGGGTTTTTTTTTTATTTTTTCGATTTTTTTTTTTAAAAAAATCAAGGGTAGCACGTGCTACCCCTTATTACCACGTGGCTTCGTCACAGAGCACGTATGAAGTAAGGTAGTCTAGTTCCAATAATCCATGTGGTTTTCTCTATTATGACTACCAGGATCTACACCATAATGTTGAATCCCAATTATGGTCCATCCATGTTCAATCCTACCGATGCATCTCTTGCACATCTTTTAAGTGGAATTGTTGCACCCAATTTACCATTAAAGTTTCATATAGATTTATTATGGAGACTATCTACATATCGTACATAATTCGAGTTATAAATTCTCTTGGTCACCTTAACATAATTGATTGTTCTAATGTGTTACCTAATATTTATCCTTTAGGTGCTAAAGGTGAAGAAGTTATTACCATGATAATTGTAATTGTTTGTAGCTAGATAATAGATTTTTGCAGCCTTGTTGCGTAAAATTTTGTTAGCCTCATTGCTTGAAATTTTGATTAAGGTTAGTAGCTAGATAATAGACTATTGTCATGTTGTATGAGTTGTAGTCTACTGATGTTACAAGTTTCATATATCATATCTTAAAATCAATTGTCATCTGAAGTATGAATCGTAGCTTATTAAGTTACATAGTTTCCTTGATCTTGTCAAAGATCCGGAAAAAAGTAGGGAAATGGTTTGAATACTTCTTTCTGGTATGATATGTGAATAGGTGATGTTCCTCTTAAGAATTTGTATCCAAAGCTATTTATCCTTAGTACTTTGCAAAGGGATTCAGTTGCTTCTCACGATTTTTGGGATGGATTTATATGGAGATGGAGTTCGTTATGGAAGCGTGATTTAGGTCAAGAGACCTTGAGGAATGTGAAGCTTTGCTGAAACAATTACAACTCTCTTCCCTCTCACCTTTGGATTCGGTTTGTTTAATTTAGGATCCTCAAAAATTCGAGGAATTCTCAGTGAAATCTCTCACCTTTGAATGAACTTGCAAAATCCGAACTTTCACGCCCTAAAGATGCCATCAAGGGCTTATGGAGGGGACTTGTTTCTTACCGCATCGAGATCTTTTCGTTGCTAGTTTGCTTGGAAATTAAATACCAAGGATCGTCTTGGTGTAATACCCATATCTGAAGGATCTTGTAGCCTATGTGGACAATTTTCGGAAGAAAGTAACCACCTCTTTCTCCACTGTAACTTTTCATGAAGGGTGGCTCAGATTGTGGAACGTTCATTGGGCTCCCCCATCAACTATAAGAGAGGCTTTTGATAAGTGGCATCCTTTTAAAGGTTTTTTTTTACCAAAATAAATTTAAAATGGGCAGCAAGCTTCTTCATCATTATGTGGACGATTAGGAAGGAGAGGAACGAGAGATGTTTGAAAAATTCAGCCAGCTCTATAGTTGATCTACGTGATCTCTTTCTTATTAGATTAAGGTAGTGGATTTCAGGATGGGTTGATCCCTTCCCTTATAGTTCCAAAGAATTTCTTAGAAACCCTCTATGTTTAAACTTGCAATCTTCCCCTTGAACTGCCAGCAGCTTATTCAAGCCATATCTCCAAATCTCATGGCTTCCACCGCCTCGAAACTCTTTCAACAACTAGTGGAAAAAAAACCTTATATGTCACGTAGTAACATATTCGATTTTTACAAAATCGCATCCAAAAATCAATTAAAAAACAGGAGGGAAAATTGGGAGGAAAATCTAATTCGGTCGTTTAGTAAACCGGATCAGTTTGTAGAAACTGCTGTTGTTTTCTAAAATCTTACAGGACCAGATCAAATTTTTTGTTATTTTTTCTAAAACAAAAACGAGCGTCTTTGTATAGGCCCAAAATAACGCACGTCTTTGTACAGGCCCAAAGCATTGATGAAGGCCCAACACATATCTTCTTAGACTCCCCATACCCGATCTCTCTCCTCCCTCAAAAATATCAAACCCTAATCTCCCTCATATCTTTCTATCTCCTCTCTACTCCTCCCTCACTCCTCGCAGCAATAGATCCCTAAGCTCCCTCCTTTCTCCTCTCTCCATACACCTCTCATAAACGCCACCACCTCTCTCTCCCTTCTTTACTCCTCCCTCACAAAATGAATTAAGAATGAAGAACGAAGAACAAAGAACGAATAACGAAAATCAAGAGTGAAAATGAAGATCGAAAATGAAGAACAAAGAAACGAAATGAAGAGCAAAATGAAGGGTGAAACGAAGAACAAAGAATCGAAGATATGTACACAAGAAATTGGTTCGTTTGAGTTTTATGAGATTTAGTTTTTGGATCTGGTTATAGGTGTTAGTTTCTTTTTTCATTTCTTTTGGGATTTAGTTTTTAGATCTGGTTTTGGGTGTATGTTTTTATTTCCTTATTTTGGGCTTCCATTTTCGTTTGATTTTTTGTTCGAACTCTTAAATTTCGTTTTATCGTTTTACCTGGGTAGTGTTTTTTAGTTTCTTCGTTTTCTAATTTTCGTTTTTTTTTAGTCTATGTTGCAATTTTCGTAGACATAGTGATTGGGAGCTTCTCAATTTTTCTTTGCTTTAACCATTGCAATTTTTCGTATACTTAATAGTATGGATTTAATCTGGATTTGCTTCTAAGATGATGTTTACAACATAAGCAGATATAAAAAAAATGATATTAAAATTGTTATTGTAATTTTCTGTATATACGTTAAATTGTTAATTTTTGTATATTTGTGTAATTTTCTTTATTTATACTAAAATGTTGTTTATATGTATTTATGTTTAGTTTCATATGCATGTATTTTGTATAATTAATGTTTCTATGTATAATGTATTATTTTTGTATATATATGTTTTGTTATATTTGTTAGACTTGAACACTATATTCCACCAACACGGTGAGACTATGAGAGTGAGACGTGAAATCTGCAGACTTGTAGGTCTACACCTTTTTTTATATATGAATTTCAACAATCTGATGCGGTTTTGAGGTAAAAACTGGATCAGTTAATGTGATTAACTGATCCGAATTTACCTTAGAACCGAATTAGTATATAATTTATTGTTCCAATTTTGGACCGGATTCGTAAATATATTAGATCTGCTGTGAGCCCACCCGATGTGGACCAAAATCAAATTAGTAAGCCCGTTTTTGACCGCATCAGATAGGCTTATTTTTCCCACTAATCAAGTGGAATGTATACTCTTCTTTGAATCCTCATTTTTAAGATCTACCATAGGTGGAGTGCTAAGGGACTTTAATGGGTGCTTCAAATGTGTGTTTTCTTGCGCCATCCCCCACATGGAGATCGATCATGTGGAAGTTTTAGCCATACATAGAGCCTTCAAACTCTCAATAAGCCTAGAATTGCTGGCATCTTCTTCTCTCATAGTCGAATATGACTCGTGCAACATTGTTGCTTGGGCCTTGTTGTAACGGTATTTTAACACGGCCTTGGAACCTGGCTCTCCAGATCAATTTCATTCGTGGTGTTATGGAAAAAAATCAGGAATTCGTATCGTATACAAACGGCTTGATTCTAACGTCGTCGTCGCGTCGTATACAAAGAGCGTAAATCTAACGTCGTTGCGAATGCCTTTGCAAAGCATGGGCTTAGAATTAGAAGAATAGATGACTTTGTTGCTTGGTTGTGAATCTTCTTATTTAATCTTATGTATGGTTGTTGATTATGCTGCCTAGGCTTTGTCTCTTATTTGCTGTAATCGAACTTTTTATTTCTAGTTTAAATTAATAGATAACCAAATTGTCACAAAAAAAAAGTTACATGGTTTCCTACATCATAGGTTTTTGTTCAATTGTCATTTGCAGTATGAATCGTAGCTTATTAAAGTTACACAGTTTCCTACATCATAGTTTTTTGTTTGATTGTCATCTGAAGTTTTGAAATCGAAGTTTCTGGTGGTAAGAGCAACGCTTAATTTTCTTACAATTTGGTGAAGGTGCATAGGCTATGCACCACTCATTCATGGCCACGACCTCACCAGAAGCATTATTGGGCTGCAAGTGCCAACACAACCTCTAACTCATGATAATCAGAATAATGACATAACCAAAAATTAATTTTTTTAATGACAATGTAAAACGTGTATAAGGACATCTAAATTGAAACCGTGTCTATACATATTCGCACAAATATGTTGTTAAACTAATAATATATTGACTTAATACAATATCAAGCCGACTTGTTGTCAATAACTCAATTACAATATGGCTTTTTGTTGTTGTTATAAAACGATTTCTAATCAACTAGCTAAGATAGTGTATTGAACTTATATAGAACTTTTAGCTACTATTTTACTCTTGATCGATCTAGAAGCATGCCTTGATAAATATGACCAAACAGAGTTATACAATGACACAATATCTAATAATTATTATAATTAAGAGTGAATTTTCAAGTTACAGTTTAAAATAATCGTTTTATTGAAATATTATACATGGTTGTGTCTTTCATATGACCAAAACTAAGATTGAATCAAATCCAAATTAAATCCACTAATGGAAATAACTTGGAATAACTTGATTCTTATAAATTCCAACTTGGAATAACTAAACAACACTTGTTATGATTTATAACTTGGGCAAGCTGATGCGATTACATATTGAACTTAAATCGAACCTGAAATGACCCAAATTGACCTTAATTTGTACCTAAAGTAATTTGCTTGACTTGATGAACCGAACTTGAGTTAACCTAAGCATGACGCTTTTCGAATTTGACCCGATCTAGACTAGATCCCCACCAAACTTCATACGACACCGTAATGGTCCTTAATGCACATGACGAGCTCCCGAAGCTTAGTTTTATTGCTTACGCAATATTCTTGCTAAAAATAGCAACTTTTATCTGGTTGCCACATGTATGTTCTCTATTAGATATGGATAAATTTCTATTAGTTTACAGCCCTAGAAAAATCATCAATTGTTAAAAAATAAAGAGCACCACTAGAGGAAACATGCCGATATGGCCCCACAAATCACAATGAATCTTCTCAAAAGTACGAGAAGCTCTAGTGTCACTAGAAGGAAATTTATGTCTAGAAGATTTAGAACGAAAGCAAATCTCACAATTAGGATCTAAACTACCGTTATGATTGCAAAGAGGAAGGAGTAATTTTACGTCTGAACCAGACGGATGGCCCATTATTTGATGACATAACTCCATAACTGAAGAAGAGCATAAGGAACGGAGACATTATTGATGGAATCAGTGCTTGTAAAGTAGTATAGTCTGTCCTGCCTAATCCACGTTCCAATCAACGCCTTCACGGGGTCCTGAATGACACATAAAGAAGAGTTAAATTAGACATCACACTGCAAATCATCGCTTAGTTGTGACACAGAAAGTAAATTGCAACTCAAATTTAGAACAAAAACAACATTCGTAAGAGTTATGTGAGACGTTAAACAAACTGAACCAACCATGATAGATATGAAAGCAGCACCATTGGGAAGACCAACAGGACAGACATAATTTTTAACATCAAATAACCATGAATCATTACCAGTAACGTGGTGAGTAGCACCAGTGTCTATGATCTACAAATTGTTATCAAACTTACCATTCAACCTATTGGTAGAAACAGGAGCATTACCAAATGAGCCCGCGAGAACCTTCCGTTGTTCAGGAGTGAAGAGAGTGGAAAAGGAGGTGCTGCTGCCCAAGACAGAAGAGGACGCGCTTGGGCTGCTGGTGGCAGCCACGACAGTGTTGGTAGCATGGGTACGAGCAGGAACACGACCCCAACCGTTCCCTTTAGTTTTGTTAGGGTACCCATGTAATTCGTAGCAATGAGAAGCCCCATGGCCCTTTTTCTTGCAATGAGAGCAAGTAAGGTGCGCCCAACATGAACTAGTGTCATGCCCAGGTTTGTGACACTGCTCACACATGGGTTGAGAGGCACTACACCCAGCACTAGCAGGAGCCCGAACAGAAAAACCGAGAGCATATGTGACCTTGCCAATGGGAGTGGTTTGATAGAAGCGAACACGTTCATCTTGAATGGCAAGATGATAAGCACGATCAAGAGTAGGCAAGGAATCCGAAGACAAAATATCAGAACGCAAGGAGGCATAAAAATCAGGATATAAGCCCATCAAAAACTCGTGTAACTTAGACGTTTCACAACGTTGATTATGAAGATCAGTAGCAGTACACTTAGCACAACAAGAACAAGTAATAATAGGCTCAAGAAGTGAAAGCTCCTCCCACAAGGCATTCAATTTTCCATAATAGGTAGAGATAGACATGGTGCGGGCTTGTTCACAACGAGCAATAAACACTAGGGGAAAAAAGGATGGGTTGCGCATTAAGGGCTGCGTTTTTCCAAAAAGTGCAGCCCTACTAGTGAAGGGCTGCGCTTTTTTCAAAAAGCGTAACCCTACATAACAGAAGGGTTGCGCTTTTTAAAAAAAAAGCGCAGCCCTTCTCACACTTAGAAGGGATGCGCTTTTCTACAAGCGCAACCCTAATAAGTGAAGGGTTGCGCTTTTCTTCAAAGGCGCAGCCCTTCTGTTATGTAGGGCTGCCCTTTTGAAGAAAAGCGCAGCCCTTCTTAAAAAAATTGAAATAAAAAATTCAAGGGCTTCACACTACAAAAAAAATCACATATAGAGGCAAGGTAAATTTGCCTCTGAAACCAAAGATGTAGCCTCTAATTGCCTTTTGAAGCAAATTAGTTGTTGCCTCTAATAATTCCGTCGCTAATTAATGGTTGCCTCTAAAAGTCCATTTTGTGGCAATATAACTGGTTGCCTCTAAAAGATTCGACATTTAGAGGCAACCATATATTTTTACCTCAAAATATAATTAGAGGCAACCATATATATTCTTGCCTCAAAATAGAATTAGAGACAATAATATATATTCTTGCATCAAAATAGAATTAGAGGCAATATACAACATTGCTTCTAAAAACTACATATATTTAGGGGAAATCATATAATTTTGTCTCGCAATATAATTAGAGGCAATATAACGAATTGCTTTTAAAAACCACATATATTTAGGGGCAATCATATGATTTTGCCTCAAGATATAATTAGAGGTAATATAAAAATATTTCTGAAAATTAATATATTGAAGGACAACCACATAATATTAATTCAAAATATAATTAGAGGTGATATCTTATTTTTCAAATAGTGATATTTGGAAGCAATTTGAGACCTATCATGAATGGTGTTTGGATGCACCGAAAACAATTTAGCGTATTATTTTGTACATTTTCGAGCACGATCACCTATAGAAGTAACCTTCATAAAACTGCAAAATTAAACCAATAAATTTCATGGAAATCGAAGTTCTACTATTTCCAAGAAATATTACTAAATAAAAGCAAATATAATGTAGTAACATCTCAAAAATTGTAGTACAATATCAACCAGATAAAACATCATATGTCGTGCAACAACCTGCAAGTCCAAAACATAGGAAAACTAACTAAGTAAAAATTAGTCTTCATCATCAAGAGAACAAAATAGAACAATAGTAGAGTGGATATTACTCTTTGTTTATTTGCATTTCACCACTCTTTATCCACATCCTCATCCTCCTCCTCCTCCTCCTCCTCCTCACCATCATCATCATCCTGTCATTTTAGAATTAGAATGTACTATTAATAATAAATGAAATATTTATATAAATTAAAAATATAATTATTTTATAATGAGTATAAATAACAGATTACCTCATCTACATCAAATGTAGACATATCATAACCCGAGATTTTCATAAAACTTCTCATATACCCTTTCATAACTTTCATTTGCTTTTTTAGGCCTTTGATCTTTCTGTTTAATATTTTATTTTTCACATTAGCTTCCTTTAACTCTTTTGTAGCCTCATTTGCTTCATTATTTGCCTCATTAGCTTCATTCTTGGCCTCATTAGCTTCTTTCCGTAATTTTCACCTTTACTAAATGATCCATATAGTGATGTAATAGAGGGACCTACCCCCTTGCCACGATCACAACCGGTTTTACCAATGGGTTTAACTTTTACATAATTTCTTCATCTGTCATATTTACTTCTCCAGCTTCACGTTGCACTAAAAACTCTTTCATCTTTAAATGTGGAAAAAAAAACTTAAGCATCACATGAAAGATAAGACACACATAATCACTATATAATTGTCAATAAAGGTCATATTGGCCTACCAATTTCCTCCTTTGTGCTGTCGGGGGGAGGGGGGACAACATAGCCTCAGATAGGCCAACTAAAGGTTTTAATTTCAATGATGAACACCTCATGAATGGAAACTGAGTCAATGAACCTCATTCAGATATGAAACAAAACATTTTTAGGGTGTTGGCAATCTGCCACACAACCGGTCATTATGTCCATGAGGAAACAAGTCTAATTGCTTATGAAGCTGAATCACCTGATGAAGTAGCCTTTGTCATAGCTGCTAGAGAACTTGGTTTTGAGTTTTATATATCATTTTTAATTGAGTTTATCTTATAATCATAGACTATCCTAATGTATATATGGGGCTTCATGCATATTTAGTAAATTAATTTGATTCACATATTTTGTAAATTCTTTGACTTTTCTACATGTGTATTTGAGATTAACATTCATCATAACTATAACTTCTTCACCTTAGCACTTTTTATACCAATCTATCAATTCCGCTAATTTTGAGATAGAGTATATGGCCAAATTTCAAATACAATTGGAATTAGCATATATATACTAAAGAAACGAGAACAGACGAAAATCCATAAAGAATGCAACTTAATCAGAATCATAAACACAAACCATGTTTATCAAGTCAACCCATTCAAAAGTCAAAACTAACCTTGAGGGAAGATACATCGAGGAATTTCAAACCCAAATACTTGGTAGCAAGAAGACCAATCCCAAGATCAGTAATCTCCAAGAGCGTATGAGATTCTCGAGGCCCGCATGTGTGAGCCTGACGCACGGCTAAGCGAAAGGGTCCTCAAACAACGATGGCGTAGAAGCGTGGAGATGGCGAAGGCGAAGGAGTCACGGCTAAGCGAAAGGGTCCTCACACAATCAAGTTGTTCGGCGCTTGTGATTGGTCTGTGACGCTGCTTTTCGTCACTATTAGCGTAGATCTCATCCATCATCTTACCTGAACTTGTTTCTTCGTGGTTCTCCATTGACTATGAATTAGGTTGGATTTTAGGGTTTTTGATTTTGGGTGTTTTTGAGTTTCAGTAGTGTTCTTCTTCTTCTCTTTGGTTTGCTGAAAGTGTGGAGTGCGAAATTAGGGCAACGAAAATTGATTAGATCATTAAAAGAATGTAAAACAAGATAAATAACTCACCAGGATATTGATGGTATCAGTAGCGTGGAGCAGGCGGCAGCAGTGAACCAGTGCAGGCGGTGGCAGTGGAACAATCAGCGGAGCCCTAATTGGTAGAAGTTTGGTGCGGCAATTGATGGCAGCAGTAGCCTCGGCATTAGGCGCGGCAGGGGGAAGACTCGTCGGCTTTAGATGTGGCAGGGCCGATAACGAGCGGTGGAATAAGAGGTGTGGTGTTTGATGCAGTGGAGGAATTCAACTCGGCGATATACATGAACTCTCAGTCTCACAACTGTTAATCTCGTGGAATCGTGGACGTGGATCGTGGGGTTTAATTTGAATGCCTTCCTTTTGAAATTTTGGAGGGCTAAAAAAGATATATTTTGTTTTTTCTTTTTGGGTTAGCGCTTCTTTGCTTGTGATGTGTATTTTAATAAACTTTTTTTTTTCTTTTTTTTAGGAAAAAACAAAGCTGTCATCCCGTTCGGTATTATTGTGGTTTTATATTTTTTGGTTTTTTTTTTGATTTTCAAAGCTATATGATATATGTCCTATAATGAATAAAAAATTAGTCAAATTGATTATAAACATTGAGATTTTGAAAACTGACAACTAAAAAGTGAAAATCACTTTTTCTTGTTTCATGTTTTTGCAAAAAAAATGAAAACTGAAAAGAAAAAATGATAACGAACGACCCCTAAAAGAATGTGTATCCAAGTTAATAGTTCTTTATCTTGCTTTTCTTATTCCACTTTTTTGTTAATAGACTTGAAACAAGAATAGATACATAACTTCTATTATCACTAAGAGGTTAGTTAAAAATAGTGTTGATTATTCCCCTCAAAAAAAAAATTGTGCTGATTATATTGGAAATTTGGATGAGGAAGATTATATTGGAAATTCACTAAGCTTCCTATGACTATGAGGGATTTAAGAAAGACAATGCATCGAAAAAATAGAAAAGGGTGGAGAAACAAGAGGTGTTCGTATCTAGGGAGAAATTTGAAGAATATAGAAAGTGCTTCAAGTGTCAATGGTTTAGGAAATAAGTCTTATTTTGTGCTATGTGATAGTTGGTCTATGATTTAGGACAAAACAGGATATGTTGTATTCTTTTAACATTGCACAATATAGATTTGTAGATCTTCTTATCAATGTCTCACCATGATATTTTTTCCTATATTTCTGAACTTGTTTGGACAAGTCTTTGATCAGTATGTAGATTGAAAGTTAAGTTAGTTTGACTTTGCAGCAAACATGGAACATGTTTTGCATACACTATATATATATATACTAATTTATACGGTCAACATCACCTAACTGCATCAGTTAACAATGTTAAAACATGCCCAAATTTATTTATTGATCCGTTTTGAGCTGAAAATTTGACAATTTACCTACAACAACTGATCTGTTTTTCAGCTTGAACCGGATATGTTAACTATTATCTGATCCGGTTTAAAACCAGATTAGTTAACTTCTCTTAACTGCTCCGCCCCCACCCATTCTGATTCGTTTCTGAATTAGTTAAGCTCATTTTAATACTAGTATAAGATTAACAACCATAACACTCCCTTATCTTTATAAGTTATAAGATTATTAACTTAATTGTTTTGATGTTATACTATAGTTTAATACTAGTATAGTAATTATGGTCTTTTCTTAACTTTGTATATATATGTGACTATAAAGAAACTATTTTATCGTAGGTTTATATAGGTTAGCTAATACGTGAATGATTATTAATGAGTATCGACTCTTCATATGCTATAATAGTATAACTAACGATAATAACAACGAGTATTATATATTACCTACGAGTATACGGTCAATACTGAATTTATATAAAAAATGGCTTTAGAGACACTAAATACATGGCTTTAGAGACAACTAACTACAGTTGATGCTAAAAAAATGGCTTTAGAGACAATTAAATTCATGTGATGCTAAAAATATGGATTTAGAGACAACCAATATTCATGTGATGCTAAAAACATGGTTTTAGGGGCAACCAACATTCGTTTGATGCTACAATGTATCTTTAGAGGCACCAGAATATACTTGACACTAAAAACCATATAGTTAGAGGCAACCATGTTTATGTGATGGTAAAAGGGGGTTTTAGAGGCAAGTCTGCCAAATGATATGCCTCTATAGCCAATTTTTTTTGTAGTGTCAAATATATTATCCCTCATTCTCTCTCCTCTCTCACGTCCCTCCTCCCTTTTCCTCCTTCTCTCACGTCCCTCCTCCCTTTCCTCCTTCTCTCTCATCCTCTCTTCTCTCTCCCAGAAACGTTGCGACAAAAAGCCTGAAATGATTTGCACTAATCATGCCGACGGAGTCCGATTGCCTATTGTGATACCTTTTCGGAAGCGGAACGGGCCAATGAGTCAAACACACTGCTATGCCGTGACGTATAGGCTTTTTAAGCCACCCGAGCTCGTTTAAGGCTCCAAATAGGCATTTTAAGTATTTTCGAATTTTTTTATATTTGGGTTTAGTTGCATTGTAGATCTATAATTTCTTCTCTTCCGTAATTTCTTCTCTTCTGGATTTGGATGGTTTACTTTAAAGTTTAATGCAAATGTTAAAATTCAGAAAATGTGAGATTAATATATGAGTAAAAAAAAAAAAATTTAATTTTTGTTTTTGGTAGGAAGGGCTGCGCTTGTGTAGCGCAGCCCTACTTAAAAAGTGAAGGGCTGCTATTGAAAGGGCTGCTGTCAAAAAGCGCAGCCCTACAGGCCTTTTTCAGCGCAACCCTTCTTCGTTTTTCCACTAGTGAAAGGATTTTATTTTTTGGATGCGAGGTTCATTAACAATAGAGAAACGTTGACAAAGGTGATCCCATAAACGTTGGGGATCATGAAATTTAGTTAATGTACTCTTTACCTCAAGAGGGATGGTGTTTGTAATCTACGACACGAGCATAGCGTTGATGGTTTCCCAATCAGTGTCGGTACATGGAGGGACGGACAAAGGGATGGTACCATCGATAAACCCAAATTTATGACGTGCAACCAAGGCTAACTGAATACTGGAAGCCCAATCTGCATAATTATCAGGACCAAGACTTGTGGGAGTAAGGAATCTCCGGGATGGTCCTGTGGCCCAAGAAAGAGCGGGGAAGAAGGGTCGATTTTTGTCGGCGGTGGTGGAGGGTCATTACAATTTTAGATTTTAATGGTGGATTGAAAAACTTGCTCTGATACCATGACAAAAAGGTTTAGAGAGGAGAATATTTTGTTGTGTGTTTGATAGGAAAGTTGCCTAAAAAATAGGAATACAACCAAAGAAGGAATCCTAACAAAGCAATCCTAAGATATCTCAACATCTCGGTTAATCACTAAGTTTTATTAATGTTGTTTGAGAGCATGTGGCTCCTGATGATCTTGATCGGTTGGATCCTACTTAACTCGAAATATATGAGAATTTTACTAAAGGTATCTTTTAACATAAGTGGTTACTCCCTCATAAATTGAGAGGATGAAATAAAGTACTAAAATAATTTATATAAATTTAGGGAGCCATAATATGACATTTATACACAAGCAAAATAATAGGGCTCCTAATCAGTGGCGGAGCCAGGATTTTCATTCAGGGGTAGCATAATATAACTAACCAAATAACGGTTCATAATAGTAGAATATAATTCACGTTAACCTACACTTATAACCCTTTTGTATGATACTATATTATTATATGGTTCATAATACTATATTCTTTAGACTTACATTATGAGAGAGTTCTTTCCATAAAAACTCTACGTACCATACTACTTTGTCGTATCCAACCCTTTTAAAGCCGAAGAATTTCTCTGTCATATAATGTAAGTCTGAAAAACTAAAAATAAGAAACTAATGAAAAACTTAACGTTGATTTAACAGAGGGGTGCAATATAGAATAAAAAAAACTCAAAGCTACAATTTGAAATGAAAAAAAAAATATTCAGAATATAACGTAGGAAATGGAAAAATACATGGATATTTTATCAAAAAAAGGTTCTCTTTAAAATATATGATTTAGAAAAGGTTGAACCTTTTTATTCGAAATTAGGGGAGTGTAATGTATTTATAATATAATGAAAGACAACTATAATTAAAATAAAGTTTGTTAGTATATGAAGTATTATTTATTTAAATTCAAGTATAATTGTAGAAGATGGAAAAGATTTGAAACATAGGAGATATTAAAGAAAAGGACAAAAGAGAGGAAGAAAGAGGAAAAAAGAAAAAGGTAAAAAGAAAATAAAGAAAAGAGAAAACTAAAACAACAAAATGCTCCGCATGGAACTCGAACCTAATACCTCCTTGTCTTCAATATATTGCACTTACCACCGCGACAAACGCAATATATCAATAATACCTTGCTAGATTTTGTAGATATTCTGTTCCTATTTTTTTTTCTCCCAGCCTATTTTTTTTTTTTTAAGGGGTAGCATATGCTACCCCTTGTTACTTAATAGATCGGCCCCTGCTCCTAATAGAGTGTCATTCATCCTTTTACATAGCTTCTACATTGGTCATATGCTCTTCCTTCTATACTCAAGTATTCTTGCGATTTATTTATTATTTGTATTTTCTTATAGGAAGGAGGTGCTCCCATTGTTCATCGTGTAATACAGGTACATTCCTCATATTTCTATTTAATGATAAAATTTGATCCTGTCTTTTATAACAATGCAGGATCGGCAATGAAACATATGATGCAATGTCAGATAAAAAATTTCACAATTTTGGTTTTTGTTTTATAGACATGACATGAGTTCATCAGTCTACCAAAATTAAATGGTTTGTCACCGTTTTTTATAGATACTAAGCCACGTATCTATTTTAATTAGTTAGAAGGTAATATTTTTACTATATTAATAATTAACTTTCATAATACCATTTCGTCAGAAAATAAGAATAGCAATACCCTTACTATAACATTAAAGAATTTTACGTACATTGGTATGATTGATATGTAAAACTTAAAATGCCAAAAAGACAGTAAACTTTTGTTTTTAGTAAGTATAATAATGCCTGCCAAAAAACCAAATGTACACCCTACTTCATAGAACTTAGGTCATAAGACTTTCGAACCTAGGAAAAGTAACAAAGGATACAAGCGACCCCAAATAATTAACGATTTCCTATCTACCCATAATCTAGAGTTATCTGAGGTAAGCAAAACTTAAATCTTAACACTTAACTCTGTATTGTATATTTGCAATAGTTATATTCACACTCGGCACTTTTTTAATGCCAAAAGCATCATTCTTTACTAGCCAAATGTGGCATGCAACGGTAGCAAGTACAATAGGAAATACACCTATCTTGACGTAGGATCTTCTACTCCTTAGCAGCCAATGGAAAAAGAGTTATCTTTGGTGTTATGTCCAGCCATCTTATCAGGGCATTCAAAACCAACCGACTATACGAAAAAGCAAAGAAGAAATGGTGGTGGGATTCCACGGCCAACTCACAAATATAGCAGTTTTTGCTTTCATAACCAGCTATAACTGAACAATTTTCTCTTGTTTTCCTAAGTAAGTAGATTAATTAAACCAAGAAATTACATCTGAAACAATCCAACAAGGAGACAAACTAACTAGGTTGTAATCCCTCCTAGAAGGATTGGAAACACGCTCATGGACTAATAATCCTCTAACCCATTATAAAGTGTTTAACCACATTTGATCTTTCCTAGTTATCTTCTTAGGGAGTACAAGAACTCTAGCCGTAACAATACATTTACATTGTTTAACAACGGTAGCAATACAAGGTAAACAATGTTGCCAATATATAAAGTTTCTACTTTGTCAACTACTATAGATCAAAGCTGCTAAAGTGGCAAAATCACTTATTTTTGGAATTTTGTTATGCGCCCTCTCTGCACATTCCTGGACAGCCACTGCATATCTTTTAAGTCAGAATTGACACCAAGCCATGTCTTCAAACTCCTTAAAGATTCAGTTAATAAGTGACTGAGTTTCTTCTAAATTCCAACATATAAGACATAGTGCATTCTGACTCACACCATATTGAAACAATCTTGATGTAGTCCATAGGATAAACCTATGCTTGGGCACAATAAGCCTGTTACACACCATTCTATCCCAACACACATGTTGTTGCTCACTTATAAGCTTCTCATACACAACCTTGATTGAGTATCTTCCAATGAGTTGAATTCATCCTGTCAGTGTATCTGTTTGATATGTTCTTTAACATGACAAATCTTCTTCCAATACCAGCTTCCACCAGTTTGTACTCTTCAAATAGACCGAGCTAATTCATCTAATCCAAATATTATCTTGCTTAGTTTCAATTTCCCATACATATTTACCTAGACTGGCAATATTTCACTTTATGATATCTCTGTATCCCAGGCTTCTAGCTGCCTTAGAAGAGCACATTTGATCCGAGGACAAAGAGACACTAGGAATTTCTTAGGTAAAGTGAATACATATGCCCAATAAACATGTAGGCTCAAAAGTACAGAGTTAACTAGTTGAACTCTAGTTGTGTAAGATAAATTCCTTGAGTTTCATACTCTTGTACTAGTAGTTATCTCCTCGACTAAAGCTTCACATTGTGCATTAGAAGTCTTCTTTGCACATTTATGCA
The DNA here is from genome assembly GCF_026745355.1 of Beta vulgaris subsp. vulgaris. Lineage (NCBI taxonomy): Eukaryota > Viridiplantae > Streptophyta > Magnoliopsida > Caryophyllales > Amaranthaceae > Beta > Beta vulgaris. Next base: position 7,087,143 of record NC_079202.1, on the reverse strand, counting down.
CATTTAGGCACTCCAAGATACCTAAATGGTAAATTCTCTTTCTGAAATCCAGATACTTCGAAGATTCTCTACTCATCTCTTCCATTCATGCCACATGTGTGAAAAGCATACTTGCCAATATTAGCTTTCAGAAAACAGCTGAAAATCCCTTAATAACATATATATAGATACATAGTCTCCCTTGCAACACATACTGAGATCATCAGCAAATCATAAGTGAGTGAGTTTCATTTCTTTACACCTAGAGTGAAACTAAAACTACTCTAAATCACCCAACTTAGTCAATATTCTTGACAAGAGTTCCATACACAGCACAAACAATAAAGGTGAAATTGGATCACCTTGCCTCAGCCCTCTTAAGAACTTGAAAAAATTTTCATACTCCCATTTAACAATAAGGAAAACATAGGACTGGTAACACACTCCATTATGAGTTCAATAAAGGTATTAGGGAAGCCTAATGCATGCTTGCATCATCTCATTCTAGAAATCTCAATTAACTGTGTCATAGGCCTTTTGAATATCTATCTTCAATAGACATTTAGGCTTTACCATTTTCCTTCCAAAATGCTTCACTATCCTGAATCACCATGATGTTGTGAGAAATATATCTACCATGTACGAAAATCCTCCTTGATTTTTCATAATCAAATCTACGGAATCTTCCTCAATCCCCCACAAATAACCTTGTGACACATTTATACAAGGTGTTACAGTATGATATTGGTCTGAATTCACTCACATTCTTAGGAAATTTTGTCCTAGGAACAAGAGTGATTATAGTTGTGTTCAACTCCTTTAAGATCTTTCTTCCTTGTAATGTATCCAAAACTGCTTTAATTACCTCATTGTTGACAATTGACCAGACATCTCTATAAAAATGAGACCCAAAACCATCAGTTTGGGAGCTTTGTATCCTGAAATAGACATTAAGGCCTTCTTAACCTCCCCAACTGTGATTATAGGCCCCTCTCGAATCAGCTGAACATTCACCGTCTTCATCCCCTCATTTGAAATTAGAAGCTTTTCATAGTAAAACAAAAAAGCTTTAGATACAGCTTCAGTAGATACATGCCAAATCCCTTTTTCATCATATATACAATAGACTTGGTTCCGCAATCTTTTAGCTTTTATTCTTTGATGGAATAAGGATGTGATCTCATCACATCCTTAATCCAAGCATGTTTTGCTTTCTGAGAAAGAAATTCCCAATGAGCTTTATGCTTATAATGGTAATCCTTGACAGCTTCAGCCACATCATGATCCCCTGGATGCATATCCAATTCAGCTTGGATTGCTTGCATTTTATGTTAGGATTTTATTTCAGCAGCATGGATCTTCATATAACCATCTCTACATAATTCTCTTAATGCAAGCTTCACATTTTTAAGCTTTTTTACCAGCTTAAACATTTTTGTCCCCTACACTTATGTTCTCCGGCTTTTCTAATACATCTTTTAAACTGTGGTGACATTCTCCATATTGTGAAGTATTTAAAAGGTCTTTTACCCTTCCATCATATGCATATACAGAAAAGAATGTAGGGATATGGTTAAATTCCCCTTCATTCATGAAGCAAGCTTCAGCTGAAGGGAACAAATCTATCTAAGCTTGATTGGAAAGTACTCTATAAGCTTTTAAAAAATTCTTGCATTGCCATGCTGTTTGTTATTCTAGGTATAGAAATTTCCTGAACTTTTAATATCATTCATGTTACAGAAACTCACACAACAATCATGTCCCTCATCTCATACTCTCTTACACTTGAGCCTATTCTTTCGTCAGTGTGCATAACATTATTAAAATCACCACATGATCCAAGCATCTTGATTATATAAACTTGTTTAAGATCCTCCCATGATTCCTTTTTTTTACTTCTTTCATTAAAAGCATGAATAAAAGAACAAAAGAAACCAACTCACTACTACTAGGCATCAAATAACAATGCAGCAATTGAGTAGTAACTTTAATGTTTGTTACCTGAAAACTCTCGGATTTCAAAGCTAAAGTAATTCTACCACTATCATGTTGACTAAAATTGCTAGTAAAGCACTTCTCCTCGAAAACCCTTTGATACAGTCTCCCCATATCATGGGCCTTTATTTTTGTTTCCAGTAGACTAACAACATCGAAATTAAGCTTTTGAACATATTATTGTACATCATTCTGCTTATTGATGTTATTCAAGCCTCTCACGTTCCAACATAATATTTTGTCCATTCTTTCCTGGAGGCTCTCCCCTTCCTTTCTTACTTGTTGTTTAAGACCACTTTTGTCCATTTACTAAACAGATTTTGTGTCTTGGTTATAGTAACATTAGATACCCTGACTTTGATAGGCATCAAAGCCTTCTGAAAACCATCAGGATCCACCTCTACATGTACAAGATCTACTATTGGCTCTGTTGAAACACCTACAAGTGTTATTATAGCAAGTTCAGTTAGGTTTCGTTCCTTCAGCTTGAACTTTAAGAACCCAAACTTTCTTAGTCTTCTTCAATCTACTTTCTTGCTCAACATGGCCAAAATGCTTACAATTCTGACACCTTGTTGGTTTCCATTCAAACATAACAGGCACCTCAGTCAAGCATCCATGCTCATTCTAGAAATTGATATTATCGGGCAACTTCTGATCAATATCTATTTCAATCAAAACACACGCATTTTGCAATTTCTCCCTTTTCCTTGTTGCTTTATCACGTTTAATCAGATCAACTAATTGAGATACAATTTTATGAAGTGATTTCTCTCCGCAATACTTTCAATTCAACCTCAATTGGATCCACACAGGAAGAGTATTCACAACTTCTCATTCAAAATCCATTTTTGGGTGTCAGGGTTTCATAATCACAGGTTTTTTGTCAAAGAAGTAATGGCCCTCTAAGACCTTATCCCTAGAATCCATGGCATGGAAACGAACAAGAAACATTTCCTTCTTCACCATTGCCACCTTATCAATATTTAAGGATTTCCAAACTCGACGCAGATTATCCTCCATCACTTGAATAGGTGGATTAGATCCAATGTCATAACAAATAATCGATGATTTTCGAAACTCAGTTTTCTCTTGGATATCATCCATTTCAAGGTGAACAACTTGAATTTCATTTCCACCATACATTACATTCATTCTATTCACATTTTCACCTATAATTCCATCTGCATTCTCCATTTCTTCTTCCTTTCATCTTTGACAAATACATTATCAAATTGTTGTAAAATCGGGATAAGATTACATGGTGCATGTACTTTGTTCGGGTTGAGAACGATGACCATAACTATTATGGATGGTTTGCAACCTTCATTGAAGGTATGACATGTCTCAGATTGTTGTTTCAACTAATTCAATGATGATTGCAGCTTCAAATATTCTCCAATACCCAGTCCAAAATCCAGTGCTTCAATGCCCATGATCTCCTTCATTGAATGAGTTCTAAGAGCTTGGGAGTCCGATGATGGACCCTTAGCTTTTTCATTATTTTTCCACGATTACTTCTCTGAGATTTCTCCCCAAAATTTCTTGTCATGGCTACGATAAGCTATCGTGCACCGAGAGAAAACTTGACAATAAAGTTTCTCAAGGTTTAAACTTGACTAGTTTCACTTTTCTCTCTTGTTTGTAGTCTGCCCTATATTCCAAGCCACAGTATTACTGTGCTTAGGCAAAGTATTCCAAACTACTTCTCCTGTAATCTATTATGATGGAATAAGTTCTAGTGGTATCCCAATTTTGCATATTCATTTGCCTGAGATCATTCATAACCTTGCATAAGTGTTCTAAACAACCTAGCTTAGAACCTGAAGGAACATTAAAACTCCACTAATTATGACGTTTGATATATATGTAGCATGGATTCATTTGACCCATAAATCATACTTGTGTATGCTAGTATGCCTAGCTACCTAACTAATTTTTCTACAACAAACCAGATTTTATGACTTGATGTTCCTAAAGCCAAGATTACCTGGATTCCACTTTACATAGCCACTCTTCACACCTGAAGCCTAACCTTGCCAAAGAAAATGTCTACGAGTCTTGTTGATCTTTATTACAGTTAGGGGAAAATAAACATCTTATCCAAGTAATTGTGTATACTCATGAGAACAGAGTTAAGAGGTTGGGCATGTCCGACAAAGGAAGTTTCCTTGTATTTCATGATCTTATTCTTATAATCATTTATTCCACTAGAGATTCACAATCGGTCGCTTTAAGCTTCTTTGAGCTAATAGGACTCGCAAGTATATGAAGAGAAGTTATTTCTTTACTAAACCCAGAGATGTGTTGGAATCTTTGAGCTTCACTATCAATCATATCAGTACAATTGAGAGCAGATTTGGAGTTGTTTGCCTTGAAATAATTTCAAGCCTCCATAAAAATAGGCAGATTTGGCATCACATTTACACAACAATAATTGATCTTTTACAAAGTAGATATGATTTAGATGCAAAGAGGGTAACCTGAGAACTTGTAGAGTTGTAGTTCCCTCATGTAGGCCATAATTATGGATCAATGATCTATGCATATAACAAATAGCAAGGGTACATCAAATCTCCTCGCCTTAATCCCATTTTTGCTAGGAAATAACCTTATGTACTACCATCAATGAGAAGACCAAATTTAGGAGTTGTGATACAAGCCATCACACACTTAATAAAGTGAGAAGGAAAGTGCACGGCTTAAATTAAATTGGCAATAAATTTCTATTGAATTGAATTATATGCCTTCTTAAGATCAATTTTCTTCAAAACATCAGGATCCTAATTACTTCGTATGTTAAATAATTTCACAAAGTATTGCCATAATAGGATGTTACTTGTGAAACTTCTGCCAGAGATAAATGCTCCTTGATTTGGATCAACAGAATTAGGGGAAACCAAACCTAATCTAAAGCGATGAGCTTGGTAATAGTGTTGTATATCACTGAACAATCCCCAACACCAAGAGGGGAATTCACTTTAAGTACCAAAGTGATGGTCATCACTTTCACCTCATATGACAATTTACCATGCCTTAAATTTTTTCTTGAAGAACAAGTTAGTCTAACCATCAATGGCGAGTGATTTCTCATCAGGAATGGAGAATAAAGCTTCCTTAATCTCACTAGGATCAAAATGAAGATTGAGTATCTGTAATTGTTTTATGGTTAAGACGTGTTCTCTAGCAATAATATGACACTCAATGCTCTTTGTGGTACATTATACCATTATTACCTAGAACCCCGTGATAAAAATCAAGGAAAGCCTCTTATGTCGAGTTTGAAGCTTAACTAGTATTATTCTTTTGAGCAGCTTTATAAGCCACCCTAGCCTTTTTTTTTCCTATCCCTGAAGATCACTATTAGCTGGATCCACATGAAGATCGTTTTAGGAGTGCAACATGTTTTGATAAGTGACAAAAATTCTCATTATTCGAAGCTTTAAGCTCCTTCTTCGACTGTCACTCTTCTGAGATAAATACAGAGAAAAACTTGGTACAAGAAATTTGTTATTCTCGTGCTTCTTGAACAAGATCAAGAAATTTAGGTGAATGGCACCACATAAGGATCTGATGGCCTCTTGAGGAAAAGCTCTCAGCTGGACAATGATCATATTCCTTTGAGGGAGGAATGTAATTGCAATCATATGTCATTCAGTAAACCAACCCTCTTTTGCCACTGTATAGTCAAGTTCACAACAAACTCTACTATCCCCATGGCTTATTTGTCCAGGTGAAGGACTGATCATGGCTTTAACATCAAGCGTATTACACTAATTCATACATGCCTTTATACCAATAACCTCCCTTGCTCTCACTCGCACATAATGGCATTAAGGTCTACAAATACCATCTAAGCCTTGGAATTATTTTGCGGTATCTTATCTTGTTAGAGTTTGGCCCTCCATGCTCCATCATATAATCCATAGACAAATGAACAATAAAATCTCCTCCCAACATTGGCTACAACCACCTCAGTGTGATTCAATAGACTAGAATAAACAATCACATCGAAAGTAGAAGGATGCCATCCTAGAGTAACCCTTCCATTGGCATGCCAAGCATTATTGCTTGAGATACACCAACTAGGATATACAGTAAGATATGAGTCACCTAAAACACGTTTTAATCTTTTTTTCAAGAAGGCTAAATAGTCTAATGTTATGAGATAAAAGAAATTGTTCCACATCTATTTGCTTCCTCTTATTATGTAGCATTTCACATTACAACATAGAATATTATTGTTTTAGGTCAGGAGGCATCCCCTCCTACCCTAATTCACCCTAATTCACCTGCATTGATCAAGATTGTGTGATATTCCTCCTCTGATGGCCCTTCTCTTGAATCTAATTCCTCTAGGAAATCAAAAGCATTCTTAACTATCACAAGATCTGATTGTTATTTGTCATTAGGGTTGCATTTATGAATAAATTGGAATCCATCAAAATCAACCGTAATTGGATTTTTCTTTTGGACTCATTTTTTATGCAGCATCAGAATCAACTCGCCCACCTTACCACCTCTACCTGATCCTGATTCTTGGTGCAACATCTCCCTTACCTATTGTTCATTATTCATTTATTAGCCTCAAGTTGAAAGCCCCGATTCACTCAGCCCACATTCTCTTTCTCCTTCTCATTCTTCCGTGTCTCCCTCCTCTTCTTCTAATGATGGCCCATTAAATATTTCTTCCTCTCTCTTTCTCTCTCTCTCCTGCTGGCTCAAATCCCCCTTCCCCCCATGCTACACCCTCTCCTTTGTGTCTCACTCTCGGCCCAGAAATCCTGGCCCCATTCTCTCATCTTCTCTCGCTGACTCTTCCCTCCCCTTTATTGCTACCCACTCCGGCCAACTACCCTCCTCATCTCGCGCTGATTCTCCCCATTCTTCTTCTCAGTCCCATGCTAGCCCAATATCATCCCACAACCCTTCTCCTAATACTTCTCCAGTTAATCCAGTAGCCCCTCCTGCTGGAATTATTACTCGTTCCACAAATAACGTCTTTAAACCCGATCCTAATATGTCAACTCCACCACTACTACCTCCAAGCCCACCGTCCCAAAAAATGTTACCCAAGCCCTCAAAGACACCTATTGACGACAAGCAATGGAAGAAGAGCTTGCTTCTCTTCACACTCTTAGTACTCGGGATTTATCATCTCCCACTGTGGCTCATAATTTTGTTAGATGTGAATGGGTGTTCAGAATTAAATATACCAAACACGGCACTATTGACTGATACAAAGCTCGTTTGGTTACTAAACGGTTCCAACAATCTCCCGGCATTGATTATACTGCAACTATTCGAACGCTCCTTAGCCTTGCGGCTACTCAACAATTGTTTTTACGACAACTTGATATTAATAATGTATTTCTGCAGGGTACTTTACATGAAGAAGTTTACATGGCTCAACCTTCTGGGTTCATTGACTCAACCTTCCCTTCTTATGTTTTGCAAACTAAAGAAGGCCATTTATGGTCTCAAACAAGCCCCTAGGGATAAGTACACCGAACTCACTAATTATTTTGTTTGTGAAGGTATTAAACGTTGTGTTCCACACACATCTTTCTTTATTCTCCATCATGATACTACACCTATTTATCTCATTGTATATGTTGATGATATTATTATTACTGAGCCTAGTTTATCTCATCTTGACTCTTTTATCAAGACTCTTGCTCATAGGTTCACTTCGAAAGATCTTGATCTTCTATCTTATTTTCTTGGTGTAGAAGTCATGCACACCTCTCATGGACTTTTTCTCAATCAACAACGATACATACTGATCTCATTGAAAGCATGGGCATGATTGATGCTAAGCACGTGCCTACTCCTATGCTCACAACTCACGACCCTCTCACTGCTAGTTCGGGTGATGTTCTTGTCGAGCCCAAGGACTATAGCTGTCTTGGCCAGTTTGCAATTCCTTAATCTTACTAGACCCGGTGTTTCTTAAACGGTCAATAAGTTGTCTCAATTCATGCATCATCCGACAACTACTCATTGGTTGGCTCTCAAACGTTTGCTTCGCCAATGGCACTCTTGATAAAGGCATTAGTATTTTCAAGGATTCTCCATCTACTCTTCATGCTTTCTCTAATGCAGACTGGTAGGGATTACACTTCTACTATGGGACATGTTATTTTTCTTGGTAAAACTCTTATTACATTGTGTTCAAAGAAACAAAAATCCATTGCAAAATTATCGACGGAAATCGAATACCGTGATGTATCTTCTACTACCAGAGAGCTTATGTAGGTTCATAATTTATTAACTTAAATGGGTGTTTGTTTAACCACCACTCTTGTTATCTTTTGTGATAATCTAAGTGATACTCTATGCAAATTCGATTTTTTATTCAAAGATGAAACATCTTGTTATTGCATTTTATTTCATACGTGAGCAAGTTCAGAATGGTACACTAAGAGTTACTCATGGTTCTACCGGTGATCAAAATTGTCGACTTCCTTACCAAGCCTCTCTCTCGACCACGGTTTGATGCTCTACTTCTCAAGATCGGACTTTCGGATTCCCCATCCATCTTACGGGGGCATATAAGAAATAATATCACTGCTGATATTATTCATGATCATGATCAAAGATGATCATGATATTATTTCTATAAATCATTTGTATATCGTCTTTCTCCTATATCCTTCTTTGTATGGTTATTCTTTCGTTTGTTATCTCTTAGTGTTGTACTATATATACTGCTGTAAGTTTCTCTAATGAATATAAGCTTAACCTCACTTTCTCAATTTATATATTTATTTTAAAAAGGAATATATAAACTAATATTTCACTATAATATTTTATAATACAAATTACACAATCGAAGTTAGAAATAATATAAAAAAATTTAGAGTTGAATATTATCATAATATCATACATTTTTTTTGAGTAGTTAAAAAGCCATATACTTCTTTTTTGTGTACAAGTTCTTTGAAACATACATGTTGAATCTAATGGTTGAACTACTAGTGAAATTGTTTTAGTTCATCTCATATTTAAATAAATGTCATTTATTATCTTTTACAATTTCTAATAAAAGAAAGTCGTGCTTGGGACTATAATCCTAATAACCTTGCTATGTTGTCAATCACAGAGTATTCAGGAAAAAACCCTAGTCGTTTTTTATGCATACGCATTTAGCTGCTCTAAGCTAACCAATCCAAAGTTTTTAATTAGTTTATTTAATTATTGGTTATGGTTAGTTTTGAGAATAAAAAAGTTTTTCAAGTGCTTAATTTGCTCTAATCCAGGTGGTAATAAGCAATAACAACCACAGTTTTCCCTAAAACTCTTCTTAAGCATCTTAATTAGGCTAATCTTTTGCTAATCTCCTTTTAAGCAAGATTAATTAGTACTAATGATACCTTAGTCATCATTAAGTATTGATAATCAAGTTTAGTTGGTGATTAATTAGCTTAATTAGGTTGATTAATTAAGTTAATCTTGTTTAGAGCTAAGCTAGCTTAATCTTCATGTAATCCGATTTTGATTAAGCTTAAGGAGGTGTATTTTGCTGCAATTTCAAGCCACCTCAAGCTTGTAGCTGATCTCATGGATGAGTAGAAGGGCCATGTGAAGTTCACATGGGCAAAGAAGCACCAACAAATGAAAGGAGAGAACTTCATGGCAAGGTATACCAAGCTGCCTTTCACACGTCGAGCAGCTTCATTTTCTTCTGTTTTGGGCAAGGATTTTTCCTTCTCCAATTGGCTTGAAATTGTGAAGATATTTTGTTTAAGATATCTATTTTAATGTCCAATAGTTAGTTTTTCTGTTTTCCAACGTCCTATAGGGTAGCTTAGCTAATCATTAGAAGTGTGCTGTAACAGTTTTAGTTTTAATTTCTCTTATTTTATTGTCCTAGTTGGCATAGCAAATGGTGTCCAAATGAGCTGAATTCTGGACAGGTTGTAGCCTTATGTATCTACTTTGTAATGTTTTTGGAATTAGACCATTCCAGTTGATATTGAAACTTTTATGACAAATATACTAAGCTGTGTGCATAGTGTATCTTTGGGTCAGTTTTGACCAATTCTCAAACCTTTGCTATTTTGATCATCTAAACGTTTAGATGATTGAATTAGCAAAGGTTTGATAAGAGGTCAAAATTGACCGAAATAAACAATATGCACACAGCTTAGTATTCTTGGCATAAAAGTTTCAATTTCAAGTGTATTGATGTTATTCCAAAAGGATTACAAAGTTAAACTTATATGGCTACAACATGTCCAAAATTCAGCTCATTTGGACGCCATTTGCTATGCCAACTAGGACAATAAAATAAGAGAAACAAAAACTAAAACTGTTACAGCACACTTCTAATGATTAGCTAAGCTACCCTATAGGACGTTGGAAAACAGAAAAACTAACAATTGGACATTAAAATACATATCTTAAACAAAATATCTTCCCAATTTCAAGCCAATTGGAGAAGGAAAAACCCTTGTCCAAAACAGAAGAAAATGAAGCTGCTGGACGTGTGAAAGGCAGCTTGGTATACCTTGCCATGAAGTTCTCTCCTCTCATTTGTTGGTGCTTCTTTGCCCATGTGAACTTCACATGGCCCTTCTACTCATCCATGAGATCAGTTACAAGCTTGAGGTGGCTTGGAATTGCAGCAAAATACACCTCCTTAAGCTTAATCAAAATTGGATTACATGAAGATTAAGCTAGCTTAGCTCTAAACAAGATTAACTTAACTAATCAACCTAATTAAGCTAATTAATCCCCAACTAAACTTGATTATCAATACTTAATGATGATTAAGGTATCATTAGTACTAATTAATCTTGCTTAAAAGGAGATTAGCAAAAGATCAGCCTAATTAAGATGCTTAAGAAGAGTTTTAGGGAAAACCGTGCTTGTTCTTGCTTATTACCACCTGGATTAGAGCAAATCAAGCCCTTGAAAACCTTTTTTATTCTCAAAACTAACCATAACCAATAATTAAATAAACTAATTAAAAACTTTGGATTGGTTAGCTTAGAGCAGCTAAATGCGTATGCATCATACTCCCCTTCTTGAAAGAAGATTCGTCCTCGAATCTTGTAAGTGCTATTTGGACATCGAAAGCTTAAACTTTCACCAACAATCTCCTCTTCTTGTCTCCTTTCATCTTCTATATGTTCTGCAAAACAAGATTTTTCAGATAATATTATAGGAAATTTGAAATCTTCTTCCAATTCTTGATCTTCACTTTTGAGTTGTTGTGTTTCTATTAGTTCCACTATCATTGTGGCTTCCTTTGCTTCACAAGAGATCACTTCCTCCTTTTCTTCCACTATGAATTCGGCCTCCATTGTTGTTTCTTCATTGGGGATGATTTCTTTGGTTACTTCAATTTCATTGTCTCTAAAAGGTTGTTGAAGTTGATGGAGATCTTCTTTTATAGCTTGAAGTTGACAAATACTATTTTGAAGTTGTTGAGTACAAATTCGAGTTTTTCTCTTGTACATGAATTACATATACAACCCAATTGATAAGAACATGATAAAAACTCCTTCTTGAGTTCGCTTCTCAACTTACTCCAAGTGCTTATCTTCTGTTTTCCATCTTTTCTTCTCTTGGCCTTTAAGTGTTCCCACCATTTTAAAGCATGTTTTCTAAAAGAAAATTTGATTAGTTCAATCAAAGCATAATCGGGAAGATCATACCATTCATAAACTTTATCAACTTGGTGAAGCCATTTCTGAAATTTGGATGGACAAAGTGAACCATCAAATTTAGGAATTAGAGTGTTTTCATGGTTTTGGTATAAGGTACCCACGACTTAAGAACTAGAACAACTCAAAAAATTTCGTTAGTTTTGGACCTCTTAAGAAAAATCAACCCAGATTAATAGCAAATCAACTCCGATGAGCCTCAAAATTTACCATCATATAAATCACTTCTTGAACCACCAAAATAACATATCATACGTCTAAAAACTCAAAGAAATGAATCAGATATAGCCTCAAACTTTCGAGTTAAATTTCTGGTAGTTTTGTGTTTAAGGTTTTGTGTTTGGGTTTAAGGAGTGTTTTTTGGATGTTTATGGGATGATTTGAATGCTCTTAAACAACCATTAGCTCTGATACCAAATGATGCATAAAGATTTAGACAACAAGAGCATTCAAGTTAAGAAAGAACAAAGATAAGAACATGTATCAAACCGGTTCAAATTGTTCGAACAACCACCTACTTTCCACCAACCAAAGTACCACCAATCAAGACCAAACTATAACAATGAGCTTCTAGTTTGAGTCTACTTTGTGATTCAAGCACCAAATGAACGTTTAGATGATTGAATTAGCAAAGGTTTGATAAGAGGTCAAAACTGACCGAAATAAACACTATGCACACAGCTTAGTATTCTTGGCATAAAAGTTTCAATTTCAAGTGTATTGATGTAATTCCAAAAGGATTACAAAGTTAACTTATATGGATACAACACCTCCAAAATTCAGCTCATTTGAACGCCATTTGCTATGCCAACTAGGACAATAAAATAAGAGAAACAAAAACTAAAACTGTTACAGCACACTTCTAATGATTAGCTAAGCTACCCCATAGGACGTTAGAAAACAGGAAAACTAACTATTGGAAATTAAAATACATATCTTAAACAAAATATCTTCACAATTTCAAGCCAATTGGAGAAGGAAAAAGCCTTGCCCAAAACAGAAGAAAATGAAGCTGCTGGACGTGTGAAAGGCAGCTTGGTATACCTTGCCATGAAGTTCTCTCCTCTCATTTGTTGGTGCTTCTTTGCCCATGTGAACTTCACATGGTCCTTCTACACTTCCCTAAGATTATCAATAAGCTGGAGGTGGCTTGGAATTGCAGCAAATTACATCTTACTTAGCTTAAACAAAATCGGATTACAAGGAGCTTAAGCTAGATTAGCTCTAAACATGATTAGCTTAACTTAATCACCTAATTAGGCTAGTTAATCACCTACTAAACTTGATTATCAATACTTAATGATGATTAAGGTATCATTAGTACTAATTAATCTTGCTTAAAAGGAGATTAGCAAAAGATTAGCCTAATTAAGATGCTTAAGAAGAGTTTTAGGGAAAATCGTGCTTGTTCTTGCTTATTACCACCTGGATTAGAGCAAATCAAGCCCTTGAAAACCTTTTTTATTCTCAAAACTAACCATAACCAATAATTAAATAAACTAATTAAAAACTTTGGATTGGTTAGCTTAGAGCAGCTAAATGTGTATGCATCATACTCCCCTTCTTGAAAGAAGATTCGTCCTTGAATCTTGTAAGTGCTATTTGGACATCGAAAGCTTAAACTTTCACCAACAATCTCCTCTTCTTGTCTCCTTTCATCTTCGATATGTTCTGCAAAACAACATTTTTCAGATAATATTATGGGAAATTTGAAATCTTCTTCCAATTCTTGATCTTCACTTTTGAGTTGTGTTTCTATTAGTTCCACTATCATTGTGGCTTCCTTTGCTTCACAAGAGACCACTTCCCTTTTCCCTTCCCCCTGTTTGTTGATCCTCCTTAGCCATGTTAGTTCTAAGTTTGGTGGTTTGTTCGCAGTATGTGTGGTTAGTGTTATAGTTAGTGTAAGTTGATTCTTAAGAGTTACTAAGGCTATAGTCTGTTGTTAGTTATGGCAATTGAAAAATGTTTGTCAGTTGGATAAGAGATGGTGGTGTAATGTTGTCGTTGTAAGATCTGTAGTTTTTCTTTCTGAAATCCTTGATGTAGGCACGAGTGAATCACGAAGATGTGAAGTATAAGTGTGGTCGAGGCGATGATCGAAGTTCATGGTTAGACTTTGTGTTTTTCGGTTTTCAAAACCGGAGGTGTGTTTGAGAGCTCACCATATTTATCTCTCTTTTTCGCTTGGCAATGACCTTCATAGTCTTTGCCTTGAAAAATTCAAATCTGCAAGCGTCACCCTAGTTTCATCTGGTGGATTTAAGCACGTCCCGTTTTTCCTACCTTACAGAGAAACATGAAATACTCTCGAGAGAGAGAGAGAGTCATGACTCACCTAGGGATGTGACTCTTCATCACATCATGAGCGAGCCAAGAATCCCAAGTGTCAGAAGTTCGTTGGGATTGCTCATGCGACTAGATGCAAGTTCGTTGTCCGGATCGTGAACGACACTCGCTTCTCCTACCACTTCCATTATCATAATTTTGATTCCACCAGCACAATCATCGACCAGCAATGCCCTCCTTAATAAGCGACTCTCTATCGATTTTGCTTGTTTTTGTTTTTAGGGCATGTAACAGCTCATAAAGCTTCTTTAGGTTTTCTTTTGTTTGTGTTTGGTCCTATTAGCAATAGGATGTACTTCGTTGTTTAATTAATACACGTTTTCTCGATGTCAAAAAAAAAAGCAAATAACTTTCCGTATGTTTCCTAACCAACTTAGTTTTTTACATTCTTTTTCATGTTTTAATGTGAACATATTGCAGGTTACTAAACATCTGGATACTGGAGATGTCAATCTATTAACCAAAGGTGAGTTGTTTATGTAATACTTTGTAGTGTTGATTTGTCGTTAGGCTTTTAGTATTGTTCACAAATTAATTATTCAGTATTATGCAACTACTCCCTCTGTCTCCTAAAAATCTTCTCTCTTTTCATTTAAGTGTCTTTCCAAAAGAACTTCCATCTTTTACTTTATTCCTTATTTGCAACTTTTTTTCCCTTTTTATCCTCTCATGTCCCTATCATATGGTCCACCATTATATTATGAAGGGCATGTTCTCCCCAGCTTATTTTCATTTCAGTTCAGTTCAGATCAGTTCAGTTCAGTTCAGCTCTTGACAATATTTTTACACTCACATATCACTATTCATTTCATTTCAGTTCAGTTCAATTCAGTTCAGTTCAATTCAGTTCAGTTCAATTCAGTTCGGTTCAATTCAATTCAGTTCAATTCAGTTCAGTTCAGTTCAGTTCAATTGAACTGTTTTATGCTGAAAAGAACATGCCCTAATTCAATTTTACTCATTTCCCTCTCCTACTTTAACCCCTTTTATTTGTTTAATTATCTTAATCCTTTTCTCTCTCCTACTTTACACATTTCACACCCCACACAAATGGATTTTCCTTAGTATCTGTAAAAACAGTAACGAGAAGAATTTTAGGAAACAGGAGTAGCACGTAGCAGTCTTCAGCCAAACAATTGATTAGCGCCAAAACACCACAAGCTTTACAACTTTGAAAACTCTCAACAGTATATTGTACTTGGGTGTTTTCAAACATTCGTGTACAGAATCCCTTTCTCTTCAAATAAATTTCATGCTAGGCTTCTTTGCCAATTAAATAACTTTTAGTAGGGAAAGATAAATTGGTAGATAGATGTTTTAAGCAAATATGCATAATCGCCTTCTTGAGGCTGCATGTATTGATGTATTAGCGGGTGGAAAGACAAAACTCCAAATATTGGTAAATGATAATCTAGTATATGAATTTTTTTTTTTTTTTGGTACATAAAGAAAGTTAGGACACCCTTCTCTAAAGGGAGATTCCTAACGAATCCAGAAGAACTAATTTATTTAACAAAGGTTCCGTAGAAACATCCACGTCTAGCGAAGCAGCAGAAATATTGTGACCTTTTTTTGATAGAAGATCTGCTACCCGATTAGCTTCTCGGAAAATATGCTTGATGGTGTAGAATCTAAACTGTCGAAGCAAATGCAGAATGTCATCAATTAGGTTTTGGATAGTCCAGGGGCAATTGTAATGCCCTTGCAACACTCTTATAACTACTGATTATCTCCTTCAATATATAGATCTTGTATATGTTGCTGAATGGCAAGTATCAATCCATTTCTTAATCCCCGGCTTCAGCAACGAGAGCTGAGGTTTGGCCAAATCGATAAACTTGAGCGGCCACAAGAAGACCAGCGGAGTTGCGAATGGAACCACCGGCAGCGGCTGAAGAGTCAATGACTGAGCCATCAAAGTTTAGCTTGAAGTGATTGGGAGGCGGAGGCTGCCAGCTAACTGCGATGGAAGTAGGGGACCTGCAAGGAGGAAGTGAAGAGCTAGTGAAGGAAAAATCCATCGTATTTCGCGTAGTCCATTCCAAATACAAATGCCAGACTCTGTAATAAATTCGATTTAAATTAAGCACATTTTCCTCAAAGATAATTGAGTTGCGTTCCTTCCAAATACTCCATAAATTGTAGCAGAACAATTGTAAGGCCTTAGGATAGGATCTGAGACTCGTTAGGCATTGTTCAAGCTCTTGAGGCATTATATAACGGATTTTTGGTCGTAGATAATTTGATTTCCAATATTGACTGATTAGAGGGCATGTGAAAAATAAATGGTCAAGTGTCTCATTACTAGCTTTACAAAGAGGGCATAGAGCGTCATTAGTGATTTGACGATCAGCTAAATTGAATTTTAACGGCAATCCATTTTGTAAACATTGCCATAGAAAAATTTGTATTTTTGGGGATATATTAATTTTCCATATCCAGTTAAAAGACCAAGGAATATTCTGAGGAGTATTTCCATGAGCGAGCCAGGTGGCTGTTTTAACAGAAAATTCTCTAGAGGTTGTAAGCCCCTAACAAGGCACATTGGCGGTATGCGACTTAATCGATAATATTTTCTTTCTATTAATATATATCCCGGTAGCTAATATTCATTTAACTTATAAATCAGTGAGTGTTATTAATTTCCTATTAGATGTATATTGTAATAGACATTTATTACCCTATGCATTGTTCTGCTTTGATTAAGGGACTTCCAGCTTATTTTCATTTTAGTTCAGTTCAGTTGCAATAAGTTCAATTCAGTTCAGTTATTTAATTCTCTGATAATAAAACAATAATAATTATTATTAGTATCACTATTATTATTACTACTATTACTATTACTATTGTAAATTTTAGTATCATTATTACAATTATTATTATATTATTATTGTTATTATTACTTCTATTACTATTGCTTTTAATATTATTATTATTAAAAAATAATAATATTATTATTATTTTAATATTGCTAATTATTATTTTACTAATAATTTATTATTGTTATTTAATAATTTATTAAAATAGTTTATTATTATTTTATTAATAACTTATTATTATTAATAAATCATTATTATGAATTTATTATTAATTAAATAATATT
The DNA here is from genome assembly GCF_026745355.1 of Beta vulgaris subsp. vulgaris. NCBI lineage: Eukaryota > Viridiplantae > Streptophyta > Magnoliopsida > Caryophyllales > Amaranthaceae > Beta > Beta vulgaris. The sequence goes on along the minus strand of NC_079202.1, from coordinate 7,070,043 downwards.
ATACTAAATTCTTATCACTAGTATTAGTTATAATTTAATTCAGTTCAGTTGCATTCAGTTCAGTTCAGTTCAGTTCAGTTTGTTTTATATCGAATAGAACATATCCTAAATTTCTACTAAGGAATTAGGACATGCTTGTTATTTGTTTGAAAAACTCATAATTTGTAGAAACAGTCATATTTTTTGCACGAACTCGTTCTAAAACCCCCCGATTTTTGCCCAAGTTTGTTCCCAAAATCTCCTATTCCAATTTATTATAACATTTAGAAATAGATTATAACTCCTTTTATTTGGCAGCAAACTATCTACAGAGTAGTCACTCTATAAATTATTATGTTGCAGGGGACAATAATCCTAAAGACGATAGAAACAGTTTATATATGGAAGACCAGCAATGGATTAATCAAAAGGACCATGTACTCGGAAAAGTAATCGGGTAATGTGTAACTATTTACATTTTGTTTCTCAATCCAAGTACATACCTAGTTTATACTTACTAGGTGCAATATTTTGATTTGCAAAAAGTATTGCAACAAAGAAAAAGGAGTAAGTATTGACTTCTCAATTCAATTTCTACATCATGTATTTGCAATTCGGAAAAAAAGCAAAAAAAAAAGGCTATAAAACTGTCCATGTAAATTGGAAATTTTGTGAAACACCAATTATTAGTTTTCACTTTTTAAAAAACAACTAGCTACAAGTTTTTTTTAAAAAAAATAATTACCTATTATCAAGTATCAAGTTTTTCATTCTTTGATGGTAATCATTAATGATGCAATTAGAGGAAACAATCAAAACTTCTTTTTTGTATTTCTAATCGATATGTGTACAACCATTTGGCATGTGTTTTTACTTGTATATAAGCACGTTTATTAGTGACTGTAGTTGTGGCATCAAAACATGTGTATATGTTTTTTTTTAGAAAAAAATTGTGCAAACGCTTTTGAGTATAACTAAGAGAAGTAGTGTTCTTTTGTATCTGCTAGGGTAAACATCTTGTTATGTGACACAAGATGTGTATCTTGTTTTCTTATGATTTATAATCTAATACAGAATGCTCTAACAGATATATTCCGCACATTGGCTCAGCAATAATCTTTGTAAATATGCATTCTTTTGCCATGGTACGTACGTGAGTTTAAATTGTATAATCCTTATCCTTACTCATTATCATTGTTTGTAAGTATATTGTTTATGAAATGCAAAAAGAAGAACCATTATATTGCGTTTTTTCCTGCTTTGGATGTACTACACCAGCATTGACAAGTAGCACAACTCTCCAATCTATGTACTTCATGATTTTTTAGAACAAGTTAAATTCACATGTTATAAATTTGAAAAAGGTGCCAAAGCATATAATTTTTAGATTTTTCGAAAAACTGCTTCATATGAAAATTCGTGTGTAGTTGTTGGCAATATGAAGGCATGTAATTTGTTGGTTGTATCACTTGTTAATGTTAATATGGTACAAACAGAAAAAAGGGAAAACCTTCTATGAGTATTTTTCATTGTACTAATTATATGTTGAATTTTAAATATGACTATGTTTTATTGATTTCAAAGTTGATGTTATGTGTAAATACAGTATTTGGTGATGGGTGCAATGAGCATGCTAGTCCTGACTCGGAAGAGCAACATGTTTGGGTAAAAATACATCCAATTACTTCTTGGTTGGAAGGGTGAAGCAAAGTTATTTTGTTGGTAAAAGGTCATCCTAGCACTTTGGAAAGACGAGAGTTTTGTTACATAAATTCCTGCAATTTTTAGTTGTACATTAGTGAAGCAAAAGATTTCTTTGCTGTTGTATTTCAGGTTCTAATCTAGTTAGATTTCTAGTATTTTAATTTATTTTTTTGACAATTTGGAAAGCGTACAAACGAAACAAAAAAAAAAACAACAAACAAACAAACAATCACTTAATGAGTGGTAAAAGGAAAGCTAGGATTCCTGCACGCTTTTGCTACATCATGGGCAAAAGCCACTTCCTATCTCGAAACTTTCACGATCATACACCCCTGAAAAGTAGCAGCTACACTTTGAATATCCTTATGTCTCTAGTAGAGGCCGACCCCAAGTAGATCAGAGTCGAGTAAACCATCACACTGTCAAAAGAGTTATTTATAGCCCAAAGCATGCCTAGCAGGCAAGCTTGGGCCTCAACTTGGAGTACATTGGGTACTTTCATTATATACCCCTCTTGGACATGAAAATCTGAATAACTTACCTCTGCGACCCAGGCTGCCACTGCATGATGAGAGCGTTTGTCCCAGCTGGCCCCATCAACTCGAATAAGAACGTCAGGGATCTATTGAGGGAAGTTATCAATTATGCATAATTAAAGCCTGGTGGCAGGCCGGCTCTAATGTAGTTATGATGGGGAAAGAATGTCTCTTGGGAGAAAGTCATATGTTGTTTTTGCCCTTCCTTGAAGTGAAATTTGAAACCCTCAAGTGTTACCCGCTAGTGATTGAACACTTGATCATTTCGCATTTTCCAAATCGTCCATAACATTCCTACAAAAAGTGGTAATTGCGAGCCATGTAGTCCTTCGGCAGATCTGAAATGAAGAATTTGTTGGACTAACCACTCTTTAAAATTAGTCATATTAGTAGATGAGGTGTGGATGTTACAAATGTCTATATGCCAAACTTCCGAGGCGAGTGGATACAACCTAAACAATAAAACAAATGTTGACAATCTTCCGCTTCTCGAGACAAATGGGACAATCTTCCGTACTTCTTATGCCTCTGAGAGCGAGATTGGCAGAAGTCACAAGACAATTATGCCATAATTTGCCGACAAATAATCTCCATTTGGGCATGATATTCAAGCTCCATAGAATGCGAAAAAAATCTCTCCTCGTTACTTGTCATGCTACATTTTTTTTGTTGATGTTGTAATGTAATAATAGAACCTGTTTTAGTAGAATATTCACCTGATTTAGTGAAGGGCCAATACTTGCAATCATCGGGCGAGGAATGCACCGGGAGCTCTAATTCAGAGATCTGACGGGCACTAGCTGGGATAAAGAGGCGATGAGTTTTCCTCAGACTTTAGAATGGGGACTTATAAGATCTGCTACCTTTAAATGAGTAGCGTCTCAAAGAGAAATATTGTCGTTCATGATAGGGGTGCTGCCTAGAACCCATTTATCCTTTGAGGCAATTATAGTTAGCCTATTTCCCACTTTCCAAACGCAAGTACCTGACAGAGTGTGACTTGCCTTGATGAGGCCTTTTGGCCCCCAAGAAATGTTGCGAAACCTCTTAGGAATAATACTTGTAGGAGAAAACGACCTCTATCATAGACTCGAGAGATGAGAAGCTGGGGGTGATGTTGAATACGCCACACATACTTCATGAGAAGGGCCTCATTCAGTTCACCAATATTTTGAATTCCAATCGCATCAAACCCTTTTGGTTGATGCAGCTTTTTTCCTCCAATGGATACCTTTATCCGGATTATTCGTCCAAAAAAATCTAGCCAACAGACTATCCTATTTGTTAGCAATAGTGATGGGTAGTCTAAAAACAGCGAACTGATTGATAATCGAGGCTAAAAGGATGAAGTTGATAATTATAAGTTTAAGAGATTGGCTTAAACCTTTGTGTTGCCATTGAGCAATTTTTGAAGAAGTAGTATCCTGAAGGGGAGTGAAGTGTTGGGATCTTTTTTTTTTTGCACATCGACAGTCACTCCTAAGTAAACCCCAAAAGATGCTTTGGACTCCATTCTGAGAATGTTTTTGTATTGTTGCTGCCTATCAGCTGCTATATTTGGACTAAATTTAATAAATGATTTTTGAAGATATAGAAGCTGGCCTGAAATCGAACAAAATCTCTCTATCATATTTTTGAGAGCCATGCAAGAATCTTCTGAAATACGGAAAAAAGAACATAGAATCATCCGCAAAGAAAAGGTCAGAAATAGTTAGAGCATGTTGACGTCTTTGGATGCCTTGAAAACTATTAATATCCACAACAAGAGACGTCATACACGACAATATATCCATGCAGAATAGAAATAAATAAGGTGACAAGGGGTCACTCTGCCATAAACCACATTGTGGTCTGAATGGTTTGGACGCAACTCCATTGACGAGGATTTTGTAGGAAACTGTAGATATACATTGACGTATGAGGTGAACCTAGGAAACTAGAAACCCATAGGCCTGAAGAATTTTGAGAATGAATAATCAGCTTACTCGATCATAAGGTTTTTACATATCGATTTTGAACGCAGTAAGGTGATGGGAGCATGTTCTAGCATTGACTTTTGTGCCTATTCTAGCATTGCTTTTTGTGCCGAAATTTGTGAATGCAATTGTAGGATATACTTCCTTTGTTTATTAAATAGATGCACATTATTGACTTTAGATATTATTTGAATAGTAACTTTGATTATATTACTTAGTACTTTTGTAAAATAAATGTCACTATTTTGATTGTGGTTAGGTTAATTTCCATGTATATTTTTAAAAGATAACTATTTTTATAATTGTATAATAATATATAATTGAAGATATTGATGATTAAAGTCTCATTGATAAGTGTGTCAACTCAAAATAATGCATTTATTAAGACTAGAGGAAGTATTTATAAAACAAGTATTCCCTTCATTCAAAATATAGTTCCTATTTCTATTTTGGGAGTCAAAATTTAAAATATTTGACTAAATATTCTCATTAATGTATACAAAAAAAAGATATTCATGTGGGGTCTTGTTGGATTTGTCTCAAACTGTACATTCATAATATCAATTTTTTATATTTTTTACTAATACGAAATAGAAGATATAATAGGTCAAAGATATGTCTCGGAGACTGTGCAAAAAGAAATGGGAATTATATTTTGTGACCGATGGAGTATGAGCTAACATGAGGATGGAAGGTATCTTTCATCAGATATTGGTGAATTGGGTTAAAAGAAGACATATGTACTAGTAGTAGCGTTATTAAAATATATGAGCAACAATTGTAAATTATCTTGTGTTCAATCTTATATGTTGACATAGAGTTACATCAATTGTTATGTATTAACTTCTTGGTACTTTTATACAGTACTCACCGTTTTCTAGTTGTATCCTGATGTTATTTTTTTATGTTGTACCCTTAAATTTTTTATTTATGCTATGTTGTAGCTTTCCTTAAGTTAAGTTTCTCATTAGTTCCTATATTCAATTTTTTGGACTTAGGGCCTATTCTCTTCGGCATAAAACAGCTGAACTGAACTGATTGGAGCTGAACTGAACTGATTGGAGCTGAACTGAACTGAACAGAACTGAACTGAATTGAATTGAATTGAATTGAATTAAATTGAATTAAATTGAATTAAATTGAATTAAATTAAATGTAATAAATATATAAATAATATTTAAACATTAATAATATGAATATTAAATAATAATTATAATGGTAAGTAATAATAATGAATAATAATAATAGTATTTTGGATATTTTTTAATGATAATTATACATAAATAATATTAATAATCATAAATTAATAATAATAATAATTAATGATAATAATGATAATTAATAATAATCATTTTATATTATTTGTATTGATATATTAATACTTGATGATGATTATATAATAACAATAATATCTAAGAAGTAAATTAATATTACTATTTTAATAATTAAATTTAATAATATAATAATATTTAGTAATAAAAATAATGATTGGGTTGGACCAGCGAAAATTACATCATAAACCGTTTTGACACGATTTGATTGGTTTGTGGGCTAAATAACGTGGGTTTATTTGTGCTTCGACCTAAACCATGTTCCTCCTAATAATAATAGTAATAATAATGAGTAAAGCTATAGTCAGCAGCAGCAGCAACAACAACAACAACAACAACAACAACAACAACAACAACAACAACAACAGCAACATAATAATAATAATAATAATAATAATAATAATAATAATAATAATAATATTTAACAAAATAGTTATAAAAGAATGGAGCTGAACTGAACTGAACTGGACTGAAAATAAGCTGGGGAGAACAGGCCCTTATACTGATTGAGAGACATTATTCAACTTTAAAAGTGCAAGACGCAATGAACAATAGGTAAAGTTTCTAAAGGAAAATATTTCTCCTAATGTAAGTATAAAAAATGAATATGTGGTAATAAATAAAAAACTCGATTTTGACTTGATAGAGGAAAATAACAAGTTTAAGGGCACAAATTGGGAGAAAAAATGTCAAGTGTACATAATAGATTACGCTAAAACATTATGACACCTTATTTTTTGATGATTCAAAAATTTGTGCAAGGGGTTACAAAACCTTGACTACTTACTGAAAGTGTCATCATTCAACCAATTGTATTTCCTTTTTCAACCTAACTTTATATCTCTCTACTAATTAATTCTTTTGTTTTATTAAAGATCTGGAATGAAAC